>NC_080835.1:31716936-32022259 GCF_030435755.1 Ochotona princeps | reverse complement strand
ATTCTCATTATAGCAGTGATGTCACCTGTCACGTGGAGTGAGTGATACTGCTGCCAAATCAGGGAAACAGCAAGCATATAGGAAAGTACACAGCCAAAAACAAAAAACATAACAACAACAACAAAAAAATCAAGATGGGGGATGGGGTGGGCCGATAGCTTAGGAAATTTTCACTATTAGCTGATTCATGCTTATAGGACATAAGGGTTGTTTCAAATTTGCAGGAATATGCTTGACAGAAATATAGACAGCTTCCCATTGAAAGGGCCCTTTAAAAGAAAATTTTCCTTTCTTAGGGAGTATCAAGTAAGGCAAACAAGTTCTTGATTTTTTTACATTAGCATATGAAAGAAATCTTTGCTGCAGGCAAGAATTTTTTCACAATAATCAAATATAAGCCAAGGCATTTTGTTTTGCAAGAAAAGTTTTATTTGCTCTCAAGTCAAAAGTGGAAAAATATAAGCAAAAATCTTACAGTGATAAAGAAATATAGCATATTCTCACCAAATGTGCACCTCAAAATTATCTGCAAGGCTTTAGAATAATATTCATGGAACAGCTAGAGCACTATTTAGAGGTAAATTTATAGCTATAAATGGTATTTATATTATGAAGAAAGATCTCAAATCAGTAACTTGGCTGTCTATCTTAAGATACACAAAAATGAAGGGAAAAGTAAGCCTGAACTAAGGAGAAGGAGTGAAACCACAGAATACATGGAACAGAACAGAAAATGAATTGAAATAAAAATAAATGAGAACAGGTCAACCTAAATGACAGTATTTTAGTTAGATTGATCAGAAAAACAGAAGAATTACTAAAATCAATACTGAGAGGAAATACTACTGCCAATCTTACAGGAGGAGCAAAAAGGAGTATAAAGAGCTGTTATGAAAAATTATTTTTTCATGTGCACATATACTATGTGTAATTGTGTATGACCTTTTATCTACATGTGTGCTAAGCTCTCTAATTTGTTGACCTATGATACTACATATACACATAAAAAGGTCTAAATATATAATTTATATAAACACATATGTTTATATAGAAGACCAACATGTACATTTTGTAGATTTTGATTCAGAAACTCAAATATGGCACAGGCAATTACATTTTCTGAAAACATTAAAGGTTTTTGTGACATTTGGTCTTTGAGAACTACTGACCAATTAAATATTTACATATCAGGAGTAAATGTAGCTATATAAGAACACAAAAGCCTATGGTGGGTGTTTAGCTGCATGTGAGTCTTGCAGCTCTGGCACCAGATACTAATTTCATGCCAAGGCAGACTCTGGGAGACAGCAATGATGACTCAAGTGACTAGGCTTCTGTCATGCACATAAGACAGCTGGCTTGAGTTCTCAGCTCCAGGTGTAGCCTGGCACAACCTTGGTCAACATGGGCATTTGAGAAGTGAAACAGGTGGAAACTAGTTCACTGTTCTGTCTCTCTTTACCCGTCTCACAAATTAATAAAAGTTATAAAAAAAAGCTAAAAAAATTAAAAATAACAGTGAATTGGACCTGGCGCAGTAGCCTGATGGCTGAAGTCCTCGCCTTTCACGCAGCAGGATCCCACATGGAAGCTGGTTCTAATTCTGGCGGCCCCGCTTCCCAACCAGCTCCCTGCTTGTGGCCTGGGCAAGCAGTCGAAGACCACCCAAAGCCTTGGGACCCTGCACCAATTCAGGAAACCCAAAAGAAGCTCCAGGCTTTTGACTTTGGATCAGCTCAGCTCCGGCTGTTGTGGCACTTTCCAATAAAAGTAAAATAAATCTTAAAAATAAATAACAGTGAGTAAAAGGGAGGGCCTGGTATAATGGCTCAAAGGCTAGATCCTCTTCTTGCAAGTGCTACGATCCCATATTGGTGTTGGTTCATGTCCTGGCTGCTCCATTTCCTGTCCAGCTCCCTCCTTGTGGCTTGAGAAGGCAGTGGAGGATGGCTGAAAGCCTTGGGACCCTGCACCCACATGGGAGACCCAGAAGAAGCTCCAGGCTCCTGGTTTCAGATTGACTCAGCTCTGACCAAATTGGCCGTTTGAAGAGTGAACCAAAAGATCAAAGATCTTTGCCTCTGTCTCTCCCTCTCTCTGTAGAGATCTGCTTTCCCAATAAAAATAAATAAAACTTAAAAAAAAAAAGACTGAAATGAGTAAAAGAAATCTAGAGAGTGACAGTTCAGGACAAACATTAGCTCTGTCACAGAGCTCCACAGATTTTGTGTATATATATATATGTATGTGTGTGTATTGTGTATGTGTGTGTATATATATATACACACAGATATTGTATAACTAAAGTAATTATTTTGAAAATAATTTTATAATCTTTTTTTAAAGATTTATTTATTTTTTATTACAAAGTCAGATATACAGAGAGGATAGACAGAGAGGAAGATCTTCTGTCCGATGATCCACTCTCCAAGTGACATGCCAATGGCCAGAACTGCGCCGAACTGAAGCTGGGAACCTGGAATCTCTTCCGGGTCTCCCACGCGGGTGCAGGGTCCCAAGCTTTGGGCCGTCCTCGACTGCTTTCCCAGGCCACAGGCAGGGAGTTCGATGGGAAGTGGAGCTGCCGGGATTAGAACCGTCGCCCATGTGGGATCCCTGCGCGTTCAGGGCGAGGACTTTAACCGCTAGGCCACGCTGCCGGGCCCTGAAAATAATTTTATAATCTAACAGTATATCACAAATATATTTTAAAAAGATTTATTTTTTTTAGAAATGCATATTTACAGAGATACAGAGAGACAGAAAGTTCTTCTGTCCATTGGCTCACTACCCAAGTAGCTGCAATGGCCAGAGCTGATCTGATCTGAAGCCAGGAGCTTATTCCGGATCTCCCGCATGTCTGCAGGATCCCAAAGCTTTGGGCCATCCTCTACTACTTTCTCAAGGTGCCAGCAAGTTGCTGTAATGGAAGTGGAGCAGTTGGGACATGAACTGACATCTCTATGAGATCTCCACCTTTGCAAGGAGAGGATTAAGCCATTGAATCATCATGCCAGGCCATAAATACTTTTCTTTTAAAAATATTTATTTGGGGCCCAGCATGATGGCGTAGTGGTTAAGGTCCTTGCCTTGCATGCACCGGGATCCTATATGGGTACCAGTTCTAATCCTGGCAGCCCCTTTTCCCATCCAGCTCCCTGCCTGTGGCTTGGGAAGGCAGTCGATGACCGGTCCAAAGCCTTGGGACCCTGCACCCACGTGGGAGACACGAAATAGGCTCCTGGCTTTGGATTGGCTCAGCTCCAGCTGTTGTGGCCGCTTGGGGAGTGAATCATCGGATGGAAGAGCTTTCTCTCTGTCTCTCCTCTCTGTATATCAGCCTTTCCAATATAAATAAATAAATAAATAAATAAATAAATAAATAAATATTTATTTGAAAGGCAGAGAGAATGAGAATCTTTCAAGTGAGAGAGAGAATTTTCATCTACTGGTTCACTTTCCAATTGTCTGCATTAACCAGGGCTGAGCCAAGCTAGAGCCAGGGGTTCAAAATTCATTTTCTGGATCTACCCTGTTATCAGCAAGGGTCTAAATAACTGAACCATCACTTGATGCCTCTCAGGGTGCTTGTTAGATGATGTTCTAATCAGAAACAGAGTCAAGAATCAATCTTAGCCGCTTTCTTTTTCCCACCACTCTAGGCCCTGGTTTCCATAATCAACTTCACTCGTAGTGTGAGATGATAGTACGATTTCCAGTCATTACATTGGATTTGTAAGCTGGGAAATGAGAAATAGGAATTATGGAAGGTAGAAATTGTCCTTTCAAATTTGAGTTGATCCACTTTAGTTGCAATTTTAAACACCCTAACAGAAATTCTTTCATTGTGGTTCACTTCCCAAATGGCTAAAAATGCTAGAGGCAAGCCAGTCTGAAACCAGAAGCTGGGAACCAGGAGTTTCCTCCATATCTCCCATGTGAGAGCAGGGACCCAAAGATTTGGCCATCCTTTGCTACTTTCCCAGGCCATAATCAGGGTGCCAGATGAAAGGTGGAGCAGCTGGGATTTGAGACACATGTGGGATGCTGGTGCTGCAGGAAGAGATCTAACCTGATATACCATGGCTTTGACTCCAAGGATTTTTAAAAAATTGAAGAAATTGAGCTTGGTGTGATGGCTTAGTAGCTGGATTCTTGCGTTACATGTGCCAGGATCTCATGTGGGCTGTTTCACTTCCTATCCAGCTCCCTGCTTGTGGTTTGGGAAGGCAGTGGAGGATGTCCCAAAGTCTTGGGACCCTGTACTTGTATAGGAGACCTGGAGGAGGCTTGAGGCTTCTGGCTCCTGCCTTCAAATCAGCTTAGCTCCAACCATCGTGGCTACTTGGGGAATGGGCCAGCAGATAGAGGATCTTTCTCTCAGCAAATCTGCCTTTCCAATAAAGAATAAATCAAACTTTTTAAAAATTGAAGAAATTGAACTGCGTTTTAGAAATATGATTGGAGGGAAATACTGATTTTCAGCAGATAACAAGAAAGTTATTTGAAGGAGAGAATAACTTTTTTTGAGTGTTGTTTGTTGCCAATCTCTAGTTGTCGGAAAGTACCAAAACTACAGAGAAGGAAGTAGAAGACACTATATAATTTGACCAACCTGGAATGGTTGGTAGAAAGATACGGATAGTCAAGGGAATGTGAGTGGTGTGATGCCAAGATTTTGTAAAGATCACAGCATGTGTATTGTGCTTAGATTTCTTGTAGAAATAGACTATATATGGAATAAGTGAAGATTGGGAAAGGAGAGTAGTGACAAAAAGGGCAAATGGTGGTGAGAAGTAGAGCAAAGGATTTAGACGCTTCTATAGTAAGGGTTTCATCTTATACAGCTTTCTGTCAAATTCTATAGTCCTGTCTCGTGGAACTCAGATATGTCAGTACTTAGTCATACCTGTCAGTCTTCTCACATGCTCTTCTTTTTGCTTGACACATTTTTCTTTGTCTAACAAGCCTCTGTTAATCACTTCAAATATCCCATTATCTGTGCAGTACTTTCCATATAAATTGACAATTTTATATTGTGTTTGCTAAAGTGTTGGTACTCCCTATTCCTTCCCATCAAGGGTAAGAATTGGATTTGGATCACCTTGGTCTCTCCAGCATGCAGTAAAGTGTCTGATACATTTCACATGTCTGGTGATTGCTCATTACCTAAAACATGGGGAGGGTCTGTGAGTGTTCATATGTTCATGCAGTGTGCCACTGCACAGTCATCAGCAACCGAGGAGGGCCAGTCCTGACAACAGTCCTGTGATTCTCCAGAGTGGCTGGGGTCTGAGTCCAGAAGTCCAGTTTTGGAATCCCTCAAGAAACATTGCCTGGGATGACCTCAGACCTGACTCCTCTGTGCATCAGCCAGTGCAAGGTCAGCTTTAGTCTGTCACCTGCACCAGCCAATGCACATACCTGTAGATATATCTGCAGGGTCAGTTCTACCCCAGTCCCATGTCTCACATGAACTGATGGGTTCTGTGGCCCAGCCCAGCCAGCCTGACACAGACCCAGTCTTCACACTTACCAGTGGGTGCTACAGCCTAGTCAGGGCGACCTTCAATAACCCCAACCAGGCCCACCACCACACATGGTTTTTGTGCATGTCCAGCCTCTGCTGTAGGCTAGCCTGCCTTGTCCCATATCCCATCCAGCACTCATGCACACCTGTGGTGCTGTGGCTTAGATCAACCCAACCCATCCCCAGATCCGCTCTCACATATACCAACAGGTGCTACCACTTTGTCCAGCCTGGCCCACCCCAGCCCTGGTTCTTGTGCTTACCAATGATAGGTACAACCTAGCAGGGGAGTGCTCATTGTTTCCCTGTCAGGCATGTTCCCAGCCTTGGCTCTTGTGCTTGGCAGTGGGTACTGCAGTCCAGCCTGGCATGACTCACTCCAAGTCCTGGTACTTACCAACTAGTGCTTTAGCCCAGCTTGACTGGCCCATACCGATTCTGGCTCATGTGCGTGCCAACAGGTGCAGCAGCCTAGCTGAACTTCACTTGGCCCCAGACTCGCCCACCCCCAATCCCAACTCTCACATTCAGCAGTGAAGAGGCAGCCCAGCAATGGAGTTCCTCAGTCTCCCCTACCAGACCTGCTCCTAGCTCTGGATCTTTCAAAAGTTAGCAAGTGCTGTGGTCCAGTGTGAGATGGCTGCACCCAGTCTTGGCATTTGCCAGGAGATGCTACAACTTGGCTTAGCCTGACCCAGTCAAAGTCCCAGGTCTCTCAGCAACCTAGCTCATCCTAGCCATACCCAAACCCTCATGTGAATTGGTGGATATTGCAGTCCAATCTAGCCTGGCCTGGCCTGCACCTTATGCTGCGCTCACTCACACCAATGTATGGACCAACCCTGCCCGACCTGCTTCTAGACCTTACAACCATGTGCTAATGGGTACTGTAGTCCAGCCTGGTCTAGCCTTCTCCTAGCCACTTACCAGTGGGAGCTGTGCCTAGCAGGGGAGTTACTCATGTTCCCCTACCATGCCTACTCAGCCCTAGATCCCGTATGTGCAGTCAGGTGCTGCTGCCAAGATAGACATGGCAAGCCCCTAGTCCTGATGCTCACTGGTGAGTATTGCAATCTAGCCCAACTGGCCTGCACCCATTATGGCTCTCACAAATGGGTGCTACAGCCTAACCCTGCGTGGCCCATCCTTAGACCCAGCTCTTGTGTGACCTGGCAGGTGCCATGGTCTGTCCTGGCCTGTCCCACACCCATTCTGACTCTTGCAAGAGCCAGCAAGTGCTGGAGCCCAACTCAGTTTGGCCCACCCCCAGACCCAGCCCACATGCATGCCAAAGGGCTATATATGTTGCCCAGCCTGGTTCACCCACAGCCCCATCTCTTGTACTCATTTGTAGAATCTGCAGCCCAGCAGGGACATCCCAACAGTTCTGCCTGTTCCTGGCCCAGGTTCTTGCATGTGCTGGCCTGTACTTAGACTAAGTCTGGCATGGTCCACCTGAAGTCTCAGCTTTCATAGTTGGGTATTACAGCCCGTTCCAGTTGGGCATGGCCCATACCCTGTCTTGGCTGTCATGTGTGCCAGCAGGTGCTAAGGTCTGGACCAGCCTGGCCTGCCCCAAAACCTAGCCCACAAAAGCACTTGCAAGCCCTGGATCCCATGTTCCCCAGAGGGAGCTGTGGACCACTAGGAGAGTTCCCCAAGTCCCACTACCAAATCTGCTCTTAATTCCAGATCTTACACATGTCACTAGGGGGCAGTGGCCCTGATTGGCATGGTCTGCCCTCAGTTCCAGCCCTTGCATGCTCCAACAGGTGCTGCAACCTGGCCCCACCTGGCATTCTCCCAGCCCCAGACTCTGTGTTAGGTGGGTTCCTGTCAGTGAGTTCTGTGTTCCAACTTGGCATAGCTCAGCCCACTATTGCCCTCAGCTCTTTGTGAAAACTGGCAGGGACTGCAGTCCCATAGAGGTGAGCACACAAGCCCCTTACACAATCTGCCCTTAGATCTGGTTCTGTCATGTTGCAGTGAGTACTGTGGCTCAGTACTCATGGCTCGCTACTGTGCTCTAGCCAAGTAAGGCATGTCCCCAGCGCCAGCATTTGTGAGTGGCAGCAGGCAGTGGGTGGTACTATTTAGCCCAGTCCAGGTCCCCGCATGGGTGGGTGCCTTGGCCTGGCCCAGACATGCTGTCTAGTCTCCCCTCTCTTAGCCACTCGATCTCAGTTCCCTTTCCTACCTGGGAGTGCAGTGGCTTGTTCCAGGGAAAATCTCAGAAATCATTCCTTTCCTGTCAAATATGCCCTTAGTCACTCCCACTCCAATGTGACCACAAATCCCTTCCCCAGGTGATCTATAACCAACCTGGAGGCTGGGGTGGTGTGTCCTGGCCCAGACTTCCCCAGATTTCCCTCTTACCTTTAAAAAAAAATAAAAAGGGGGGGGGAGGAAAGAGTGAGAGAGAGAAGAAGCAATTATGCTGGCATTCTGGTATAATTAACACAAATTTAGCATTAACCAGACCCAGAATACCCACCAGCTACTGGACGCTTTTCTCCCAGCAGTGTAACACCTAGATACAAGGCAACCTAGGCAGTTGCCTACAGCTGGGGTAATTTTGTATTTTAAACATTATCCTCTGGCTTAAATATTTCCTTCCACTAGATGATATTCTATCAGGAAGAAAAAAATTTGGAGAATGGCTATAAACATTGAATGAATGGGCTAAAATAATATTTTAATGTGCTTTTTAGAGTACTTCCATGTTATTAATTTAACATAGACCTGCTTATTAAGATTCCATTACTAAGGAAACAATTGTAAAAATCGTTAAGAGCATTTTACAGATCTTAGCTACTGACTCATCTTGCAAGCTCTCAATGAACTTGACCTGAACTTCCCTCATTCAGAGTATCAGATAAAATTTAATTGCTTCAATCGTTAGTAAACATTTATTCCTGGTTTGATTTCATGTGTTCTTAGTGTTGTTTTTGTGAGGACTGTTCAATACAAAAAAGAAAGCAGTTGCACATATAGACCAACACTTAGGTAGTAAAGAGGCCTTTTTAAAATATCTTCCCCACTCTAATGCCATGCAACACTGTGATTCATGAGTGTTTCCTTTAAGCTAAACCATGAAGCATATAGTAGCTTCTCTGAGACTAAGGTTAAGATATCAAAAACCTGTATTAGGGTGTGAATGTTTGGTCCTTATGTTTGCCTGCAGAATTGGTATTTTAACTGCTACGACAAGGTTTAAGGGGAGAATAGGCACCCCAGATAAGAGGAAATGGGAGACTGACACCCTGTTTCTAACCCTCCAGAACCTTCTCTCTAGGTTCTGACATGATCCTCATCTTTCTTTCTTCATCAACACACAGCGCTTCTTCACCAGAATCTGCTTGAGAGTTCATCATGGACAATCCCACTTCTCTTAACCCTCCTTATCCAAGTTACCACGTCATTCCTAGTAAGACAGACCTACAAGTTCATCTGTTTATGTCCTATTCTGGTCCCATTCCCCATTTCCCACTCCTCTTCTGTGCTCTCTCATCAGCAGCAAAACCTTTGTATTCTTAGCTTCTTTGCTGAGTACTCCCTGTACATCACTGCTCTGAGACCTACACCTTCCAAAGTCATGTTTTCTCTTTTTCTTCCCTTTCTTTTTAAAGATTTATTTATTTTTTTATTTGAAAACAAGAATTAGGGCCCGGCGGCATGGCCTAGCGGCTAAAGTCCTCCTTGAAAGCCCCGGGATCCCATATGGGCGCCGGTTCTAATCCCGGCAGCTCCACTTCCCATCCAGCTCCCTGCTTGTGGCCTGGGAAAGCAGTTGAGGACGGCCCAAAGCTTTGGGACACTGCACCCACGTGGGAGACCCGGAAGAGGTTCCTGGTTCCCGGCTTCGGATCGGTGCGTACCGGCCCGTTGCAGCTCACTTGGGGAGTGAAACATCGGATGGAAGATCTTCCTTTCTGTGTCTCCTCCTCTCTGTATATCCGGCTTTCCAATAATAATAAAATCTTTAAAAAAAAAAAAAAGAAAACAAGAATTAGAGAGAGAGAGAGAGAGAGATAAGGGAGATAGATCTTCCATCCACTGGTTCACTTCCCAAATGGGTGCAATGGCCAGAGCTGGGATGACCTATAGCTGAGAGTCAGGAATTTCTTCCAAGTCTCTCACATGGGTGCAGGGGCCCAAGGACTTGGGCCATCTTGTGCTGCTTTGCCATGCATATTACCAGGGGAGTGGATGGGAAGTGAAACAGTCTGGACTCTAACCATATGGTATATCAATGCTGCAGGTGGACGCTTAGCTTTTTGCGTCACACACAGCCCTGGGCCCTAAAGTCCTATTTTCTTGCATCCTGACTTATTGGTGCTGATTTTGTTTCACATTCCTCTAAATCAAGGCAAAAAAAGCTATATTCATTTTAGTTTGTTTGGGGATAGAATTGGAATTTTTTAGACCCAGGAACATGTAAGCAGCATTTGGAATGTGATTTTGGATTAGAATTCTGGACCTAAAGGTATAAGGGATGTCTTGTTGCTTTTCATTACTCATTCCATCTCAAGTTTTCTTTTCCCTTCAAGTATTTTGGTGTGAGAATTAGGATATCATTGCAAACTACCCTTTTTTATTGATATCATTTGCTGACTTTGTATCACTCATATTCCTTCAAAGTTAAAGCTTACACATTAGCCATATTCATTACATAAATATGCCTGTCTAAATTTCCAGTGAGTTCACTCTCTGTGCAGAAGATGATTTCAATATTGTTGCTCAGAGTTCCCTAATCTCTTATCCTTTGCTGATATTGTTTCTCAGGCCTAGCCAACTATTTCCATGGAATGGACCACTCATGCCCTACTTTCAGTCTTGTCATTATCAATACCTGCTATCTTTTCCATAATCTCAGCCTTAAACATTCCACTGTAGGATCACATCCTTGTATTTTTACAACTCACTGTTCCTGGCACTGTGAGTTAAAAATTCTCCAATCCAATGGTACATTTGGCCTACCATGTTTTCATTGTCCTTCACACCTTACGTTTTTATTACTTCTTCATCTTTCCTAGATCTTATAGTCTATCATAGCAATAACTCCATACATCCTTTACTTTTTGGCAACTTTCACATACTATTCCTCCTTTGACAAAAAAAACTCCCATTCTATTTATTTTTATAATTCTCTTATCACTCTGAATGCTATTTTCTGATTGCTAAGTATGGCTGACAGAAAATACTAAACCATACTTCATGGTCTTTAAACTCATGAGCCACTAAATTCCAGTGAGTACAACAATTCTAACTCATTTCAGTAGTCTATTTATTCTTTTTTTCATAAGCATGATTTCAAACTTTATTATCTCCCCTCAAACTTTTATCACTTTCTTATTCCTCATTCTCAGCTGATGACCTTGATTCCTTTTTGAAAAGGGAAAATGAAAAGAATCAGTAGAGATTTACCTCACATTTGCTTCACTTTTGCCAACCTGCATTTGCCTATGCCCACGTTGCTTCACCCGTTTACTGCTGTGAGGAGAGGTGCACATTTCTGTGTAAGGCACACTCTTCTTGGGATCTCACATCTATTCAGTTAGTCTAGTAATTTTGGAGAAATTCTCATTTCTAAGGATTTGTTGATTTTTATTGCAAAGTCAGATAAATAAAGAGGAGGAGAGACAGAGAGGAAGATCTTCCATCTAATGATTCACTCCCCAAGTGACCTGCCGATGGCCAGAACTGCACCGATCTGAAGCCAGGAGCAGGAGCTCTTCCGAGTCTCCCACAGGGGTGCAGGGTTCCAAGGCTTTGGGCTGTCCTTGACTGCTTTTCCAGGCCACAAGCAGGGAGCTGGATGGGAAGCGGGACTTCCAGGATTAGAACCGGTGCCCAAATGGGATCCCAGTGCGTTCTAGGTGGCGACTTTAGCTGCTAGGCCACTGTGCTGGGCCCGAGACTCTCATTTCTTTATCATCAGTTCACTTCTATTTGTATATAAACACATTGCATTTCCCAGATTAAACTATTTTTTCCCATGCTTTCATCTAGAGACCTATCTGGGGGCTGGCTCTGTGGGGTAGTGGATGAAGCCACCACCTGCAAGGCAGGCATCCCACATGGGCACCTGTTTAAATCTCTGCTGCTCCACTTTCCATCCAGTTCCTTGATACTGTACTTGAGGAAAAGCAGTGCAGAAAGTGCTTGGGCCCTTGCGGCCATGTAGGAGACCCAGAAGGTCTTGGCTCCCAGCTTCTGACCAGCCCAGCTAGGGTTGTTGTGACCATTTGGGGAGTAACCAAAAGATGGAAGATCTTTTTCTTTCTGTCTCTTCCCACTCCCTATTGCAACTCTGCCTTTCAAATAAGAAAATAAATTTTTACGATTATAGATAATTTTCTGATAAAATTTCTTCAAATTTTTATTCTTACTTGTGCTATCCATTTCTACTTCACAGAGTTTTAAAACGCTCTAATTAGATTTTCATCTAAAGCATTCCAACGAAATAGTGCTTGTCAATGTCTCCAGTGACTTCCATATTGTCAAAGCTAATGTCAATGCTTAATTTTTCTCTCACTTGAAACAACTGACAACTCCTCCTTGAAACAGTTTTTTTCCATTTGGCTTCTGGGATATATCTTTATAAATCTTTGACCTCCTTAGACACTTTTTCAATCTTTTTAAATGGTTGCTTTTATTTCTCCTGCTTCTGCATATGCAAGACTTCCAGAATTTCCTATCTTATGTCTTTTTTAATACTAAGTATTTGAAATCTAGCATGCAATTTACACTCAGAGAATCTCCCATTTTAAACTAGTTTTATACTACTGTATTGGGCAGTACAGACCTCTCTACTAGACAGCAGTTTTTACTGTGTGTGATAAAAGCTATTGGAAGGTTAAGTTACAGCATATGACAAGACTGTACTTATTTAAACATTTTTTAAAATATTTGTTTTTAATAAAAAGGCAGACTTACAGAGATAAGATACAGAGAAAGATCTTCCATCCACTGGTTTATTCCCCAAATAGCCACAACAGCCAGAGCTGTGCTGATCCAAAGCCAGGAACCAGGAGACTCTTCCAAGTCTCCCGCGTAAGTCCCAAAGATTTGGTTCATTCTTTGCTGCCTTCCTAGGCCATAAGCAGGGAGCTGGATGGGAAATGGAGCAGCCAGGAAACAAACAGGCTCCCATATGGGATGCCATTGTAGAAAGGTGGAGGATTAACCTATTGAGCCACAGCGGTGGCCCCAACACTGTACTCATTTTTAATAGGCCACTTTTGCTGTACTGTTGAAAATGAATTTATGTGGCAACAAGGGGGAAGATGAAAGATCAGACAGGATGATAATGTGGGTGAAAGATCACGGAGAAAGTGATAATGGCAGTGAGAAGTAGTTATATTTCGAAGGCAGAATGAGCAACATTTCAATATAGACTGTACAGAAAGAAAGAAAGGAATTACAATTGCTCCTGGGTTTTTTTCACCTGAGCCTGTGAAAGAATTGAAAGAATGGACTGGCCTGTGGCATGGGGAAGATGGAGATGGATAGCCATTTTGGAGAAGCAAATCTATTCCTCAATTTTGGACTTGTTAGGTCTGAATTTTTATTAAGCCAATTAAGTAACCAGTTAACCAACTAACCAATCAGCCAGTCAAACAATAAACCTATCAATAAAAAAAATGAAGGTGATTTTATTGATGTGTGTCCTGAGGAAAGGAAATAGACTGAGCAAGCTTGCCAGTGAATGTGCCTCTCAAGAAAGAACATTTGAATTGAATAACAAAATGAGACCAGACAAGACTCCTTGGAAGACAAGAATTTCAGTCAGAGGATACTGCAAAGATAAAAGCTATGAGATCGGAATGTCTGGGGAACATATTTGTGGCCAATATGTTTGGAGTAAATAGACGGAAAGGGAAGCAGAAACCAAGTATCACTTTGTCAGTCATGGTGGAGAACTTCGAACTCCATTTTATGCTCAAAAGAAAGTCTTAAGGGATTTTAAGCTGAAAATAGCATAATTTGATTTATGTTTTAGAAAGAAAACTCTGTGTCCTAGATAGTGAATGGATTTACATTATATTCATTATGATTGTTATTATTACAAGGGATAAAAGTAGAAGCAGGAAGGACTGTTGGAAGCTTTTATAATAATTGGGTAAGACATAATGGTTTTTTCATTTGTGTAATTCTCCTTCTCTTGCCTCCAAGTTTCCTCCCAATTTCAAGGGACTTCTGGAAATACAAATACGTATTTCTTTTAAAAAAAGATTTATTTATTTGTATTGGAAAGGCAGATATAAAGAGAGAAGGAGATACAGAGAGATTTTTCCATCCGATGGTTTACTCACCAACTGGCCACAATGATCTGAAGCCAGGAGCCAGGAGCTTCTTCCAGGTCTCCCACGTGGTGTAGGGTCCCAAGGCTTTGGGATACCCTCTACTGTTTTCCAAGGCACAAGCAGGAAGCTGGATGGGAAGTGGAACAGCTGACCATGAACCAGGGCCCATATCAGATTCCAGCGGATGCAAGGCTTGAATTTAGCCACTAGGCTATCATGCTGGGCCCACAAATACATATTTCTAACCTCTGTATCCTCCAGCAACCTTCCTTTTCTACAGTGTGATTCAATGTTGCTGTTTGAATAGATTGTAAGGCTCTTCTCATCAAAATTGAGGAGCATATTTTTAGACTTATTGATTGATTTGAAAGATCAAATGAGAACACACACACAGAGTGAGAACACACACAGAGAAACAGAGATATCTCTCATTCACCGATTCAGTCCCCAAATGGCAGACGACAACTGCATCTGGGCCAGGTCATAGCCAGGAACCAGAAACTCCACCCTAATCTCCTTCAGCCGGGATTAGAACCGGCGCCCATATGGGATCCCGGGGCTTTCAAGGCGAGGACTTTAGCCCTAGGCCACGCCGCCGGGCCCAGGCCATCTTCTACTGCCTCCCTAGGTATCATCTGCTGCCTTCCTAGCATGAAACTGGAACAGCTGGGACTTGATTTAGCACTTTAATAAGGGATACTGGTGTTGCAAGTGGCAGCGTAAACTGCTATACTACAATATTCACCTTGGGAGCATATTATATATACTAAAATATATATATATTGCATCGTGTATGTTTTATTATATATTATATCCACAACATATATACTCTATAAAACATGTATTATGTATCTTTAATTACAGTGTATATGATATATATTATGTTTTATTATATATTATATATGTTTATATACATATACACATGATGTATACAAACATACATATACATATATACACTCATATATACATACACACACATATATGTATGAGTACCTATAGGTCTTTCTATATTTGTATATTGTACATAGTATATTATGTACATATGTGTATATGTGAACTATGCATATACATTATCTGTCCCATAGTTAGAGTTCAGTAAAAGTTGATTTATTGAGAGGCATTCATAGAGAGCCAAAAACATAATAAAGTGTTTGAGCTTTGTTAGTATGGAGCATTGGAAGAAGGCAGGGAAGGTACAACATGTTGAAAGAAAGGAGGCTGGCAGGTATACCAAGCTTCAAGTAAGCCAAGAACACATTTGGCCTAGTTTTTCATTTGGGCTGGGGTTGGCCTGTTGCATTGACAATTGTCAATCGTGATCCCTGTGTGTGGGAATTGCTGAAATGGTTTGATCATAGTAGAACCAAAATCCATCATTCAGAGCCTTCATTAAGGAAATATTTTTGTTCAGCCAGAAACAAGACATGCCTGCAGGAATTTGCCATCCAGCACAAACATCCTCTCTGTAGCTACGGAGGATGCAAGTCCCAGCAAACAGGATAAGACGCTGAATTCAGGCTTCTTGAAATTCCTCTTCTGGCTGGGACAGGCGTCCTCAGGAGCTAGTCTCAGGCTGGCAGAGAGTACAGTGCTGGGCTGGGTCTGTGCTTTACTGCATGTGCTGGATTTGACTTTGATTCTGCCTACAGTAAGTCTGTGGACTAGAGGGATGACATTTGGCACCAAGAAAACAACCCAGGTGGCTGGCTCATTGTCAGTCCCTAAAGCCTTGTTCTTTTCCTTCAAGTCTCTGCAGTCATTTGAAACCCACTGCCTAATTCCAACACTGTCAGTGTCTTTGGATTAGGGATCCTAACCCATAACTGATGATCCACTGGAATACCACATTTGGCGTCTGAACAGAGTGAACAGGGCGGCTTACAAAGTCATCATTAATTACTGTGTGTAATCCTGTTAGACTTCAGGTTGGAAACACACTACATGGTTGTTTTATGTATGAATTATGTGTGATTTTTTTAAAGCATGACAATTTTATTTCTAATTAGCATGTAGAGACTTGGGATAATGCTTATTGTGTTGTTTTCAATCATGTCTTTTCTTCTAGGGACAGAATGAGAGAAGATTTTCCTTTTTCAGTCAACACTTGTTCCAATTTTTGTATTAAGAAGGTGGAAAGTTGATTTTTCTCTGATCTCCCATAGACAAAAAAAATCCATGGCTCAAATTCATAAAAGTTGTCAATTTTGTTTTTAAATTTCCTTACTCTTTCCTCCGTCCTTTAATGTTGTCAATCAAATGTTAAGTCTTTCTGGCCAACATTCCCTATGGAATGTTTTCTTTTTAACTTTTGAGTAATTTGCTTTTATATTCATCAAAACAAGCCAGGTTGGTGGCCTCTTCTTTGTTCTTATCTGAGATGAATTTAAAGCTTAGCTACTGTCAGAATAAATCATATTACTTGCATTCTTGTAGCTAACTGCAAAACATCTTAGACTAGAGCCAGGAACTAAAGGAAGGTGGTATGCAGATAAATATCACTGTTGCCACTAGATGGTGAAAAGTTCAGGGCCAGTGCAGTGGCATAGCAAGCTATTCCTCTGTCTGTGATGCGTATGGGCATTGGTTCTAGTTCCAGCTGCTCTGCTCTGACCTAGCTACTTGCTGGTGATCTGGGAAGGCAGTGGAGGATGGCCAAGCACTTGGGCCTCTGCACCCACATGGGAGACCCAGAGGAAGCTCCTGACTCTCAGCTTCAGCCTGGGCCCAGTTTTGGTTATTGTGACCATTTAGGCAATGAACCAGACTTTCCTCCTGCTTCTCTTCTTCTCTCTGTGACTGAATTTCAAGTAAGATGAACAAATAAAAAAAATTAAGGTCAAAAGTTTATGGGATTTTATAAGAATGGGTCAAAATCATTATTAGTATTGGATAGATTACTCAGAAAATTTCAAATGAAAGTAGTTCCACTATTATTACTGGATATTTTTGGTTTCGCTCTGGTTGACCATCACATTCTGTTAAGTATGGAACTCTCTCGAGTCACATTTGAATCAAGTGATTGATTTTTACTACATTAAACTCTGCAATTAGTATTTCAACTGTTTTTTCAAGAATGCTCCATTTCTGTTCCAGGATCGCATGTGAGATTCCATATGGCATTAATTTGTCAGAACTCCTTAGTCTGTTGGTCAGTAGCAGTTCTCTTTCTGCTGTCTTTTTGGACCTTGAGGTTTCTAAACAGCACCAGTTGGGTGTTTTGTTTGTTTTAAAGATTTATTTATTTTTATTGGAGAGGAAGGTATACAGAAAGGAGAGATGGAGAGAGGGATCATCTGTCCGCTGGTTCACTCCCCAGGTGGGCCACAGGGGCTGGAACTTGGCCGGTCCAAAGCCAGGAGCCAGGATCTTCTGAGTATTCCACGCAGATGCAGGGTCTCAAGGTTTTCAACCACTCTCTGTTCCTTTCCTGTGCCACAGCTAGGGAGCTGGATGGAAGGTGGAGCAGCCAGAATGTGACACTGCATCCATGTGGGATCCTGGATCATGCAAGGTGAGATTTTTAACCACTAGACTATCACGCTGGGCCCCAGTTGGGTATTTTAAAGAATGTTTCTGAATTTGAATTTGTGTCATTTCTTCATGTGACTTGATTATGCTTATGGGCATGGGGAAGGATAAGGATTAAATGATGGCTGTGGCTTTCTCAATGTGTCAAGCCAGGACATACAGGATATCAATATGTATTATCATAAGTGAGGCAGATATTAATCACCACTTAAGTAGCATATCCAAGACTTTTCTCCCATAAAGTCTAATTGTTTTCTTTTTAATTAATAAATGTTTGTGGGAGAAACAACTTCAAGAGTATGCTAATACTTTATATCTCTTGAACTTTTCCCTGTGAATTTAACAGTTATCAAATATTTTTCCCATACCTATTATGACTAGAGTCCTCCAAAGGTGATTTGCTGTTTCCCTCATTTCTTCTAAGTTTCACCATTGAAATTTTTATGTAAGAAAGAATCCATTCACTCATTTCATTTTCATGTCAGCCTAGGAATTATTATTTAAAGATTTACTTATGGGCCCGATGCAGTGGCCTAGCAGCTAAAATCCTTGCCTTGAACATGCCGGGATCCCATATGTTCGCCATTTCTAATCCCGGCAGCTCCATATCCCATCCAGCTCTCTGCTTGTGGCCTGGTAAAGCAGTTGAGCATGGCCCAATGCCTTGGGATCCTGCACGTTCAAGGTGAGGAATTTATCTGTTAGGCCACTGAACCGGGCCCAAGATTTACTTATTTTTTATTGGAAAGTCAGATTTACAGAGAGGAGAGACAGAGAGAAAGATCTTCCATCTGCTGGAAGAGATGCTGGAAGGGATGTGAAACAGCTGGGATATGAACCAGCACCCATATAGGATCCCAGTGGTTGCAAGGCAAGGATTTAGCCATTGAGTCATCATGCTGGACCCAACTTCTTTTCAAAAAATTAAGTTTGTGGAAACTATTTTAACCGAGTAAATGGATAAGTTGGTAAGGAGTTGTCACTGCTCAGCCCTGATTCTGTGGCTTTGAAGCACTGATGTTCATCTTTACGCTGCAGTTTATTCATCCAACACACAGATAAATTGTTGAAAACAGAGAACACACTGAAAGAACTCTTGCTCTCAAAATGTACTATTCTGACATGAAAGCAGCTATTTGTAAAGCAGTGTTTAGAATTCCTGTAGCTATATAATTGAGTGCATGAGTTCTGTTGTCCTTTTATTTTTTACTTTTTAAGATTTATCTATGTATTTGGAAGTTTGAGTAACAGGGGGAGAGAGAGAGAGCTAGAGAGGGAGAGAGAGACAGAGAGAATCTTCCATCCACTGGTTCATTCCCCAAGTCATCACAAAAACCAGGTAGAACCAACCTGAAGCCAGGAGCCAGGAGCTTCTTTAGTGTCTTCCACGTGGGTGGCAGGGCCCCATACACTTGGGTCATCTTCTGCTGCATTTCCCAGATCACTAGCAGAGAGTTGGATCGTAAGTGGAGCATCTGGGTCATGAAGCCGAACCCATATAGGAACCCGGTGGCATCCCTGGCAGACTCTTGTTATCCTTTTATGAAAAATAAAGGGAAAATCAAATTTTAAGCAGTAGCCATTTGAGTCACTAAAGGACTTACAATATTGACTTTTATTTCAAGTGGCAATTGAACTTAACCCATACTCAAACAAAAGTATAAGGTAAAGGGTTCTTCACTAGTTTGTGAAAAAAAGGAATTAAAAGACACATTTATTTTGGTCTTTAAAGTTGTTGAAACCTACACATAATTTTCTCTCTCTCTCTTTTTAATTGTGCTATTTTACTTGAAAGGCAGAATTATAGAGAGAGAGAAAGGGAGAGAGAGAGAGAGAGAGACTCTTCCATCTGTTGGTTCACTCCCTATAATCGCTACAACAGGTAGAATTGGGCCAAGATTAAGCCGGGAGTCAAGAACATCATCTGAATCTCCTACAAAGGTTCAGGGTCCCAAGCACTTGGGCCATCCTCTGCTGTGTTCCTAGGCACGTTAGGAGGAGCTGGCTTGGAAGCTGAGCATCTAGGACTCCACCTTGCACCCATATTGAGCAGGTGCTCATATGGGATTGCCGGTACCACAGATGAACTATTAAGCTCTGCTGAATGCCCTTTTCTTTAAATACATTTTTTACTAAATGGTATTTTTTAATTTCACAGTGGTTTTATTAGGATAAAACACCATCATAAGGCATGCGACATGTATATTTAAACAGTTAAACATAAATCTGAGAAAATAATAAATAATTTTTCAAAAACACATTGTATGTTGCACATAGTTTCATGCAAATTTAACAATTGTCTTCATCATGACTTACATTTAGATGCTCCCGGTTACAGTATGTTTTTGGGTAGATGGAACACATCAACAGTATCTTTAGTTGTCTCCATGTGTAAAAGTGCTCTCTAAATACGGAGTTTTACTTGTGGCTGTGGAATTACACAGAGGAAAGTACACCAAGTAAATATTGAGACCATCCTCTGGTGTTCAGCTTTCATCCCTGCAGCTCTGTCCATGCACATAATTGCCTCTTTGCTATTGGGAAAGTTACATCATCTCTACCAAAGGTAAGCCCTAGACTTATTTATATGAAGTGTTAAAAATCTGATCTTGAAAAACAAAGTGCAGTGTGATCACCATCTAGTGGAATCTGGTAAATGATATCAGCACCAACAAGCTACTGGGCAGAGAAACGTGATGACTCCTCATCAGTGGGTACTTCAGTGGGAAAGGAAACCATAAATCCTTGGACAAATTCTTTACAAATGAACTGAGATTGGCAGCTTCTTGTTCCTTCCACAACCAGACAGGGTGTGACTTCTTGCTCCTTCTGCTGCTTGGCTGGGCAACTTGCTCTCTGAGGATTGTAGAACTCACACTGGGGCTCAGAGTCAGCAGAGCAGGTCTGGGGACTCACACGTGTGCTTCAGTTTCAGAAGGGTGGAGGTATGGGGCCACAGGCTGGCATGCTGACATGGTGTTGTGGTAGGCCAGGCTTGGGGACTTGTGCACATGATGGGGCCACCACGCCAGCATGGTGGCATGGGCCTGGGGAACTGTGTAAGTGCTTGGGTCCTGGATGGGTAGAGGGGTAGGGTCCAGGTGAGCATGCTTCCCTGCCAGAAAGCTGGACTGGGAAGCCCATGTGTTTGTGGTCATGGGGACTATGGATTGCTTTGGGAAGAATGGGTAGGGGAGGTGGGGAAGGGGAGACCACTGAGGGAGTACACTGCATATGAGGAATGACTTTTAGAGGAATTCCATTGACAAGGCCACTGTACTTACTGGTAAGCAGGAAGGCTGAGACTGAGTGGTTTTGAGAGGAGAAATTGGAGGACCTTTCTGGGTCAAACCAATGCATCTGCCAAAGTGGGTAATCTGAGCTGGGCAAATCAACATCTACCACCACCTACGTGTACACACAAAAGCTAGTCCTGGGGGAGCCTATCTAGCAGGGTTAAACCACAGCACACCCACCAGTGAGTGTCAGATCAGAAGATGGGTCATGTTAGGTTGGGCCATGACACTAATCAACACATCAGAGATTCTGGTCTTGGGGCAGCTTCTATTGGGGGGATCATGGGCTCACCCCTGTGGGAAAGCAATATCTGCTGACTTGCTCAAGAGCTGGTCATGGTGATAGGTAGAACTAGGCATGACCATGGAATTCGCCAACACTTTTGCGTACTGGGATTGGGAACAGACTGGGCTGGTCCAACCTGCAGCACTCATAGGAACACTCGAGAGTTGCAGGTGGGGCGGACGGAGCCTCAACAGCCACCAGCATACGCAACGGCTGACTCAGAGGAGGTGGACTGTGCTAGGTAATGGCCTAACACCTGCTGGCATGCCTGAGATTTGAGTCTGGAGTGGACCTGGTGGGGGAACTCAGGAAACTCCCCTGGTGTGATGTAACTCTCACTGGTGAGTATGTGAGTTCAGCCTATGTATTGATCAGGTTGGGTAAGGCTGTTCCACTTGTTGGTAGATGTATCGGTTGGCTCTGTGGGGGCAGACTGGACCAAACTGTAGCACACTGGCAGGTATGGGAGCCAGAATGTAGTACAGGCCATGCAGTTAGGCTAGCACACCTACTGGTTAGCATGAAAGCCACGGATGGCGGCAGGCTGGGCAGTGCTAGGCTTCAGCACCCACCAGTAAGAGTTGGGACTGAGGGTAGGCCAGGTCAGGCTGGAGCATCAGATGGCAAAGGTCAAGTTGAGGGATGGGTTAGAGAAACCCTAGCATGTGCAATTTGTGTGACTGGGAGTAGGCTTGGTCAGGGAGCTAAGGGGATTTCCTGGCTGGGCTATGATTCCCACTGGTGAGTGCACGAGCTGGAATGGGGACAGCAAACTGAGCTGGACATGGTTGCACCATCCTTAGTCATGAGCATGGACTGGTTCTAGGTTGTGCCAAACTGGGCTAGGCTCCAGACCCACTGGTGCTTGCGAGTGCCAGAGTGGGTGTAGGATAGGCTGGGCTAGGTTCTGGTACCCCCTGAACCATACGTGGCTTTGCTATAGCAAACAATGCTAAGAGCCAGAATGGGTGTGGGTTGGCCAGGCGAGGCTGTCATACCTGTCAAGATAGGAGGTGGGCCAAGTCAGGTTAGGCCAAGAACCTACCAACATATGCAAGATCTGCCACTGGGTGGTGATCTGATAGAGGAGCTTGGGGAACTCCTCTGAGAGGATGCAGTCCATGCAGGGGAGCACAGGAACCCAGCTGGGAACATCCCAGATAGGCCAGATTACAGTACTAGTATATGTGTGGGTTGGGTCTGGGGGCAGGCCAGGCTGGTCAAGTTCATAGCACCCACGGGCAGATTTGAGGACCAGGACGGAGTACAGGACAGGCCAGGTTGGGCTATAATACCAGCCAGTTCACATTAGTGCTGGGGACTGGGTGCTGATTGGGTTGAGCTAGACTGCAGCACCTACCAGCATGAGCTGGGACTGGGGACATGTTGGGCTGAGCCAGGCTGCAACACTTGCTGGCGAATGTCAAAGTGAGGTGGGCCATGCCAAACTGGGTTGCAGCACCTACTAGCACTTGTAAGAACTGGGAAGGGCTGGGAATGAGGGGTGGCAAGCCTGATAAGGGGCTGTGGGGATTCACCTGCTGGGCCACTGCTCCTGCTGTTGAGTGTGAGAGCTGGGATTGGTGGTGGACCAGTCTAGGCAGGGTTACAATACCTGTTGGCCTTTTTGTGAACTGGGTTAGAGGGAGCCAGGCTGGGCTAAGTGATCATATCTGCTGGTGCATACATGAATCAGAGTAAGCATAAGCTGGTCAGACTTTGCTGCAGCAGTATCTGGTTAGTGCCTGGAATGGAGGCAAGTCCTGCAAAACCACCGGGAAAGTGCAAGATTTGTGTTCTGGGAGTGGACTAGTAGGGAAACTGTGGGGACTTCTCTGATGAGCTGCATTTCCCACCAGTGAGCATGAGAACCAGTGCTGGGGGCAGGCCTGGCTGGACAGGAGGTAGCACTAACCAGCATAAAGGTATGCTTGATAGTGGGATCAGTTAGGCTGAGCTAGGCTGCAGTACCGATTTGTGTGTACAAAAGCTGAATGGGTTATGGGACACTGGACCAGTCTGTTACACATACCATTAGACACAAGAACCAGGACTGGGGGCAGGCCTAGTGGGGTTTATTGGGGGGTTACTCTGACTAGATTGCAGTCTCTGCTGGTGAGCTGAGGACCGAATGTGGTGAGCAGGTTGGGTTGGGCTGCAGCATCCATTGGTTTGCATTTGAGATGGGGCTGGAGACAGAACTGACGGGGTGACTGCCACCACCAGTGTATGTGTAGGCTGAAGTGGGTGATAGACTGAGCCAGACCCTGCACTGTCTCACATACACGGGAGACAGGTCTGGGGTCACCTCAGACGAGGTTTCTCTGGGGATTCTCCCACCCCAAACTGAACCACCAGACTCAGTACCCCAACCATGGGGAGAACAGGAGCTGTGGTCTGACTGTGGAGTACATTTGTCAGAACTGGGCTTCCTTAGTTGCTGAAGCCTGTGTAGTGGATGGCATGCCCAAATGCACATGGGAGATATAACAAATCATTGAGGCCTGTGGAGGACATCAAGTATCTTGGATGGTAGAACAAATCGGACAACTCTCCCGGCCAAGTCATGACAGCAAGTATTTGGGAGAATGGAGACTCTAAGGTGGACAATATTGACAAATGGATTTTGGAAGGATTTCCTCATCCATGGGGCAATGAAATAACCAGTCTCTCAGAATTATTGAAGTCACTTAAATAGTACCCTCAGAACAAGATCCACAAAAGAGACTTTGGGTGACATTGATTGGCCGTCCCACATCCTTGGGTACTTAGATGCCATTAGACTGCTAGGTGTGGCCTTCTTCCCTTCTCTCCCCACTTCCCCCAGATACAGGAAGAAGAAAAAGAAAATTGGAAACAATTGTCTCATCTAGTTTCCTGTATTCCTCGACCCTTCCCTCCCACCCTAATCTGTGGTCCACATGAGTATTCATTCTTCTCAATTATATAAACATCATCAAACATAATTTTTTAAAAAAAGGAAAGAAATAAAAATTATACATGATTTATGTCTTATAACAACTGTACAAGGAAGAATAATTATTTCCATTTTTTGGATGAAAAGTGGATGGGTATTTATCCAAAGTCATGTGGAGGCTAAGCTGCAAATAGTCTATTTTATTTCCCTCTTTATCAACAATTCTTTCTTTCATCACTTAAGAGTTGTAAAACACCTGACTTTTCTTTCTTACATAAAAATAAAAACACTTTTAGTTAGTTGTGATAGTTTCTGAAGGTTTGTGTTATCATCAGGACTTGTCTTCCTCCTGTCCATTTTAATCCATTTTATTTTCTCTTGTCTGCCACAAGCTGGAGCTACTGCATAAAAACAAGTCACTTGAGTTCAAAATATAGTTGGGATATGGAGCTTTTTAAAAAAGAAATTATTTGTTTATTATTAGAAAGGCAGACTTATAGAGAGAAGGACAATGATCTTTCACTTGCTGGTTCACTCCCAAATGGCCACAATGGCCAGAGCTCAGCAGATCTGAATCCAAGAGCCAGGAGCTTCTTCCTAAGTCTCTGATGTGGTTGCAGGGTTCCAAGGCTTTGGGCCATCCTCTACTGCTTTCCCAGGCCGTAAGCAGGGAGCTGAATGGGAAGTGGAGCATCCAGGACATGAACCAGCACCCATATGGGGTCCGAGACCTTGTAGGGTGAGGATTTGGCCATTGAGCCTTTGTGCCGAGCCTGATACTATAGGTTTTTTTTTTTTTTTTTTTTTTTTAAGATTTATTTATTCTTATTGAAAAGGCAGAGTTCCAGAGATAGAAGAAGAGACAGAGATCCTCTATCTGCTCTCCCCAAATGATAGCAATAGCCATAGATGGGACAGTTTGAAGCCAGGATCTAGGTGCTTCTGGCTCTCCCATGTGGCTGTAGGAGCTCAAGGATATGGGCCAGCCTCCACTGCTTTCCCAGGCCATAAGCAGGGAACTGGATAGGATATGGAGCAGCTGGGATATGAACCAGCACCCATATAGAATTTCAGCACTTGCAAGGTGAGGGTTTAGCCACTGAACCATCGTGCCAGGTCCTGGAATGTGAAGCTGTACTCCCAGTTTGAGAATAAACGTTGGAGAGTTAAAATTGGGAAGTGCAGGGACCAGCACAAGCGAATCCTCTTTCTTTAGTGTTTGCAACCCTTAAGGATACCAGTTCAGGTCTTGGCTGCTCCACTTTGAATCCACCTCTCTGCTCTTGGTTTGAGCAAGCAGCGAAGGATGACCTAAGTCCTTGAACCCGTGCACCCATGTTGGAGACTGGAAGGAAGCTCCTGGCTCCCAGCTTCAGATCAGTTCCATTCTGACTGTGCAGCTGTTTGGGAAGTGAACCAGCTGTTTGGAAAGATTCTCTCTCTCTTCTTTTCTGTCTGTAAATCTGCCTTTCAAATAAATAAATCTTTAAAAGAAAACATTGCAAAGTGCAGTCATAAAGGCATAGGTATTTGAACTTGGCCATTTGCTAGTTATGTGGTTATGTGATTCTGGGCAACTTACCTGGATTCCCCAGCTCCATGCCTCTGCCCCACCCCCACCAGTTTTATTAGGTATGAAATGGATATACAATACTGATTTTGTGGAGATCATTGCAGTGATAATTGAATAAGAGATTTTTACAGAATCTACCATATAGTATGCAGCCCGCATATGATCATCATTAATATCATTCTTATGCATTGTTCATTTTATCATTAGTATCACAGCTTGAGGGTTTTTCACTTCATTACAGTTACAATTCTTATTATCCATCATCATTGCCTGATTTATGAGAAGAGCTACTTGACCTTCCATTACTCAGGGCTTGATTCCATTAATGGATTATTATATTGTTGAGCATGAAAATGATCAGCACATACTCTGAAAACTCATCCAAATAGTGACCTCATTTGTTATGAATAATAATCAATAGGGTTGACATAGTGGCAGGATGTAGCACAGATAAAGTATGGCTAGGCTTATTAGATTTTTTTTTAAAGATTTATTCTATTTTCATACAAAGCCAGACATACAGAGAGGAAGAGAGACAGAGAGGAAGATCCTCCGTCTGATGATTCACTCCCCAAGTAACCACAATGGCTGGAGCTGTGCCAATCTGAAGCCAGGAGCCAGGAACCTCTTCCAGGTCTCACACACGGGTGCAGGGTCCCAAGGTCCCGAGCCGTCCTCGACTGCTTTCCCAGGGCACAAGCAGGGAGTGGATGGGAAGCAGAGCTGCCGGGACCAGAACCATCACCCACTGGGATCCCAGCACGCCCAAGGTGAGGACTCCAGCTGCTAGGCCACAGCACCTGGCCCAGGCTTATTAGATTGGCCAGTCCTGCACGAGCCTGCAAACGAAGTGCGGTGGTCGCAGAAAGTGACTGGCCAGGTTGTGACTGCAGCCTTACCGGGAGCCACCATGAGCCTCCCTTTGCATCAGCCAGGTCAGCACAGACCTGTGGATAGGCAGAGGCCTTCACTAGCTGTTTTTCTCTACAGTTATATATATAAAACATCCTGGAATCCACCATGATTGGACAGTTGGACCCAAGTGGGAAGTTAATCATCAAAGCTCAACTTGGGAAGGATGTCCAATGAATTCCCATTCATAATTGACATATTACTGGTGATGAATTGGTGCTAATGGTGCAACAAATTTTCAGAGGAAAACTTTTGAGTAATGATGAAGTGACAATAGAGTATGAAAATGAAGATGGAGATCCTATCACAATTTATGATAGCTTTGTCCTTTCCTTCATAATTCTAGTAGGATACTAAAACTGATATTTTTTAATTGGCAACCCAGACACTTGGAATCAAGTCAGGTAAAATACCTTTGTCAAGAACTGATAGAGCTTCAAAATAAAGTGAACTGATTGTTGGATAGCTTGGAGCCACCTGGAGAGTCTGGACCTTCTACCAGTGTTCCTGAAAATAATGCTGTGAATGGTATAGAAGAAAAGCCTGATGCTTCTGATTTTTCTGGAAAACAGTTAACTCAGGTTATGGCAACAAGTATTTCAGCTTTTGATCTTTTGAAAAATTAAGATGAAATCAACAAAAACATCATGTCAGTTTTTGGCTTAATTGATGATCAGATTTCAGGGCTGCCCAGTGATGCTGTCCAAAATCATTCAGGCTTTCCTGATAGCATTGCATCCTCCACTTCGGCAGCTCACCCATCAGGAGTTCAGCCACAGCAGCTACTGCACACAAGAACGTAGACACAAGCAGGTCACACTGAAGGCCAGCCATACCAGCAGTACCAGCAGCAGGCTGGTTGTGGTGCACAGCCACCATAGGCTCCCCCTCAGCCACCTCACAGCATGATGTTCAGTATTCAGTCAGTTGCAGTGGGCAACCTTGGCAGTTCTAGGGTTGTGGCAACTTCCCAGGCACCAGCTCCTGCCAGTTCTGGTCAGCCCCACCAACTGCCTGCTCAGCTGCCACAGCAGTACCAGGTGAGCAACTACCCAAACATCTCAGCCTGCTAATTAGACTGTGGCCCCTGTCTGTCAACCTGGAATGACTGCGAGCCAATCTGGGGCCTATCAACTGAGACCAGGTTTTACTTCACCTCCCGGAAGTACTATGGTCCCTCCCCCAAGTGAGCCTAACCCTTATGCGCATGCCTACCCGTCCTCCCTTTGTTCAGGGCTATACCAGCCTGGATGTGGTTATTGATAAACAGACCCTGCTGTGCTGATGAGCAAAGCTGATTGCTATTTGCCTCCCAAAAGATTGCAGTACTATTTTATTTTAACTTGTATTGAACTTTAAAAGTTTTAAAAAGCAGGGCATCTTTTTATAATTGCTGCTGCTAATTGAAAGTATAAATGGGAGGAATAAAAACAAGACCTAAATGAAAGTTTTTCCTTCCCTGCTTGAAAATGTAGCAGCTTCCTAGTTGTCTTACATCTTCTAGCTTCTCTTGTCCAGAGGATATTAAAATGCTGGGTTCAGATATAACCATCATATTTGGTTTTTAATTTATAACTTGATGCACTTTCAACCAACAATTAGATATTATGTATAAATGTAACAATAGGTTAATAAAGATAATTGAATCCATTTAAAATAAAAGACAAAGTTCAGTGTTTCTCTTGGTTGAAATTTAACAGCCCAACAGGAGATAGCTTCATTGTGGTGGGTCGTAAGATGGCACCCACACACTGAGACATTCTGCTTGAAGACCAAAGGAAAGAAATTTGACAAAGATGTTTTTGAGATTGATCAGAATCTTTCGGAGCAAGACCATTATTTCTTGTGGCCAGTGTTGTAGGATGGAGGGTGAAATTCCTCCTGTGTTGCCTGCATCCCTTGTGAGCACTGGTTTATGTTCCAACTGCTCCGTCTGTGATCCAGCTCCCTACGAACGGTTTAGGAAAGCAGTGACAGCTCAGATGTTTGACCCCCTAGCACTCATTATGGGAGACCCAGAAGAAACTCTTGGCTCCTGGTTTTGTTCTGGTCCCAGTCCTGGCCCTTGTGAGCATTTGGGGAGTGAAACAGCAGATGGAAACTCTTTATAGCCTCTCCTTCTCTCTCTTTATAACTTTGATTTTCAAATAGATAAATAAATCTTTTTTTTCAAGCATTATTTCTCAGTGTGTGCCATAAAACATCAGTATTTTTTTTAAAGATTTATTCATTTTATTACAGTCAGATATACAGAGAGGAGGAGAGACAGACAGGAAGATCTTCTGTCCGATGATTCACCCCCCAAGTGAGCCGCAATGGGCCAGTACGCGCCGATCCGAAGCCGGGAACCAGGAACCTCTTCCAGGTCTCCCACGCAGGTGCAGGGTCCCAGTGCATTGGGCCGTCCTCAACTGCTTTCCCAGGCCACAAGCAGGGAGCTGGATGGGAAGTGGAGCTGCCGGGATTAGAACCGGCGCCCATATGGGATCCCGGGGCTTTCAAGGCGAGGACTTTAGCCGCTAGGCCACGCTGCCGGGCCCAACACATCAGTATTTTTAAAGCTCTAACAAATACTGGAAGAATCAATCTTTCTCCTACATATATTTAATTATAAGCTATTCCTCCATTTTCATTGTGATTTTTTAAATTAAATTATGAAACATATAAACTTCGGAGAAGAGTGAAATAGTTCAATATCCACTTACAACTTTTAACATATAAATTTAAATAAGGATAGGTATTCATGAATATATCATGGAAAATATGCTTGTAAATATTACTTTTTGGACTCAGATTTCATGTCTTCTTTTCACTCAGATTTTAGGAGAAATATGTCAATATTTTCCTCATTATGAACATTACTTTTTGAATTATCTAACAGTCATTGGAACACCTGCTCATTTGTTTGCAATAAAGCTCTCCTTAAACATGTAATGATCTGTCACAGTAAATTTTATTCCATTCAAGTGCTCATTTATGTAATGCTAGAATTTAGGAAAATACTAACAAATATACATGCATATTTGTTTAATTATATTTCTGAGATTTGTTCTGTTATACAAAATCATGTTTAAAAGTGCTTTTTAAAAAATAACAAATTGAATATGAGATGTAATCACAGAAACAATATAAATATTTAGTAAAGGCTTTTATTGAACTTTTTGTCATAACTTTTACTAATTAAATACCCAAACCAGTGTTGATTTGCCTAATGTGTCTTCCTTAAATAATAAATTACAATTTAAAATGTAGCAACTGCAAGAATATGAAAATTCTTTTCTGAAAAATAAGTTAAGGAAAACAGTATCTGATCTACATATTTATAAAACTTAGTGTGTGTTTGTGTGCATGTGCACATTTATGTAGAGCAAAATACTTATTTACATGCTAGAAACACCGTTTTGGCAATGGTGATATAGTGGATAGCTAGTACCATCAGAATTTTTTATAGGCCAGTACTGTGGAGTAGTAGGTTAACCCTCCACTTGTGTTACCAGCATCCCATGTTGGTGCTGATTCGAGACTGCACCATGTGACTTCTGATCCAGGTCCCTACTATTGGCATGAGAAGCAGCACAGGATGGCCCATGTCAGAGACCCAGAGGAAGATCCAGACTTCAGATTCCTGGCTTCACACTGGCCCAACTCTGGTCTCTTTGGGTGTTTGGGGAGTGAACTGGAGGATAGAAGATCTCTCTCTCTATTTCTCTTTGTCTCTCCTTCTCTCTCTCTGTAGATTTGCCTTTCAAATAAAAATAAATACATCTTAAAATGTTTTTTGCATGGATTTCTGTCAGCAGGTGTATGAGATAACTGGCTATGGCAAAAATCTTTATATACCTGTTTTTTGTACTTTCTTGGTCAGTTTTCTTTTTTTTTTTTTTTTTTGAGTCATATGATACAGCAATTCCACTCCAAGGCATATATCCAAGGAAAATGACAGTCTTTCAAGAGACATCGGTACTGCCATGTTTACTGAAGCACCATTTATAACAGTCAAGAAATGAAAAAAAAAGAGTCTTTTAGTTGATGAATGGGTAGGGAAAGTGTGATTTGTATGCACAATCGAATATTATTCAGTCATAAAAATATGAATCCCTGAGGCCCAGCACAGTAGCCTGGTGGCTAAGGTCTTTACCTTGCACGCCCTGGGAAACCATATGGATGCCGGTTTGTGTTCCGCAGGCCCCGCTTCCCATCCAGCTCCCTGCTTGTGGCCTGGGAAAGCAGTCAAGAATGGTCCAAGATCTTGAGACCCTGCATCCATGTGGGAGACCTGAAAGAAGCTCTGGGTTCCTGACTTCGGATCGGATCAGCTCAGCTCTTGCCGTTGTGGCTACTTGGGGAGTGAATCATTGGATGGAAGATCTTCCTGTCTGTCTCTCCTCCTCTCTGTATTCTGACTTTCCAATAGAAATAAATAAATCTTAAGAAAAAGGGTGAAATCTGTCTTTTTCTATAATATGGATAGAACTAGAGATCATTATGTTAAGTGAAATAAGCCAGGCACAAAAAGACAAATGCAACATGGTTTCACTCATATGAAAAGTCTAAAAACATTGATCTCATAGAAGCTGCAAGTAGAATAATTGTTCCCAAGTCTAGGGACTGTAGGGGTGGAGGGCAGGGTTGGTAAAGAGGGATAAATTAGTATTAAATTAGAAGTTCTTGTCTTCTGTTGCACAGTAGGATATCTATAGATAACATAAATGGGAGGAGAGTATTTTGAAAGCATTCACTATCAAGAGACAATAAACATTAGGGGAAATAGATGTATTTACATTGATTTGAATATTATACAACATGTATGTATCTTTTTTTAAAATTAATTAGTTTTTTTTGGAAAGACAGATATACAGAGAGGAGGAGAGACTGAGAGGAAGATCTTCCATCTGATGGTTCACTCCCCAAGTGACCGCAACGGCTGGAGCTGAGCCAATCCGAAGCCAGGAGCCAGGAGCTTCTTTTGGGTCTCCCATGCGGGTGCAGGTCCCAAGGCTTTGGGCCGTCCTCGACTGCTTTTCCAGGGCACAAGCAGGGAGCTGGATGGGAAACGGGGCCACCGAGATTAGAACCAGTGACCAGTGTTCAAGATGATGACTTTAACCACTATGCTATTTTGCCAGGCCCCATATATGTATCTTGACATCAAATGTTATCCCATGAATAAGTATATGGCCTCCCATAATACAAATAATTCCCATGTGTCAACTAAAACATATACAACTGAGTAATTTCTCCCATATTCAATACACTTAACTTAGAGATTTATAGGAGGAAAGACACTCCACCGAGGGTGGAATGGTGAGGGGTTGGCAATTAGGTCGCAAGAGAATCCCCGAAGAAGGTTAAGGGCTCAGCAATACAGGCCAACCCCATTTTACTATTGTTCTTCTCTCAGGAGTCTCCGCACTTATTACCCATCTTCACAAAAGGGTTAAAAATCATAATGCCGCTTGGGAATATTGAAGACAGAATATACTTCAGGCATGATTTGTTTCACAAAGATTAATCCAGGGCCGAAAAGGTTAAAAACCTTTTAGAAGGCCAATAGTCCCTTTGTGCCACTGTCCTGAGAAGCTCAGAGTTGGATCTGAACTGAGACAGCATCTTCATAATATGTTCTGTTTCTTTATTCTTCATCCCATTCCCAAGTCACTTCACATATTCCCATTATAGAGCTAGACACAGAATACCTAGATAAAGAAGCTGCATGGTCCCAATGGAATAAAACGGTATGATAATGGTTAGTCTCATTTCTGAATTGCATTTGAGTGCTGGGAAAGTGTATTGGCTAATGTTTCAGTCTTTTATTTGAGTTTATATCTGTGACAACAAATGTCTGTGGTTGAGGTTATACAATTCTCACTTCTTTCCATTTCCCCTCACTGGGGCAGACTTCCCCTTTATAGTCTTTCCAGTGATGGGAAAGAATCTGAACCCCCGCCCCCTTTTTCAACCAATAGGCTACCTCCTCTGAACTGGGTGGATGATAAAAGAGAGAATCAGGGTGTAAAGCAGAACTCTTCTCATCAGCACATGGCCTGTTCAGGAGACAGTTTCAGGCTGAAAATTGGGCACACCAGTGCAAAGCAACAGTAATAATACCTGATAATTGTATGATGCCTGTAACTTTTAAAGCATTTTTAGAAATGTATTTTTATTGAAAAGTTACATTTGAGCTGAACTGATCTGAAGCCAGGAGTCTGGAGCCTCCTTTGGATATTCCACGCAGGTGCAGGGAACCAAGGCTTTGGACTGTCTTTGACTGCTTTCCCAGGCTACAAGGAGGGAGCTGGATGGGAACTGGAACAGCCGGGATGTGAACCAGCACCCATATGGGTTCCCAGTGCATGCAAGGCGAGGACTTTAGCCACTAGGCTACCACGTTGGGCCTTACAACACTTTGCATTGTCCTAGCTTTAGATGTTCCAAAGGGATTCATGGGACAAATTTTGTTTTAAAGATTTATTTTATTTATTTGAAAGGCAAAGTTACAGAAATGAGAGAGAGAGAGAGAGAGAGAGAGAGAGAAAGAGAGAGAGAGAGAGAGAGCCTGTGCGTGAGAGAGAATACTGTTCTATTTGTCCCCAAACAGCTGTAATGACCAGGTTTGGGTAAGGATGACGCCAGCAGCTACGTCCTGGCCTCCCATGTGGATGGTGTGGGATTAAGTACTTGGACCATTCTCTGCTTTCTCAGATTTATCAGCAGGGAGCTACATCCAAAGAGGAGCAGGTGGGGCTTGAACCATCCATATGTGATACCGGCACTGGAGGCAATGACTTAATTTACTGCACCAGAATGCCTGTTCAGTGACAAATAGTAATGCTATAAAAAGAAAGTGGTTCCTTATTGAAATAGGGATAGAGGTGAGACTAATACCTTGATGTTTAGTAATTATGTACTTTGAACAGCTCTAGAGGTCATGTAATAGCTCGGTGGTTCCCAAATCTGGCTATCTAGCAAAATGGTCTGGGAATATTTAAAACATCGCAATTATTACCTGTCAACTCTAGAATGCTAATTCAGTAGGCCTGGGATAGAGTTCAGTGAATCTATAGCCTGCAGGGATAGCTTCATGGTTCTTCACAATTCTGATTAAACATTAGAATAACCTGGGAGACTTAAAAAATCCCCAGTTCACATATGGGAATCCAAACCAATTAATCTGAAACCTCTGATGATGGGACCCAGAACTGATCTGTGAATATCCCTAAGTGCCATTGCAGAACTGTGGCACGCCAAGTAATGAAAGGAAGTGGGATCAGGAACGAGAAAACCAGAATTTGAGTTCTGGCTCTGCCTCTCAAGTTTATCTTTCTGAACCTCAGGTTTTCATTTTGGAAGATGGTGAAAATAAGCAATACTTGTGTCTTGCTATGATGATTACATGAAGTAATGAGCATAGAATAACCACATTCCACACAGCCATCAGCTATTCCTGCCATTTCCTACTGAGCAACTTTAATAAAAATTTTGTTCCCTGCCCTACCCTGCCCCGCCAGATACTCTGTGTGAGTTCAAACTTTCCACCCTGAACCTTATGGAGTTAGCCTTCTAGAATGTGAACTAGAGCTCTATAAATTCCACTAATAAAACAATAATTTGGAAATAATTTGAGATTTGAGAGAGGCTTAAAAAATTCATTCATGGAAAATAAATTAAGAGATAACAGGACTTTCCATAAACTTTCTGAAAGCTCCCTTATTTGTCCTCCAGGCTTCCTTTCACTGTTGCTATTGGTATGTTCAGCTTTCTGAACTCTAGAGTTATCGCTGCTAGTTTGCAAAGGGTTTACTCAGAAGGGCCATTTTGTTTTCAGAATGCAGGAACACTTTAGCTATTACTATTCACCTTCCCCATTCCTCCATCTGGCTCTTCCAGTTCTCCTGAATGTGCCCCCAAGCACCTCTTGTTTGGTCCCATTCAGCAAATTAAGAAAGGTTCTAGTATGTGTTTCTTATTCAGAAAATGCTGAGTTCACCGTAACCTAGGCCCGCTGGAGAACAAATAAACCTGTACTATAAACACTCACTCCCTTGCCTAACAATTTGTACTGGTTAGAACAAAATCTTCTATTATTAGAAATGATAGTGTGAGGATCATTTCATAACCACAAACACAGCAAAAGCAATCATGAAATTATGGATGACTCATTGTCAAAAGAACACTTGAATCATCTTGATCAACCCCCTAGGTTGATGAAATGGGGAAACTTCTGCATCAAACCATTAGTCTTCTCTCTAATTGATGGTTATTGCCAGATTTGTCTTGACCACATCAGACCTATTTTTAAACCTTCATAATTCCTTTCTTGCTGAGTAACATATCGTTTTTGTGAATATTGTTCTCTTATTTTTATATATTTACTTGTTTCTTTCTTAAACTAAATAATGAGCAGAGGACATGTATTATAGACAATGAGTAGAGGGTACATGTTATTTCTTCCTTATCCTAGGTAAAATAATGTTTGGTATACAGTATGTTAAATACTATGCACCATAAATCCTATCTTTTTTTCCTAGTGAAGAGGGACTGTATCTAGCAAACAAACAAACAAACAAACAAAAAATCTGCTTTGTAGATCACTTTCTCTAGGATGCCAAGGATGATTGTTTTCATTTTATGTGTGTGTGTGAGATAGAGAGATAGCAAAGAGGGAAAGAGAAAGAGAGAGAGAGAAAGAGAAAATGGGAAGGAGTAGGGGAACAGGAAAGAAGAAAGGAGAGAAGAGTGAGGGACAGGGTGAGAGAAAGAATACTATGCATTAGATACTTTCTAGATTCTTTTTTTTTAAATTTTGTTTTATGACGCAGTTTCATAGGCTCTGGGATTCCCCCAACCCCTCTCCATGCCCTCCCCCATGTTGGATTCCTCCACATTGTTGCAATAGTACAGTTCATATCCAGTCATGATTCCTTCATTGCAAGCATGTACCATGCATAGAGTCCGTCCTCTCATTGTTCAGATAATTTCAACCATTTCCTTGGAAGGCCATCCCTGGCCTGAAAGTAGAGCGATACTTCCTAGATTCTAAGATGCTTAAAAAATGAATACAAGGGGCCCAGTGTGATAGCCTAGTGGCTAAAATCCTTGCCAAGCACACACTGGGATCCCATATGGGCCCTGGTTCATGTCCTGGCAGTCCTGTTTCCCAGGATGGAGTTTTCAGTAATTAAGAAAATTATCAGAGTAACTTTTGTGGTAAAGAGGAAGATGAAGCATCTGCTTATTTCTTTGTCTCTGCACACGTATTTGCTCTATCAGCTGTTGTCAACCATCTAATCAGCCCTTTTTCATATGGGAGGCATCAAAATTCAAACAGGTTAAGTTCCTTGCTGAAGATCTCATGACTAAAATGTGATTATGTTGGATTTAAAATATCATAGACTTCAAGACCCCCAATTTTCCTACTCTCCTAAAATTTTTTATATGTTATCACTTTTTAAAAAAGATTTATTTTATTTTTACTGGAAAATCAGATATACAAAGAGGAGGAGAGACAGACAGGAAGATCTTTGGTCTGTTGATTGACTCCTCAAGCAGCTGCAATGGCTGGAGCTGAGCCAATCTGAAGCCAGGAGCCCGGGGCCTCTTTTGGGTCTCCCACATGGGGGGGTCCCAAGGCTTTGGGCCATCCTCAACTGGTTTACCAGGCTACAAGGAGGGGGAGCTAGATGGGAAGCAGGGCTGCTGGATTTAGAACTGGTGCCCATATGGGATCCCGGCATGGGTAAGGTGAGGACTTTAGCTGCTAGGCCATTGCACTGGGCCCCATATGTTCTTACTTTTAACCCTCACAACCTTTGTTCCTATTTACCAATTTAAAAATTTGAAATTTGAGACATTGAATAATTGACTTAACTCATGCAACTCATAGGTTCCATATTGGTTTTACTCCAAAATGTCCATTCTTTCTGAAAACTATCATCCTTTATATTCTATGTGCATCTTGAAGAATGTGTCAGAGATCAAATGTATATGATATACCTGGTACATATAATATTTGCACATAGTATATTTAAAACATGATCACTATTATGATATCTTTTTTGGGTATATTGTGTATACTTTGCTGCAAATATTAAATGTGTATTTAATATGTAGTAAATATATTGCATATTTGATATTGTATATATTAAAAAGCATTTTAAGGGACTTGTTCCTTAAATAGAGGACTTAAAATGATTATTTTATTTATTAACATTTCTGAGTAAATCACATTGGGTACAATTTAGTATATTGCAAACATATTAAGGATGCTTCCAATATTCATATCAGCATTTCTTTGTTCAGGAGATATAAAGATTGGAGCAGTTGTGATTGAAGAAAACTAGTCATGATAGGGTTAAAATATATATTCAGTAGAAATACTAAAACTTACCCAAAATATAACTGACAACAAAAATTTCATAGCAGTTTAAGAAACTGACTTTGTAGTAAGTGATTTTGATCGCAATTTCCAAGCATAGATAATTGCATTGACAAATTCTACCAAATATTTAAAGAATTAAAGCTCCTTCCATATAATCCCTTCAAGAAATTGAGAGGATTATCAAGTGAATTTATGAAGCCAGTCTTGTCCAGAAACCAAACAGAGAGTAAGAAAACAAAATGTGTAACTCCCACAAATCATTGCAGACCGAATATGCCTTGTGATACAAATGCAAAAAATTCTTAATAAATTCATAAAAATTGAGTCTTCTAAATATGTAAAAATACCCTATAATCAAATGAAGATTGTAATGGGACTAGCTCAGTCTCAGAAAATTATCAGTCTAAAGAAGAAAAGTCCCTTGATCATACTAACTGAAGGAAAGTTATTTAACACAAGTTAACATATTCAGGCCCATTCAATAGCTCAACTGGTTAATTCTCCACCTCTAAGCACCAGCATTTTATATGAGCATTGGTTTGTGTTCCTGCTGTTTCACTTCCCATCCAACTCCCTGCTTGTGGTTTGGGAAGGCAGTTGAAGATGGCTCAATGCTTTGGAACCTTGCATCCTTGTGGGAGATGTTGCGAACCTTCAGATTCCTGGCTTTGGAATAGCTGCACTTTGGCTGTTGGCGGCCATTTGGGAAGTGAACCAGTAGATAGAAGATCTTTCTCTCTGTGTCCTCTGCATGGTTCTGCATTTCCAGTGAAAATAAATAAATCTTGAGAAAAAAATTAACATTTTCATGATTAAGATTCTCTGAAACTAAGTTAGAAAAGTTTCTCAACTTTTGATAAAAGACAATTGCTGAGCACCATTGTTACCAACATACTTAATGAAGAATTGAATGCTTTCCCCCTAAATTTAGGAACCAAAGTCATCTTCTCTTACCAAAGTGTACTAGGTTCCCTAGTAAGTTGTTAAAGTAAGAAAAATAATTAAAAAGCATACTAATTTTTATGTCATTTTTTAATGCATAAAATTCTGAAGAATCCACAAAAGAACTCTTAGCGCTAATGAGTGAGTTTAATCAAGCGACAAGTGACAGGGTAAAAGGTCAACATACAAAAGTCAAATGTAGTTTTTACATGAGGCATGAATGGTTGAAAAGCAATTTCCTAAAAATGTGTGTTATGTTCCTAAAAAGAAATAGTTGGTACAAATCTGATAAAACATGAACTGTATGGATCTATTTGCTGAAAGCTTAAACGTACTTATATAATAGGTCAAAGAAGACAAAAATAAGTGGAAAGATATATGGTTTTATGTATTGAATGATTCAACATAGCAAAGATGTAACTGTTTTGAAATTGGCCTACAGTTTTAGTATAATTTCAATCAAATCTTAGAAGTATTATTATAGATATAGATAACTTGATTCTAAAGATTTGTATATAAAATCAAAGGAATAATAGTAACCAAAACAATTTTGAAAAAAGGCAATAAATTTGGAGAAATCACACTATTAGGTTTAAAGATTTATGATAAATCTGCAGTAATCAATTTAGTGTGATAGTAGGGAGAATAGATACACAGATCAATGAAAAATTAGAGAACATGATAGCAGACCCACACATTTTGTTTTCATACACTTGCAAAAGTGATTCAAAAAAGAACAACTGTTCAACAAGTGGTGTTGGAATAACTGGATACCAAATGCTAAAAAGTGATCTTGATCTTCAAAACTGATGAAAGAATGAACTAAAACAGATCATTGGTCTACATGTAGAACATAAAAATTTTAAAAAGTATAGAAAAAGGCTGTAAGCTGTGATCAAATCTCAAATGTCAGTTTCACTCATATACATTACATTTCTTTGTGTTTGTTATACCAATTACCAGAAAATCATGGAAAAATGGTATTTGTTGTTTTGGGACTGGCTTATTTGACTAAGCATAATGGTTTCCAGTTACATCCATCTTGTTGTGAAAGATAGGATTTCATTTTTAAAAATGTCTGAGTAGTGTTCCATTATGTATATATACAATACATTTTCTTTAGTCATCAGTTGATAGACATTTCAGTTGATTCCATATCTTAGCTATTGTGAACTGTGCTACAGTCAACAGGGGTGCACAGATAGCTCTTTCATAAGCTGATTTCTATCCTCTTGGGTAAAATTCCGGGAGTGGGATGATTGAATCATATGGTAGCTCTATTTTCAAATATGTGCAGAACTGCATACTGTCGTCTATAATGGTTGTACTATTTTACAATCGCACCAGTAGTAGATTAAGATATCTTTTCTCTCACATCCTTCTCAACATTTAATCTTTTTCTTTTGTTGTTCTTCATAATAGCCATTCTTACCAGAGTGAGGTGAAACCTCACTGTGGTTTTTATCTGCATTTCCCTGATGGCTAGTGATGAGCATTTTTTCATGTAGCTGTCAGTCATCTGAATGTCTTCCTTCAAAAAATGCCACATTATATCCTTTGTCCATTGCTTGACTGAATTGATGGTTTTTTTGTTTTGAGTTTATTGAGCTTTTATAGATTCTGAATATTAATTTACTATCAGTTACATTGTTTGTGATTTTTTTCCCCTTATTTTGTCTTCACTTCATTGAGTGGTTCCTCTGCAGTTCAGAAGTGTCTTACTTTGCTGTAATCTCATTTGTTGGCATTTTCCTTTATTGCCTGTGTTTATGGAGATCTTACCCAAGAAGTCTTTGCCAAGGGCTTCAGAGTTTACCAGATGTTTTACTTTAGTAATTTGATGGTATCAGGTCATAAATTTAGAGTTGATTTTTAATCTCTCCATTTAGAGTTGGCTTTTAATACAATGAAATGGTAGGGGGTCTTGCGTCATACTTCTGCATATGAAGATTCCTTTTTCCCAGCACCATTTGTCAAAGAGACTATACTTTCTCCAGGGATTGATTTAAGCTCATCTATTGAAGATTAGCTGGTTGTAGAAGCATGGGTTGGTTTCTGGGATTTCTATTCCAGACCCTTTGTCTGCATGTTCACATTCTTGTGCCAGTACCAGGCTGTTTTGATTTTAACTGCTTTGTAGTATATCTTGAAAATGGTACTGTGATGTCTCCAACTTTTTTTGTTGTTTAAGATCGAATATTTTGTTGGGGTTTTGGTTGGGATCACACTGAATCTGTAAATTGCTTTGGGTTGTATATACATTAGTTGATACTAATTCTTCCAGTACATGAATATGCAAAATTTTTAAAATATTTTTTTGTATCTTCTATTTCTTTCTTTATGTTTTATAGCTTTCATTATGCAGATCTTCCACATCCTGGGTTAAATTTATTCCAAGGGTTTGCAATTTCTTTTGCAAGCATTATCAATGGTACTGGTTTTACAATTTTTTTTCTTAAGATTTATTTATTTTTATTGGAAAGGCAGATTCGTGGAGAAAAGATGATAAAGAGAGAGATCCTGCATCTACTGGTTCACTTCCCAAATGGCTGCAAATGCCAGAACTGGGCCAGACCGAAGCCAAGACCCAGGAGCTTTTTCCAAGTCTCTTATATGGTGGCAGGTGCCCAAAGTTTTGGCCAACCCTCCACTACTTTCCCAGGACACAGGCAAAGAGTTGGATGGGAAATAGAGCACTTGGGACACAAATTGGCACCCATATAGGATACCAATGTTGCAAGGTTTTTTTGTTTTGTTTTGTTTTTGTTTTGGCACTATTGTTTTTGTTTGTTGATTTTATAACCTATAACTTCTGTCTTTCTACTTACTATTGAATTTTTAATTTTGTGGAGATTTAAGTTGTAATTATAAAATAAATTTAAAGTATTTTACCGCAAAAATTAGAAGTAAAAATAAGAAAGGGAAGGGAGGGTGGAGGCATTGGCAGGAGGGAGGAGATGGTAGGAAGAATCATTGTGCTCTTAAACATGCATAGGGAACATACAGCATTTATTCACTTTATACAAATAGAAATTAAAAAAAATCTGGGGGAAAAACTTAAAGGCCTGTAATGAGACAGAGTGCTTAAATGTGACATTTAGCCCAAATTGCAAAGAAAAGATTTCAGATATATGACACAGTAATTCAATTATCATGCCCATGCTATTTAGTGTTTTAATATGCACTTTAGGGCCCGGCGGCGTGGCCTAGTGACTGAAGTCCTCTCCTTGAACGCCCCGGGATCCCATATGGGCGCCGGTTCTAATCCCGGCGGCTCCACTTCCCATCCAGCTCCCTGCTTGTGGCCTGGGAAAGCAGTCGAGGATGGCCCAGTGCATTGAGACACTGCACCCGTGTGGGAGACCTGGAAGAGGTTCCAGGTTCCTGGCTTCGGATCGGCGCAGTACTGGCCATTGCAGTCACTTGGGGAGTGAATCATCGGACGGAAGATCTTCCTCTTTGTCTCTCCTCCTCTCTGTATATCTGACTTTGTAATAAAATAAATAAATCTTTAAAAAATATATATGCACTTTAAAATCAGATTTTCTCTGTGAATAGCCTGAGAAAAAGCAAAAGATGGCCCAAGTACTTGGGTCCCTGCCCCTCATGTGGGAGACCCACATGAAGCTCCTTACTCCTGAATTTGTCCTGGCCTGCCCCTAGTGGCAGTAATCATGTGGGGATTGAGCTAGCTGGTAAAAGATTTCTGCCCGGTTGGATGGCTTGGTGACTAAATCCTTGCCCATGGTAGATGTTGGGTCACTAGCCCCAGTGGGCAGGGGTCTGGAGGGGCCAGTGGGCTTTGTCTAGTGCCACTGGCTCCCCAGGCCTCCTGGCTATGAGTTGTTGAGAGTTTGGTATGTAGAGTTGCAGCGGTCTGGAGGATAGCACAGTTGGGGGCATGCAGGGGCATAAGGGCTCATGTCCAAGATTGGTGGTCTGACCATAGAGTGCATGTGTCAGAACTGGGCCTCCTTCGTGGAAAAGATAGCAGTAGATGGTGGACCCAGATGCACAAGGAGGATATGGCGGCCCATTGGGACCTTCATAGGATGTCTGGTACCACAGCAGAGGAAGGAGGGCAGAACAAATTGGACAACTACCACAATCAGGCAATGATAGACTATATCTAGGCGAATGGAGACTCTAAGGTCGACAGTGTCAATGGACCTTGAAAGGATTTCCTCATCCTTGAATCGGTGAGATTGATAGCATATCAGAACTGTTGGAACAACTTGGGCATGCTCCACATTGGGGACCATGGGTTGATATTGGATGTCTGTTCCCCATTCCTTGGTACTGGGGTGGTTGGGAGGCTGGGTGTGCTTTCTCCGCTTACCTCTCTCCTTCCCCCAGATAGAGGAAGAAGAAAAAAAAATTGGAAACAATGATCACATCCACTTTCCCCTAGCCCTTGATCCTTCCCACCCTAATCACCTATGTAAGCATCATCAAAATAAAAATTTTAAAAAAAGAATAAGGATAAAGGAGAAAAAAGAAAAGCAGGTATTCGAGGTTGGGAAGGAAGAAAGGAAGCATTGCTGTTGTCTTAGAACTGTACCTGTGAAATATGTGAAATCTGTTCAATTTATATTAATAACAATTAGAAAACAAAGAACATAGAGTTTTTACATCCTAAATATATACATTTTACACCAACTATAGCTAAAAATCCTAAACATTTACAAATAAAAATAAAGTCTATAGAACACATAGGGACTTAAATGTCCATAACAATTTAAGCAAAATAGAGGCAAATGAGTACGTAAAAAACTCATTAGCCATTCAAGAAATGTAACTTGAAGCCCTAAAGAGATACCCTGCATATCTGTTAGAATGACCACTATTGTAACAATTGACAAGCACTGCTGGAGCATGCAGAGCAACTGAAACTTATATACAACCCTAGAAGCAAAATAAAATAAACTCTCAGGGAAAGTTTGTCAATTTTTTGAAAAGTAAAACGTGTTTATCAGATCATTCAGCAACCACACTCTTAAGTATTTTCCTTAAATAAATGAAACTTAGGTTCAGTGGAAAATCTGCACAAATCTATTGACAATTCTATTGATAATCACCAAAGTCTAAAACTCCTGTGTCCTTCAGTGTGTGAATTTACCAACACCCTGCTACATTTGTACAATGAAATACTGTTTATCAGTAAAAAGAATTAACTATTTGTGCAAAAAACAACTTGGATAAAATAGGCATTAAACTGATTGAAAGAAGTCAGACTTAAGAGGCTGTATCTGTGTGTTGTTCTCTAAAAGGCATAACGATAGCAATAGGGAAAAGAGAAGTCATTTCCAGAGGTTTGGAATAGAGAGAAGATGTGGCCACAAAGAGCAAAGTAATAAAGAAAATAAAGTAAAGTAAAAAGAAAGAAAGAATTTTTTTGGGGGTGGTACAGAAGCATTCTGAGCCTTTTAATGAAGATAGTTACAAGAATCTATATATGCAGTAAGTTTATAGAGTTGTACACCAAAAGTCAATTACATTGCATGACAATTTAAAAATAAATTTACTGGAAAAAATTGTTAGTGCTAAAGGACTTGGGTTTGATTTTAAAATGAAGTTTTTTGAAATTTGACTGTATTTATATCCTGATCACCTGTATCATTTATTAGCTGCAGAGAGAAAAAGGAAATAGTTTAGGCACATTAGTTAGGTAAACACACACACACATTTTTGCCTTAAGGAATTTATAGGATATTTCTGCTGGAGATATTTACTATACACAGAATGCCAAGGAGGGTATGGAAATCCATTTTGGAAATTAGAAGTGAAAATGAAATCCCCCAAGGAAAACGCATGGACACAAAAAAGACTGCATGCATAACAAGAACTGAGATGGAACTCAGGGGTTTCAACATTTAAGGGACTATGAGAGTAGTTTTCATAAAACAGGTTAAAATGAGGATTATAAGAGAACCAAAGCATCTGAAGTGAGATAAGGGAGATGGAAGTAGCAAGAGTTCAGTAACAAGAGTCAGCTAGGTCCAACAGTTTAGATACGCTGAATAAGATGAAATTTGAAGACATAATTGTGTTTCGCATTTGGAATGTCACTGGTAGTGTTTCAGAAACCATGTTAAGGCTGACACGAGGCAAGAGCCAGAGAAGGATATAATTGAAAAAAAAAAAGGGAGGGAAGGTAAAGAATTTCTTTCATAAAGGCCTGTATTGTCTGTATCTGGATTCTTGAATAAGGTTTTGGTGTGAGAAATACACTTACTCTAATTCATTAGGCCAAATTAAGTCAGAATTTCAATGAAATATTACACTTATGAAAAAATTGAAGTCAAATCATAGAGATATGTTCTTAGGGTTTGGATATAATATTTTTTATCAGTTGTAAGCCTCAAAATTAGTATATTGGTTAATGCCTAGGTGAGCATCTCCAGTGCTGCAGATGATAAGAGCAATACAAAAATGTATGAGAAATGAAAACTGAGTTTATTTAACCTAACCTCCTCCTTTGAAAGGTGAAGAAATTGAGATTGAAAATGAAATAACCTGGCCAAGGTTGGCCTAAATCTTCCTGTTCTCTCACAGCCATATTGTGTTTCTAAAAATTTTCCTTTCATTTAAAATATGAATATTCTTCATCACAAATACAGTACAATTATGAGGTTACATCAGAAAGTTTATAGAAATTATGTAATATGAAGAAAACTATGCATGGATTCCAATTATTTTTTCCTCAGAGTGAATTTAGGATTAATTCTATTTCCCATAAAATTTGTCATAACTTCACATTCGATGCCTTTCTAAATAGATTCCTGAAGTTGAATGATCTAGGAACTTATGAGAAAAGAGGAAATACCTGCTGAGTCAATGTGTTCTGGGTTGGAGCATGATCTTGATGGATGAATAAACTTGGTACAAACAGAAGGAAGAGGTAGAAGGAAAGTATTTTTGAAAACCAAACAAAATTTTTGGCAGGAAAATATTGGGATTGAAAGACACATAGGAATAGATATTCGACTCTCCTCATCTGCAGATTGTCTTTCTGGAATTATCTGCTGAAACTCTAAAGGACTTTGTGGTTTACTTTAATAAGAGGGGCACATCCTTCACCGTAATTCCGTTCAGAGTAAAACGTTTGGAGTTTGCCTAGAAGATGAATTGGATGGGGAGAGTGGACAGCCTTTGAGGCCTAACCAAGTTCATGGGGTGTTCAAGTTTGAGAGCTTGCTTGAATTTATTTTGTTAGTTGCCAGTAACTTTAAAGTGTCTGGACCTCTGTAAAATTGGTTATTTTGTGTGCCTTAAAGACAACATATCTGATGTATTGGTATACTTTCAGGCTTATTAAACAAAATAAGTTAATTGTTTTAGTTAGTATTTACTAACTAAATACTAAATATTGCAATCCCTGTACCATCACCTCTTTACTTAAAAAGCCAAGAAAAATTCTACGACAAACAATTAAGCTGGATATTTTTCACCTGTTTTGTTAGTATTTGCTTCTGTTATTTATTAGGAGTTTGATTCTGTTCTGGGGAACATGAGCAAAAACGGTAGAAACTAACATTTTCAGACACAAATAGTTCTGTGTGGTGAATTAATCTTTATGTAGCTTCCTCTGGAAGAGCTAAATACCCTCTGCTCCCACCATTGGGATAGCAGAGCACTTTACAGTTGAATACAAAGACCCGAGCTCAAATGGAATAAATGAGGAAACAATACTAAAGATATAAATGATAGGCACACTGAAATAGGTTGGGGAGGGTGGGAGTGGAGGCATTATTTCCCAAGTGGCATCAGTGTGCACAGCTAACTGCCTGTGGGAGGAGGGGAGACTGGAGGACAGTACTGTGAAGGGGCCTGAAAACAGAGAGTAAACTGCTGATCGGATTTCTTTAGGATGAGGAGGGGATTATGATGTTCAGAGAGATTAGAGAAGCTTAGAAAGAGGAAACAGTAGGATCTCATCTTCCTGCCTCTGAGAATTTGTGGTGTTGCACACCATGCTCCCAGTGCTTCTTACTCATTCATTCCTTTAAAAAGTGGTCTGAATGTAAAGATGACAAAAGAAGTGAAAAATATCCAGCTCATTTTTTTTGTCATAGAATTTTTCTTGATTTTTTAAGTAAAGAGGTGATGGTACAGGGATTGCAGTATTTTATGTGTGTGTGCTTTATGTGGATACCCATGGGGATGACAGACATTCTGTGAAACTTGTCACTGTGAACTCACAGTTGTGCCTTTCAAAAAATTTGCTCCAATCACTTTTTCCGCAACACTTTTATTGGGCTGTGACTTTATTGGGCTTACCTCTTTTTTATTTATTTATTTTTTAAAATTATATTCTAATAATCTTACTTAGTTGATAAGGGTACAAAGGGTCAAGGGCTACAGGGTGAAAGTGTGTAATACCATTGTTTCCACACCAATATTATGATTTTTTTTCCCTGTATCTGGGGTCAGGGGAAAAACAAAGGGAAAAGCCCCACCCAGCCTCCCACCCATCCCAGATCCCCAACGGGAGGCGCGCTCTGAGGGTCCTGCTCATACAGTTTTGATAGTTCATCAGTTCTGGATTGCTGCCAGTCTCTCAGTTCCAATCGCAATGAATCCTATTCAGAATCCACTGGCTGACAGTCTCTTCATGGTTGGGGTTCTCAGATCAGCAGTTCAGTTGAAGGGATCTCCAAAGAAACTCCTTCTGAGATGTTTCCAGATCTGCTTCTTGCATGAGTTTGCTAGTACAGGGTCTGGCACCGTCTGTTGCGCCAATCAGTTTACGCACATGCTGGTCGTTGCTATTGCTGGGTCAGTTGTTTCCAGCCCTGTCTTCCTCGTGAACCAACAGGTGTTGTAGTCCAGCTCGATCCTACTCACTTCATACTCTGTCCTCATGCAAACCAGTGGGAGCTGCAGCCTAGTTGGGGCGACTCCCCATAACCTCCACCAAGCCTGTCCCCTATCCTGGTTCCCATGCTTGCCAGTATTTGCCACAGGCTTGTTTAGTCTGTCCCATATCCCATTTAGCTCTTGTACATGTGAATGGGCACTGAAGCCTAGTTCAAACCAACCAACCAACTATTGAGCCTACACACTTACTGGCAGGTGTCTTTCTCTCTAGCCATGCCTGCCCCTGTCCTGGTGTTTGTGCTGTCCAGTGAGAGTGGTAACCCCGAGGGAGGTGCCCACTATCTCCCTACTAGGCCACTCCCACCCTCTGATTATGTACTCTCCAGGTGGTTCTGGCATTTGACTTCACAGAATTAGCTCTTCGTGCCAGCCTCTGCCATCTGATGCTGCAGCTAAGCCCAAACAACCTTCACCCACTCTAATTTTTGCTTGCACCAGTTGGGACAGTCAGCCCACTATGGCCCTTCCCTGATCTAGCTCACATGAGGCCCACAAGTGTTATAGCCATGCCTAGTCTGGTCTGCCCCCGTCCTGACTCACGCTTTCTAATGGAAGTAGTTGTCCAGCAGGGGAGCCCACATTCCCCTGTCGGCTTTGCCTCCTCCCCCCGATTTTCATATGTGAGATTTGGGCGCCTCAACCACATCTGGTACGGCTCATCTCACCTTGGCATTCCTTAATGTGTACTGGTATTTGTCACAACCGAATCTGGCCCAACCCACACTCTGTTCTGGTGCTCGGTTTCACCAGTGGGTGATGTGAACGGGTTCAGCCTGGTCTACCCCCAAATAATGCCAAGTGTATGCCAGTGGGATAATTTCCTTAGGATGTTCTGGGCTGTTTCCCATTGTGCTTCTTTTTTTTTAAAAGATCTATTTATTTTATTACAAAGTCAGATATACAGAAAGGAAGATCTTCCGTCCGATGTTTCACTCCCCAAGTGACTGCAATGGCTGGTGCTGCACCGATCCGAAGCCAGGAACCAGGAACCTCCTCCAGGTCTCCCACGCAGGTGCAGGGTCCCAAAGCTTTGGGCCGTCCTTGACTGCTTTCCCAGGCTACAAGCAGGGAGCTGGATGAGAAGTGGAGCTGCTGGGATTAGAACTGGTGCCCATATGGGATCCTGGGGTGTTCAAGGTGAGGACCCCAGCTGCTAGGCCACAGCACCGCGCTCTCCTATTGTGCTTCTTGTGCTTACCTGCAGGGACTGTGTCCTGCCAGAGGAGTTGCCCAGGCTCCTCCATCAGAACCTCTCCCAATGCCAGAATTTGCGCCTACCAGTGGGTCCATGAGCCAGTTGGGCTTACCTCTTAACTGGAACTAAAATTTCCTAAACTCTAGGTAGCTCTCTATCAAGCCTCAGTGGTCTTCAACACTGGCTGTACTTGAAGGCTTAAAGAATAGACTATGCCCAGGATGAGCTCTATTTCAGAGCATTTCAAGTTATAAAAGCTAGTAGGAATTTTCTTCAACTTAACTTAGGAAAATTTAGGATTTTTGAGAAATTGAGTTGGCACAACATTTCTAGCACTTATAACAAAAATAATTGCTTAATGGATCCTCTGTAAATAACTTGGAGAATTAAAATGTAGTGATGTGATCCACAATATGAAGCTTGAAGAACAGGACAGGACAGGAGGAAATTATCATGTTTGCTTGCAAAAATGTATCAATCTGGATACAATCTGGAGTGGTGACAGAAGTATCCATAGCTGTAAGCATTTGGACCCCTCTGAATATGCAGGTAGAGGAGTCCTTGCAAGATGATGGTGCTTCCATTAAATGCACTACTTTGAAGCCATTAAAAATGATGCAAAAAGTTATTACCCATATAATATACATTCAGTTCATAAAGTACAAAGATGTTACACAAATACAGTGACATATACTTGTTTGAATAAGAATATTTGAGTCAGAAAAAAAATCTATTTGAATAAAAAATGACTAGAAGACAAATTCCTAAACCATAAGCAATATATAATATGATAATGTGATAAATTTTAACTGTATTTATAGGTTTGATGCTGTTTTTCATATTTTCAACACTTAGGATGAATTGTAAGGAGAAAAATGTTATCAAACTGAAAGAAGTTATGGGAATCAAAGGAGAAAAGGAGATTTACATTGAAATATTACTCTGGGAAGAAGCTACCCCCCGTCCATATGTTTAAAGCAATCAACCCCCTTATTTTTCCAGTGCCACTTGTAGGAATAGAATTCATAGGCAAAATAACCTTGTAGAAATACCTTTGATTTTTGTGCAAAAGGAGCAAATGCTCGTTCAGTGTATGAATTTGATTTAGGAACAACTGGCTTAATTTTGCGGATAGAAAATGGGATTTGGTGACCTTTGGTTTCTGCCGTTGTTCTAGACTGAGACTCTTTGATACTATTTTATAATTAGAAACAGCTGTTAAGAGCTGTACAGATAGATTTTTTTCTCCTCTCAACTCCTGCCCCTGAAGTTAAATCAATCTCTATAATTAAACGATTCATGGCATAGACAAGTAAGGAAATGGATTGGCAAATTTGCATTGTTTGCCTGCTTTTTTTTTTTTTTTAATCTGAAGCAAGCTCATTCAATGTAATTTTAAATTTTTTCACTTAAAAATTTTTTTATGACACTGATCTAAAGACAGTTTGGCTGCTCTTTTTTTCTTAAGATTTATTTATTTTTCCTGGAAAGTCAGATTTATAGAGAGAAGGAGAAAGAGAGAATGATCTTCCATACACTGGTTCACTCTCTAAGTGGTTGCAACAGCTGGAGCTGAGCAGATCCAAAGCCAGGAGCTTCTTCCAAAGGGAAGTGGAGCAGCTGGGACATGATCCGGTGCCCATATGCGATCCTGGCACATGCGAGGGGAGAATTTTCACTAGACTACCATGCTGGGCCCAGTTTGGCTACTCTAAAGCATGAAACTTAAGTGTCAAGTGAAAAAACAGGACTTTGTGACGTGGTAGAATAACATTTGCTTTTTGCTAAAAGTGTCTTCCAACATTTGCTATCGGACCTGGGTAACAGTAATAGTAATTGGTCAGTTGTACAAGACCATGAAAGTGTCCAACTTTTTTCTCCTTCAAATTGGTTGAATTTCAAATCCGCCAAGAAGATCGAGATTCAAGTGTTCAGGACTGCATTGTTTAAAGATATATGATTCTCCTTTCTCAAGGAATGTGTGTTGTGGGGTTGGTCATAGTAACTTTGTGGGCTAAAATCAGAAAGGATGAAAATGGTTTCACTCTCTTGAATATGTTTCTCACTTGTTTTGGGGGAATCTATACAGGTATGTCCCCACACGGAAATGAGGCGGAAATCACTCATAACAGTTCCTGGCTCTCAGGTGCTACCTCAAACAGTCATTCTAAAGTCTAAGCTTAACATTGATTGAAAGATAATCTGTATCATCCCTATTAGCAGGGGTTGAAGATTGTCTGGTGGTGTAGCAAGCTAATCCTCTATCTGCCATGCTGGCATTCTATCTGGATGCCCATCTGTGTCCTGGCTGCCCCATTTCCAATACATTTCCCTGCCTGTGGCCTTGGAAAGCAGCATAGGATGGCCCAAGTCATTGGCCCTTTGCACCCAAGTGGGAGATCTAGGCGAAGTTCCTGGCTTCTGGCTTTGGATCAGCTCAGTTCTGGTTACTGTGGCTATTTGGGGAGTGAACAATGGATGGAAGATCTCTGCTTCTCTCTCCATTTCTCTGTAAATCTGCCTCTCAAATTAAAAATAAGTAAATCCTCTCTCCACTCGCAATAAGTTCAATATGATTAGATGGCTTTCTTAACATCTAGTTCAATTGAAACATTATTGCATCTCCTGGTTCCAACATTCCTGCCTCTGCAATTAGCATCTTTTAGGCCATGACAGTGTAAAGTTATGGCAACAAGAAGCATACATTTTGTTATTGGAAACTTCGGATAATGATCACTATCATTTGTAGCCCTCAGTTTTTCGATCCATGAATTCTGGTCATGGGGAAAAATACTATATTATAAACTGATTCAGGTACATACTAATACCATACTGATGTGGTTAGGTTGCTGGAAGTGGTCATCTCCCATTCTCTCTTCACTTTCCCACGTACCAGAAGAAAAAAAGAAGATTGGAAGTAGTTTTCTCACCCACTTTCTCCCATTCTTCGACCCTTTCCTCCCCCCACACTAATTAGACGTCCTCATGGCCATGCATCCCTCTCAACTATGTAAACATCGTCAAAAATAAAATGAAGTTATTTTTTAAAAAGTATATACTGTCACTCATCTGGCCTGTAAATGATTCTTCAAATGGTCATTCCATCAGGCTATCAAAACTCCTTCAGGATGGTGGGAAGCATTGTAAGATCAGTGAATTCCAGGAATATGGTCCCATTGCTGCATTTTTTTCTTTTTTTTTTTCACTGTTTTCTGATTTTACTCCCCAATAAATTGAACAAACATTTTGATACACACTTCTTTTTCATACTTGCGTGAGTCAAATTTTTCTTAAAAATCTGTTTCCACGGAATAGAGTTCTTTGTACTCAGTCATATGTCCATCATTGGGGGCCTAGACAGTAGCAGAGAGTCCAGAATCCTTCTGTCAAGATAGAGTAAACAGTTTCATTGTAAGTCCATCTTTGTCTGGATGTAGAAATGCATGCCACACTACATCCTCACATCTGAATGTTAGTCTCCACTTCGCAGCACTGTACATCTCTTTAAATGAAAAGTCATGATTCAAAATCAACAATAGAAAGAAAAGAAGAAATTTACAATGCCATGAAGTTAAATGACATGTTACTAGATATGACAGTCTCCATTACACAACTACTGTACATCCCCTTAAATGAAAAGTCATGATACAAAATCAACAATAAAAAGAAAAATAGAAATTCACAATGCCTGTAGTTAAATGACATGTTACTAGATATGACAGTCTCCATTACACAGCTACTATACCTCCCCTTAAATGACGAGCCACAAAACAAAATCAACATCCGGGAGAAAAAAGAAATTAACAACATCAAGTTAAATAACTTGCAATTAAATGACTAATGTGTAGCTGAAGAAATGAAAATCAAGAACCTTCTTGAAGAAAATGATGCCACTGCATGATCTACGAGTCAGTGAAGAATTTAATCAGAAGAAAGTGTTTTGAAGAGATGAAACCAACAGAAAACAACAAAACCCATGTGATATAGTTTCCTCTGATCTTTGTTGAAGAGTGTCTCCTCCAGACAATAAGCAGATGGGTTTTGTTTTTTAATCCAGTGTACTAATCTATGACATTTGATTGAGCTTAAGCCATTTACATTCAGAGTTTAATATACATGGGTGGTACTTTGGTCCTGTCATTTTAGGAATGGATTGTTCACTGGTTTAGTCTTCTGTTGTCATTTTACTGGGATGTTCTTCCCGCTTGCCTTTGGTTTTGTTGGGTGCTATTCCTCTTCTCTGTCAAGAGACCATCTTGAAGTATCCTTTGTAGGGCAGGTTTGGAAGAGGCAAATCCTTTTAGCTCTTCTTTATTGTGGAAGAATTTTATTTCATTTTCAAAGACAAAGGAAAGCTTTGCTGGGTATGTTATCCTAGGCCAACAATTTTTTGCTTTTAGAATCTGGAATATGTCACTCCATTCTCTTCTTGCCTGTAGAGTTTCCTGTGAGAGATCTCCTGTGAGTTTAATTGGCATTCCTTTATATGTCAATTGATTTTTTTCACGTGCACATTTAAGGTTCTTTTCCTTATGTTCTATTGAAGAGAGCTTGATGATCATGTGTCTTGGTGAAGATTGCTTTTGATCAAGCCTGTTAGGAGTTCTGTGCCTCTCCTGGAACTTGTTTCCCAAATCTTTCTCTAGATTAGGGAAATTTTCCTTTATTATTTCATTAAATACATTTGCAAACTCAGCTTCCCTTTCTGCACCTTCTGGGACTCCCATAACTCTTAGATTTGGCCTCTTAATAGTGTCTTTCAATTCTTGAATATTTTTTTTGGCCTGATCCAGCTCTGCTTCCAGCTTTTTGTTTGCTTCCCCCTGATGACAGTAAATATCTTTCAATTCTGAGATTCTTTCTTCTGCTTGCTTCATTCTATTATTGAGACTCACCACTGTACTCTTAATTTGCTCTACTATATTCTTAATTTCTGATATATCAGCCTTGATTTGCTTTATTGCTTCCTTAAATTCTTTGAACTCTTGCATCAGCTTCTCATTGTTAATCAGTATCTTTAAAATGAGTCTTATGGATTCTGTGTGCCCCATTTTCTCGATGTCTTCCTCAGTTAACTCAGAGGTTGGCATAGGGTTTTGCTCCTTTGCATGGGAGTCTTCAGTAATACTCATTGTGCTTTTTTCTCTTCTTTTGCTCTTGGTCATTGCACTTCTGGTTAGCAGAGTCTTCTCCTTGGGGCAGGTTTCTAAGTTGTCACCCACAGGGCTACCATGCGATTTTACTTATTGCGGTTGGTATACAACTTTTTCCTTGCAGCCACTTGTGCCACAACCTCCAGCGAGTTCCAAATCTGGGTTCTTATATCAGATTTTCATGGTCTCCACAGCCCCAGCTCTTGGCTCACCAGTCTCCACCTCCTGTGATACCGTGCTGAGGCTGCACTGTTGTCTCTGCAACCTTTCTCCCCCTTCTGGTTGGAGTAGGTCCCAGGATTAGAGAGACACCAGGTGTCCTATATAATTAGGATGTTGGTGGTGCTGATCTTGTTGGAACCTTTTGGACGTTAGGCAGCTGCCACACGGACCTATTTTGACTGGTACGCTGAAACAGTCAGTATTATTTCCTGTGGGACCAGTGCAATCCACAGACCTTAGCAAGTTCTCGCGAGATCAGCACATGCGCAGTTCACTATTGTCCCCTGCAGTCCCAAAGCTATTGCCACAGTGCCCAAAATGGCACCTGATATACAACCACTATAGTTCTTGATCTGCTGGCCGTCAGATCCGAGGGCTATCCAGACCTGCCCTGGGTGGAACCTGTAGACTGCCACGTTGTTGCAGTTCACTGAGACAGAAATTAGCTCACTCCCAGCTCAGCGTATGCTCAGTCTTTTCCCTTGCCCTTTCCTCCTTACCCAAAATGGTGCCCAATTCAGCTCTAAGGGGCTGACTGGGCTGTGAAATCCACTCTGTTCTCGCACTGCCCATCTGAGATCTGCTGCTCTGTCTCTGCTCCTGGTCAAATCAAACGGACCAGCAGAATGGACAGTTCTTTGTCTGGGTTCACCTCCCGAGCTCCCAGTGAAAGTCCCTTCCCACCTGGTTGCTGGTGGAGTTCCAGCTGCTGTAGAGTTCAGATCGCCGTGCTGGAGTATCAGTCACTGCAATACCACACCGTTGTGTCCGCTGCTTTCCTGTGTCTGTCAGTCTCCAGGTACCCCTCTGCTGTTGTGCTGTCCCTTCCTATTTCCTGAAATACGTCCTCTCTGCTTCATCCTGATTAAATGTTTTTCCGTCTGCATAAACGTGTCCTTACCTTATTCCGCCATCTTGATTCTCCCCATTGCTGCATTTTGATTGCTTTCAAATGAATTCCTTGAGTAGAAGTAATGCTATGGGACCCAGCACGATGGCCCAGTTGCTAAGTCCTTGACTTGCAAGTGCCGTGATCTCATATGGTTTCTGGTTGTTGTCCTGGCTGTTCCATTTCCCATCTAGCTCCCTGCTTGTGGCCTGGGAAGGCAGTAGAGGATGCTCAAACCCTTGGGACCCTGCACCTGCAAGGGAGACCCAGAGGAAGCTCTTGGCTCCTGGCTTCAGAATGACTCAGCTCCTGCCATTGCAGCTACTTGGGGAGTGAACCGGTGGATGGAAGATCTTTCTGTCTCTTCTTCTTTCTGTACATCTGACTTTCCAATAAAAATAAATAAATCTTTAAAAAGAAGCAATGTTATGTAGGACAACAAAAAAGGATAAACCATTCTATAAATCTATGGAAGACAGTTTTGGAAGAAGTGTTAAATACAGAGAATGTAGACCCATATGTGGAATTTGAATGTCTATTCCAGTAGAGACAAAGTGTTTTTCACAACGCAAGTGAATCCATATAACTAATCAGCTGCCAGATACCTGACTGATTACGTGGGGAATGGTGCCATGTTGGGAGCTCTTAACCATGTTGTTTGCTGCTGCAGGCATGTTATGTACTTGGCAATGGCTCCAACTAGACAGTGTTGGTCAGTGGAATACCAAGTTGATGAGTTCAAGTGTAATCTCCATCACTGCCACCCTGGCAACTCTATCCATCAATATTGAATAATAACCGGGATAACTAGGTAAAGAGACTGTAACATCTATAGAGTAGGCCATGTTTCTTATTTATTAAAATCTTTCTTTGTTAGAGTCAACCTTTCATAAACATTCACATGGGACAAAATATCTTCACCTTTTGTTTTGCCCAGAGAGGGCTCTCCTACATACTTCTTCGCAAATTGCTCCACCAGCTTATCATACTATTTCTATGTCCTTGTCCATCTTAACAAACCAGCAGCCTCTGCCTATGAATAAGTAGTAATTCTCCTTTCAAGCATAGTGCACAATCAGGTGTATAACCTGAAATTGCATCCACTATGAGGGTTTCCTTTCATCACTCCTCTTCAGACACACTCAGTTAAGGACTATAGTATCTTAGCTAACCACGTTTGTGTGCTGCCTGTGTTTTATACAGACCCATTATAAACTAGGCCTGAATATTCTCTTGTATTAACTGCCAATAGGAAACTTTCTGTGGAGCTGTAGGTGCAGATAGAGTAGAAAAAAATACAGTAGGAATTGTGATCATGGACATTTGAGACACTTTTTCATGTTAATGTGTAACGTACTTGTATTTCCAGGGCCTTGTCATGTTTGTGTATACAGACACACACACACAAATACAAACACACATATACACATACATTTATATACAAAAATACAAACATATATATATACACATATCTATATCTGTATCTTTCTTTTGATAATGGAATGTTGCTGTGCATGCCCAACTTTATGGCTTGGTGGGTTGGATAAAATCAGATTTATAATGAATGATAAATGTAAAGTAGTTGACGCTTCCTTTTCTTGCAGTCCGATAAGCACAATGACATTAATGTAACATGCCAGTGTGAAATCTCAAGGGAGTAAAAGATAATCAATATTTCTGGCTTTCTGGTACAGTGTGTTAAGTCATTTCTTGTGACACTGGCATCCCATATCTGAGTGCCAGCACAAGCACCAGCTGCTCTGCTTCTAATTTGACCTCCTGTTAATGTATCCAGGAAAAAAGTAACCAATGACCCAACTATTTGGGCCCCTGTCATTCATGTGGGAGACCAAGATAGGATTCTTGGCTGTTGGCTCTGACTTGGCTCAGTGACTATTTGGGAATGGAACAGCAGATATGAAAGATACTTCTTTTTCTGTCTCTCTCTCCTCTCTGATTACTTGTCTTTCTGTCTCTGCCTTTCAGATAAATAAGTAAATTAGTCTTCCAAAAAAAAAAAAAAGATTTATGTGAACCAAATTATGGCATAGAATGCTACAGTTGTTATACCACCAAGGCAGGGCGGTGAAAATATATTGCTGTTCTTGTCAGTGAAAGAAAACATAATCTAGGGGACCTTATTGTCAGAAAAGTAGAAAACAACATTTGAATAATAGGTGAAAGAAGATGTGTTAATTTTATCAAGCAGCGAAACCTAATATGCTATAGCAGCTGCAATTGGAGTCATCACTTATTGAGCTTACAATAACCCACTGTCATTTTTAAAGATCCACTTGTCTTCTGCATAAGCCATAGGGGAGTTGAATGGGGGTCTGGTGAGCCTCACCACCCCTGCATCTTTCAAGTTTTTAGTGGTGGCTATAATCTCTGAAATCCCTCCAGGAATGCAGTATTGCATTTGAAAGACTATTTTTCCGGGTAACAGAAATTCTTGTCATTTCCACATGACTAGTCCTCATTCCACAAGTCAGGGAACCAGTGTGGTTATTTTGCCAACTACTAAGTATTTCTGACCTAATGACACATTTTATCTAAAAACTGGGATCCTTTTTTAAATAGTGATTTTGTTTATTTTTAAATATTTATTTCAATTGAAAATCAGGGCTATTCACAGAGGGAGAGATCTTCCATCTGCTGGTTCACTCCCCATATGGCCATAATGGCTGGAGCTGAGCTGCTCCAAAACTGGGAGCTGGGAGCATCTCTTGGGTGTCCCACCTATGTCTCCCATGTAGGTACAGGGGCCCATCTGCCATTGCCTCATCAGTTCATAAGCATGGAGCTAGATTGGCAGTGGAACATTTGGGATTAAACCGGTGCCCATATGGGACGCCGGAGCTGCAAGTGGCCTATTAGCCTAATATGTTAACTTGTCAGCCCCCTAATTATGCATTTTGGAGCTGGAAATTACTCACAGCATGGAGTCAGGGATCCACTGGACCATTGTAAGGTGATCCTAAGCAAAAATGCCACTCATCACTTGATCTGCATTAGCTTTTATTTTGACCAAGGGGCCGCAGTGACATGCTGGGTCTCCAGGAATCAGTATCAGTCCAAGGACAGTGTCCAATAGTTTCAGAAGGTCTAGTTACTTCCTTTTTACACCTACTCTGATGAAATGACATGAATCCGTTAGAAGGAACCTAGAACAATATTACCAGTAAGAACTTGGGATGCTGTATCAGGGTCCTTCTTGGAAGAAACCTAACTTCTCTTTTACTTGAGAGGTTCCTCACTTTTGGGTTTGTAAAATGACTCAAGTCTGAGAATTTTACCATTTCAGTTGGAGTATTGTTCACTTGACCTAAAACTTCTCTGTTTATACAAATCAAGTAAAATTTTATTAGGTTTGCTATCACTGTAATTTTAGGAACAGTGTGATCAACCGGGAAACACCATAGATCTTCCTGGGTCAGACTATTCTAATTGCTACTTTGGCTCTGCTATTCATCACAATTACAACATCTACTTTTCTTGAGCTCTTCCATTTGACCCCAATACTCTGGGATACAATTACTCCTATGACTTTTAGGTTTTCAAATTGAATACCTGTAGTGCCTATTATAAAGCCATGTCAGCAAAGAGTGATCACAGAGACCTTCAAAAATTCTGTGACTGTCCTCAAAAATTTGGTTCTACATTTGGGGTTAAAAGATATGTTTTCTGGTTCTTGTCAGTACAGGTGAATATATCTTAAACAGTAAATCTGGGCCCAGTGGGTAGCCTAGTGGTTAAAGTCCTCACCTTGAAAGTGCCGGACTCCCATATGGGTGCTGGTTTGTATACTGGCTGCTATACTTCCCATCCAACTCCCTGCCTATGGCCTGGCAAAGTAGTGGATGATGACCGAAGGCCTTGAAACCCTGAACCTACATGGGAGACCCGGAAGAAGATCCTGGCTCCTGGCTCCAGATCGGCTCAGCTCCAGCCATTTCCTTTTATTTATTTTTTATTTTTTAAGATTTATTCATTTTTATTGCAAAGTCAGATATACAGAGAGGAGGAGAGACAGAGAAGATCTTCCATCCGATGATCCACTCCCCAAGTGAGCCGCAACGGCCAGTGCTGCACCGATCCGATGCCGGGAACCAGGAACCTCTTCCAGGTCTCCCATGTGGGTGCAGGATCCCAAAGCTTTGGACCATCCTTGACTGCTTTCCCAGGCCATAAGCAGGGAGCTGGATGGGAAGTGGAGCTGCTGGGATTAGAACCGGTGCCCATATGGGATCCTGGTGCATTCAAGGCGAGGACCCCAGCCGCTAGGCCACAGTGCCAGGCCCAGCTCCAGCCATTTCAATCACTTGGGCAGTGAACCAGTGGATGGAAGATTTTTTCTGTCTCTGCTTCTCTCTGTAATTCTGACTTTTCAATAAAAATAAATAATTAAAAAAAAAAACAGTAAATCTGTTTTCATTTCATCTTTGAATTCTTTATCTTTGAATTCTTTCTACATTAGATTGAGGAAACAATCAACCATGCAAATTGTTAAAGCTCTAACTTCCAAGTTGTAATATTAAAATTCATAATCCCAGTTTAGTGAGTTCATATCAATAATTTGACATGAATCAATTTTATTTTCCTTATGTCATTATCCTATGCCTTTAACATCCATCTCTTCACATGCTCCTAAGATTTCTATCAATATAAATTGAAAAACTCAAATGGTTCTTCTGGAGTGCAGCGTGCCTCCTTATGGGTCACACTTTGAACTTGTTGAACTTGAATTTAGTTGCCAATCTAAAGACAAAGAGGGTGGTAGGGATGGGTCTTGAGAATCTTGCACACCAGCTGCCTTAGAGGGGACCAACACCATTTCCTCAGTGTGAGGTAAGAGTACATAAACTATGAGTGGGGACATGGACACTATTGGGGTTGTGAAAACACCTCTGCTAGAATTGAGGAGGCCACTTCCACTGGGATTAGATTTCTTCCCTGCAAAGACTAATCATAATCTAGAGACTCAATATCTATAGCTTTAATAATCTCTTTTCACACAATCTACACAACTTGAAGGATCTTATTAATTGTCAATAAATGTCTGTTATTTATACTTGAAAGGCAGAAAGACAGAGGGACAGACAGATAGTCTAAGATCTTCTATCCACTGGTTTATTTTCAGGTTGCATTGAAGATGAGCCTGAAGCTAAAATCAATCCAGGTGTCCTACATGAGTGGTAACAGCCAAAGTACTTGAGCCACCTACTGCCTCTCAACATATGTGCCTTTACTTTAGCCTACAAAATACTTGAGCCACCTACTGCCTCTCAACATATGTGCCTTTACTTTAGCCTACCATATGATGAACCTTTGATTATGATTTTCAGCAATTTTAGCTTGTGTCTACTTCAGGGCATACACAGAAGCTGTTAGCTTATTTATGCAACACTTGAGCAGGATATTTTAATCCCTAAATTAATCCTTTTAAAAGCACTTTTATCCAATGATGGTAGGGGCAACATCCAACATCATTATATTTCAGTTTTCCAAAAAATATTTAGAAGGGGCATTCACAGAGTCATCAAGTTTCTTGCTTTTTATGAGGGTTATTAGGGGTATACAATTAAGATATTTTATGTATTTCTGTAAATAGTGCATACCATGAACTATTTGTATTCTCTTCACTACTGGTAATAGAGTCCTTATAATTTTTTCTCTGTATCGTTCACAATTTTAGTATATGTGCTGCCAAAGCGAGCACAAATCCTTATAATTTTTTAAAGAGATTTATTTATTTATATTGAAAAGGCAGATTCACAGAGAGGAGATACAGAGAAAAAGATCTTCCGTCTGTTGGGTCACTGCCCAAGTGACCACCAATAGTTGGAACTGAGCCGATCTAAAGCCAAGAGCCATGAGCTTCTTCCAGATTTCCCACGCTGGTGCATAGTCCCAAGGCTTTGGGTCATCCTCAACTGCTTTCCCAAGTCACAAGTAGGGAGCTGGATGGGAAGTGGAGCAGCTAGGACATGAGCCAGCACCCATGTGCGATGCTGGTGCCTGCATTAGCCAATTGAACTGTTGTGCCAGCCCTGAGTCATTGTTATTTTTAATCAGATTAGATAATTAGCTCCAGAGACTGAAGAAACTAATTTAAAACTCACTCTTAAAAATTATGTTTATTTGAAATATGTAAGTAGTTATTTGTTTTTTTTTCTCTCTAGATACAGATTTACATGCAAAGGAAATCATCTCTTCCTCTCTCTTCCCTCCTCCTCTATATCCCAATCTTATTTGCTCTCAGGTTATTACAGTTTCTTTAAAACAACTCATGGTCTCAGAAACAGAAATACTTATGTATAAGCTAGAAATTAGTTAGTGCACCATTGTTTGTTTGCAAACTGGAGAACTAACAGAAGTCAGTAATACAATGTAGTCCAAGCCCAGGGGTCTGAGAACAAGGTAACTGGTTACCTGTCGCTCAGTCTAAGTTCAAAGGCAAGAGAACTTGAATTGTGGGTAGAGTGGGTGACTCGCCCAAGGACCAGGAGGAGAGCTGATTAACAATTTAAATGCTAATCTCTTGGAAACATTTACACAGATACACCCAGAAATCATGTTTCGTCAGCTATTTGAGCATCTCTTAGCCCAATTTAGTTGACACGTTAATGTGAGCCATCTAATTGCTTATATAATTTCCCAGATGAGAAAGCTCCCTCAAGTTCATTCATGAATATAAAGAACCATCAACAGTGCATGAAAGCTAGTTCTCTGTCACTCAACATCCTCTTTCCTCTCTTGTTCTTTCAAGTAAATAAAAACAAATAAATACAACTGAAAATACACAGAATATTTTCACAATTTCTCTCCAACCCTCCCATACAATGCAGTTTCTCATGATGAAACCAGAAGCTGTACAGAGCAACATATTTTCTAACTCCACCCAACTCAGACTGACAGCAGAAGATGCCATCAAGTGTTCACTCTAGAAAATGAGAATGGAGGGTGGATGTGGAGGGGAGCAAAGTGAAGCACAAAGCCATTGCCAAGGTGACCGGGTCTTCCTCTGTGATAACAGGTCAGATAAGGAAGAAGGATCAAATACCAGCAGAGCAAAAAGGAAGTTTAGTGACAATCTTCAATGAAAAGGGAAGACCTTAGCATTGCTCCTAGTGTCTGTTAAGTAAGATGAACATGAGTTTATATTGAGCATAGATTGGCTACTGATGAGAAAATTCCTAATCATGAATAAGCCTCAATGAATCTTCTACAATTCCATTGCTAGGTCATTTTTACATTTCTGCTGAGCTGTTACAGGTTAGCATTAAAGGCACATTAAAACATGTATTAAAAATACATTATAATGCTAATGTGCCTACAGTATACATTAATGCATGTTTTAAAACATGTCTGTTTCTTTGTCTCCCTCTTTCAATATGTGTTCACACACATATACATTCAAATTCCCTTTTGTATATATAAGGCACATTAACATTAATTAGAAATAGATATGCATACATTAAGCTGTCAAGAAGTTTATATGTAGTTAATGGCACATTAGTTAGAACGAGGTACAGGGCTCGCTAATGTGATGTATATCTATATACATTTCCGTATATTGTTCTATCATTCATCATGAGTTTTTGGCTTCCCACAAGAAGTGACTGGTGTTATTTTGTGAGCACTATAAAGATAATTTTTTCTTTACATTGTATTCAGTACAGTCTGCGAATCAAAGTGCTATAACCTAAAGTACCTTTTCCTTTGTAAAATATCAAATCACCTTTGTCCTTAGATCTGAAAATGATCTTGTAAATAATCATGTTTCTTTTTTAAACTTAGAAATGAGATTACCTAAGGGGCCTACTATTTGCAGAATGGTGGGAAGCCTCTGCATCTCATTTCCAGGGAAACCACAGAGAGAATGACTGCAACGGGAACTTGTGGTTTAGGCTTTAAAATGCCTTTGCTGTGAGGTAGCACAAAAAGGAGTGGGCCACAAACGAGCTTGCATATTCTCTTTTTTGATGTTTCAGAAAAGCATCAGTTACCTTAGTTTAAGTAACTCAATCTGTCTCACAGTCCATTATAAGAGGAAATGTGTTATCTGTTCTGTCGAGGTGGTGAGTCTAGGTAACCAGTTTTTTATCACCATGACCCCAGTACAACTTTCCTTCCTCCACATGTGGTTGGTTTGACCAGGAACTGTTTTTTTGATGGATGTGAATCAGTTTTAAAAAACTGGCTGGAGACACTGTCTAGCCTGGCATTAAAATTTGAGCTTGACTTAAGCTTTTTTTTTTTTTTTCTCAAGAAAGTACTAGAGGATATGTATTTAACAATGGGAGTTGAAGTTAAAGAAAATCATGAGAGGGGTTATAACCAGCCATTTGCTAAAAAAAGAAAAAAAAAGTAGAAGACAATGTGAGTAAGCCAAGGAAATGAAGGCTAAAGAGAGATTGAACAGATGCAGGAGAAAGTAAGTGTGCTCATGTGACTAATGAGAGAGCTATTTTAATTCATGATGGCCTTCCAGACCATGTGCCAAGCACTCCACCTCCTTTTTTTTTCTAAAGGAAATTGAGTCTGCTTGTTAATTATATGGTTCTGGCTGCAAGTAATAGAAAAATCCAACCAAAACCCATTTATACTGTGACATTCATTTTTTCACATAACACGAAATCTGGAGAACAGGATGGTTTTAGTGTGGCTCAGTGATGTCATCAGGAGCATAATTTCATTCTATATCCTTTCTACTCGATGTACTCAATATTTTGGCTTTTTTTTTGTTTTAAGATTTATATACTTATTTTGAAAGTCAGAGTTACAAAGAGAGAGGTAGTGAGAGACAGAGAGATCTTCCATCTGCTTGTTCACTCCCCAAATGGCCACAATGACCAGCACTGAACAAGGCAGAAACCAGGAGCCAAGAGCTTCATCTTAGTTTCCCACATGGGTGGGAAGAAACCAAATATTTAGGTCATCATTAATTGCTTTCCCGGGCCATTAGCAGTGAGTTGGATTGGAAGTGGAGTAGCCAGGATAGGAACTGGCACCTAGATAGACGTCACGCTAACACAGGAAGTGGCCTTACCAGTTATGCCACGTCAGCTCCAACATTCTGATTTTTGACTACGTGTTGTTTATTCATGGATGCCATGGACTTTTAGCAGCTCCACGACCAACCTTGTTTTCTTGCAAATGTCTGTAAGAATCCAATCTCCCAACCTGAGCCAATGTGAAATGCTTTTTCCCTTACCCTGGGACTTTCCTGCTATCCCAAAGTTTGTATCTTCACTGGCACCTCTGTCCACATTTATGTTGTTGAATCCCTTGCTTTCTGAATTTCTTGTCTCCGAAGTTCTTATTCTATCTCTTTGTTTTGATTTAGTATACCTTTTGGTAGCTTTCTGAGATAGAGCACATGAAGGGTAACTGCTTTGCATAGTTGAAAACACATTTTATCCTGGGTATAGATTATTTTCCCACTAAGAGGTCCTCTCAACTTCTAGTGCTTCAGTAGAAAAACCTGATGTCATGCTGGTACTTGATCAGTGTGTGGTATGGTTGCTCTCACCTCCAACAATCACAGTCTTTGTTTCTAGTAGTTTAAAATTCCATGATAGTATGACTGTTTTCAGTCACTTCAGACTCCTGTAAGTGTCGTAAGTGGAGTAGCTTATAGATAGTCTAAATGTTGTCTCAAAGTGCTGGAGGCTGAGAAGTCAAGATCAAGTCAACTTCAGACTCAATGTTTGGTGGAAGTGCTCTGGTTTGTAGATGATGACTCCACACCTATTAGGTGGTAGGAGTGAGTTAGCTCTCTTGGGTCTCCAGTGAGAGTGGTGTACTAATTTCATTTGTGAAGGTGCAGTCAAAACGACCTGGGCATCTGCAAAGGCACCATTTTCTAGTATCATCCTCTTGGTGTTTAGAACAATGTATGAACTGCAGGTTGGAGTAGACATAAACATCTAGATCATAAACATCTAGTGTCTTAGTGAAGACTTTTTTTGTCCATGTGCTTGGCACTCAGTAGGCCCACAATCTGGAATGTTATGATTTATAGTACTGGACATTTAAAAAATGATTATTCTGGGCCTGGCACTGTGGCCTAGCAGCTAAAGTCCTCGCTTTGAACGCCCCGGGATCCCATGTGGGCGCCGGTTCTAATCCCAGCAGCTCCACTTCCCTTCCAGCTCCCTGCTTGTGGCCTGGGAAAGCAGTCGAGGAAGGCCCAATGCATTGGGACCCTGCACCTGCGTGGGAGACCCGGAAGAGGTTCAGGTTCCCGGCTTCGGATCGACGCGTACCTGCCCGTTGCAGCTCACTTGGGGAGTGAATCATCGGACGGAAGATCTTCCTCTCTGTCCTCCTCGCTGTATATCTGACTGTAATAAAATGAATAAATCTTTAAAAAAATGATTATTCTTTCCTTCATGGCTTCTTCCCCATAAGGTTTTCATTATGTTTTCTAGAAGTTCCATTATTTGAGTGTCTTTTTTTGGTTACAATATTAGCTTTTGTACTTCTACTGTACTCCCCCATGACACTTCTTATTCTGTTTTTTTTTTTTTTTTTTTTGAGGGGAGGCAGGGGATTTTCCTCAAATTTATCTTCTAATAATTTAATTACAAGCCTTTTTTAGAAAACTCTTTCCTGTTCTTTCAATCTTCCCATCCTTCTAAAAAAAATAGAATCTTGTTTTATTTTATGGATGCAATGAAGACATTGATTTCCTTGAAGTTTTCTTCTCCCTGTATCATCACTACAATCACAGTTACTTTTCATACATGCTTTGGATCGGGTCCATTGTGTTAGAGCTTCTCTAAAAGGATGATCCTTTACATTCCAATGCTACTTAAGACTGAGTCATTAAAATACTGATTGGAAGCTGCATATGTTTTGGCCTTGTCAACTGTACATTTCAGTGTTATATGATCTGGCTGGGCAGTTACTGAAGGAATCTTTAATAACATGACCTTTAATTTTATTTTTTAGGATGCACAGATTATCAAAAGAGGAATCTCCAGTCTCCTTGCTGGTAGGTATAATTCCTGCAGCCAATATTTTGGAATCCCTAATTGGGGAAGAGGGCTGAGATCCTCAATATTAGCTATGTGGAATTTTACTTAGTCTCTTTATAATACTCCAACCTCATTGTCAACTTTGCTTGGTGTTTCCTAAGCCAAAAATACTCTGATTCCTTTTAGAGCAAAATTAATAGTTTGTATGCATAGGTAATAATTATATTTCCACAGTGGACTTGGGGATCTATTTTACTAATAGGAGGGCATTGACTTAGATATCTGACAATTTAGGAACTGGGGTTGGGCAAGGCTAGGTTGGGCCAGGCTGTAACACCTGTTGTGACACAGAAAGGGTAGGACTGAGGGCATACCATGATAAGCAGAGCTACGACACCTGCCAGCATGTACGAGATCTATGACTGGGAGTGGGCCTGGCTGGGGAATTTGGGGAACTCTCCGGTCAGACCACAGCTTCTGTTGGGGAACACAAGAACTGGGACTGGGGGCAGGCCAGGCCAAGCAAGGTTTCAGCACTCCTCAGCATTTGTGTGAGAAGGGTCAAGGCATAGGCCAAGCTGGCCAGGCCACAGCACCTGCTTGTACACACCAGAGCCAGGACTGGATGCTGGCTTTGCCTGGCTGTGATAGCCTGCAACACCCACCATTGAGAGCTGAGACTATAGGTAGGGCATGCCAGGTTAGGTCAGAGCACCTACCAGCATGTGCAAGATCCAGGACTAGGAATAGGCATGGTAGAGGAATTTTGGGAACACCGCTGGTAGGCTGTAGCTCCCACTGGTGAGTGCAAGAGCCAGGGTTGTGGGTAGACTGGGATAGGTAAGGCTTTAGTATCTGTCAGTGTGTGTATGGCCTGTGTCTGGGGGTGGGCCAGATTGGGCTAGGCTCCAGCATCTTCTGGCACTCCTGAAAGCTAGAACTGGTGTGGGACAGGCCATGCTAGACCATGGCACCTGCCTGATTACATGAGAGCTGGGTCTGGGGGTGGAGTAGGCTGGTCTGGGTTGTGGCACCTACTAGTGAGAGTCAGAATGGATGCAGATCAGTCAGGCTAGGCCGCAGTATCAACTAGTGAGTGTCAGGACTAGGGGATGGCCATATTAGGCTGGGTTGCAGCACCCTTTGACACATAGGAGGTCTGGAGCTGAGAACGGGTCTGGTAGGGGAGCTTGGGAAGCGCCTCTGCTAGGCTGCAGCACTTGCTAATGAGTGCAAGAGTAGAGGCTGGTGGCCAGACAGACCAGGCTGGGCTGCAGCATCCATAGGCTTACATGTGGGTTGTGTCCTGGGAAAGGTCAAGCTAGCATCAGCAAAAACCAGAACAGGGTGCACACCAGGCTGTGTTAGACTGCAACACTTGCCACTGGTTTACATGAGGGCTGGCACTCGGAGTAGACTGCTACACTTGCTCGGGAATGCCAAAATTGAGGGTGGGCCATCTCAGACTGGGTCATAGCACCCACTGGCATGTGCAAGACCCAAGGCAGAGAATAGTTCTTATAGGGGAACCCAAATACGGTTCCTCTGACTGCTGTTCCTACTGGTGAGTGAGAGAACTGGGACTGGTGGAGGACTAGTATGGGCAGGGCTACAGTACCCTACATCTCGGGGAGGGTCAGAGTGGGCAAACCTGCCACAACTACTGGCATGAAAGAGAGCCAAAATGGGTGTGGACATGTAAGGTTAGTCCACAGCACCTGCTAGCAAGTTCCAGGACAGGGTGGGAGTCATGCTGGCTAGTTCATGGTACTCTCTGGCAGGCACAAGTTCTGAGTGGCAGCAGGCCTGGTGTAGGAGAACTGTAGGCACTCCTCTGCTGGGCTGTAGCTCCCACTGGTGAGCATGAGAGCCAGAATTGGGGTGGGATAATCTAGTCAAACTGATAGCACCTGTTGTTATATATGTGGGCAGGGTCTGGAGGCTAGCTGGGCTGAGCTAAGCTGTAGCACCCACTGTTGTGCAGTTGGATGCAGGTTGGGAGTTGGATGCAATGTGGGACAGACTAGACTAGGCTGCAGCACATACTGGCATATGCAAAAACTGGGGCCGGGAGAGGGCCTGGAGGGGGTTATTGGGGGGTCTCCTTGACTGGGATATGGAATGAAAAATAGGCCTGTGGAGAACTGGTCTGAGCTAGGGCACAGCACCCATCAGTCACATGAGAGATGGGTCTAAGACCTGGCAGCTGCATCCACCAATATGTCTGTTGGCTGGCACAGGTGATGGATCGAACCTGACCCTACACTGGCTGGTGCACATAAGAATCAAGTCTCAGGTCACCCCAGGCAAGGTTTTTTGAGGGACTTCTTGATGTACTGCTGGACTCAAACCCTGGCCAGAAGAAAAATCACAGAATATGTGTTCAAACCTTGAAGTGCATGTGTTTGGATTGGGCCTCCTCTGTTGTTGATGCCTCTGAAGCAGATACCATGCCCAGAGGAACACAGAAGATATGAAAGCCAGCTCATCTAGGCCGGCAGGTGGTATCAACTGCTTTGTCAGATAATGGAAAGCAGAACAGGGTGGGGGCAATTCTCCTGGCTAAGCTTTGGAGCAGGTTCCTGGGTTTGTGGTTACATTAATGTGAACTTTGCCAACCAACAGACCTTGGAAAGATTTTTTTGAACTCCAGAACACTAAAACCAATGCTGTCTCAGAACTGTCACAACCACTCAAGTAATATTCTCAGAACACTCTTCTCTATAGTGGGTCTCTAAGTTGTCATCAAATCACCATCCTTGACCCTGGATGCTGATATGGTTTGACAGAAAAAAATCTGCAATATTTATCCTACCCACTTTCCTCTGTAACTGACTCTACCTATCCTAATCACAGGCCCACATGGGTGTGCATCCCTCTCAACTATGTCAAAAACATTTTTTTTAAAAAAAATTTCCTGAAGACTCCATTGCAAAGGAGCAAATCCCTATGCCAACCTCAGAGTTAACTGAACACTATATTGAGAAAATGGGGACACAGAATTCAGAAAACTCATCATAAAGTTTCCTATCAACCATGAGAAGCGCATACAGGAGTTCAAGGAACTTAAGGAGTATGTCACACAGGAAATAGCAACACTAAAATAAATCAAGCTGAATTATTAGAAATGAAGAACACAAAACAACAAATTAAATATTAATTGGAAAATCTCAATAATGGAATAAAGGAGGCAGAAGAAAGAATCTAACTGGAAAATATTTCTTTTCATAATGGGGAACCAATCAAAAAGCTGGAAGCAGAGCTGGATCAGGCCAAAACAAGTGTTCAAGAATTGAAAGACACTATCAGCAGGCCTAATGTAAGAGTTATAGGAGTCCCAGCAGGTGCAGAAAGAAACTGGCTTTACAGATATATTTAATGAAATAATAAGGGAAAATTTCCCTAATCTAGAGAAAGATTTGGGAAACAAGATCCAGGAGGGGCACAGAACTCCCAACAGACTTGATCAAAAGCAATCTTCACCAAGACACATGATCATCAAGCTCTCTTCAATAGAACATATGGAAAAGATCCTTAAATGTGCACGTGAAAAAAAAATCAATTGGCATATAAAGGAATGCCAATTAAACTCACAGGAGATCTCTCACAGGAAACTCTACAGGCAAGAAGAGAATGGAGTGACATATTCCAGATTCTAAAAGCAAAAAATTGTTGGCCTAGGATAACATACCCAGCAAAGCTTTCCTTTGTCTTTGAAAATGAAATAAAATAAAACAATTTGCTTCTTCCAAACCTACCCTACAAAGGATACTTCAAGAGGGTCTCTTGACAGAGAAGAGGAATAGCAACCAACAAAACCAAAGTCAAACGGGAAAAACATCCCAGTAAAATGACAGCAGAAGACTAAATCAATGAACAACCCATTCCTAAAATGACAGGACCAAAGTACCACCCATACATATTAACCCTGAAAGTAATTGCCTTAAGCTCAATCATCATAGCTTAGTAGACTGGATTAAAAAAACAACACCCATCTATTTTTTTATTATTATATTGTTGACAATCTTTACATAGTTAATTACGGTAAAAAAGGTTCAGGGGCTATAAGGAAGTGGGTAAGACTATTATGTCCATATTGTTTCCTTCATGTATCTGAGGTAAAGGGGGATATTGACGGAGAAGTCCCACCCAGTTTCCCACCCACCCCAGCTCCCGCTGTAGGGCATGCTCTGAGATACTTGCTCAAGTGGTTTTAATAGTTCACCAGTTATGAATCGCTGCCAGTTTCCCCACTCCCAGCTCGGTGAGGTCGTTGAAGAGTCCACTGATTGATACAGTCCATCATAGAGTCTTCATTCACCCAGTATTTCGCTGCCAACATATAGCTGAGGTGGTTGATTGACTTGTTCTATCGTCTGTGTTTTCTTGGCAAGGGTTCAGAGTCCAGCAGTTCAGTTGGGGAGATCTCCAAAGAAACTTTGAGGTATTCCCAGACCAGATTCTTGCATGTTCTAGCAAGCACAGGGTCCGGCACAGTCCATCACCACGATCAGTTGGTGACTGCAATTGCTGGGTTGGTTCTGTTTTCAGTCTCAACTTGCGCTGGAACCAATGGGTGTTGCAGTCCAGCCTGGTTCTGCCCAGCACATACTCGGCCCTCACATAAACCAGTGGGGGTTGTAGCCTAATCGGGGCGACCCACAATAACCTCCAGCAGGCCCGCCCCCTACCCTGGTTCGCCAGTATGTGTAGCAGACTTGTCCAGTCTGTCCCACATCCCATTTGGCTCTCATACATGTCAGTGATCCATCTAACCAACTCAACAATCAAGCCCTCACAGGTGTTGTTGAGTGCCTCTCTGTCTAGCCACCCCAGCCCCTGTCCTTGTTTTCATGCCCTCCCGCAGGAGTAGTGACCCAAGAGGTAGGAGCCCACTACTTCCCTCCCAGGCCTCTCTTAGTCCCGGTTTATGTACTGTTTGAGTGGTTCTGTGGTTTGACTTGACAGAATTAGCCCCCAGTGCCAGCTTCTGCCAGCTGATGTTGCGGCTAAGCCCAAACAACCCTCACCCACTCTAATTTATGCTTGCACCAGCAGGAATAATCAGCCCAGCCTGGCTTTTCCCTGATCTAGTCCACATGCAGCGCACAGGTGTTATAGCCCTGCTTAGTCTGGTCTGTCCCCATCCCAGCTCATGCTCTCCAGTGGGAGTAGCTGTCCAGCGAGGGGACCCCCCATTAATCCCCCTGCCGGTTTTGCCCCTCCCTTCCTGGTTCTCAACGCATGCTGGTTGGGTGCTGCATTCATATCCAGTACAGGCAACCTCACCCTGGCATTCATATTGTGCACTGGTTTTGTAGCGACCAAACCCGGCCCCACCCACACTCTGTTCTGGTGTTCGGATTTGCCAGGTAGATGACATGAACTGATTCAGCCTGGCCTGCCCCTGACCCATGCCAAATGTATGCCAGTGGGAAACTTTCCATGGCCTATTCTGGGCTGTTTCCTATCATGCTTCTTGTGCTTACCTGCAGGGACTGTGTCCTGCCAGAGGAGTTGCCCAGGCTCCTCCATCAGAACCCCTCCCAATGCCAGATTTTGCGCATACCAGGGAGTCCTTGAGCTAGCCCTACTCAGTTCACCTCCTGTCCTAGCAGGAACAGTAACACCCATCTATTTGTTGCCTATAGGAGATATATCTCACCAACAAAGATCAGTGGAAACTCTCTCTCACAAATTTTGATCTTTTGTTAGTTTCATCTCTTGAAAACACTTTCTTCTGATTAAATTCTTCACTGACTCATAGATCATGCAGTAGCATCATTTTCTTCAAGAAGGTTCTTGATTTTCTTTTTCATTTCTTCAGTGACACATTAGTCTTTCAGTAGCATGTTATTTAACTTCATGGTGTTAATTTCTTTTTTCTTCCTGTTGTTGATTTTGTATTGTGACTTTTCATTTGAGGGGATGTATAGTAATTTTGAAATGGAGACTAACATATCCAGATGTGAGGATACAATGTAGTACACATCTCTACTTCCAGACAAAGATGGGCTTACGATGAAACTGTTTACTATATCTTGACAATAGGATGCTGGACTCTCTGCCATTGTCCATGCCCACCATGATGGACATATGACTGTTTATGATGAACTATACTTTAGTAATGATATAGGGGGACCCATTGAGGGGTAAGGAATTGGGGAGGGGATAAGAGAAATCCCAGGCTATCATAAAATGATTGTAATGATAATAAAATGAAGTAAAATTTCAAAATCAAATTAAAAATTTAATTTAAAATTAAAAATTAAAATTATTTTAAAAATTAATAATATGGAAAAAGATGCAAAAAATTTAAATAATTAAGTAAAATAAAATGCAGAACCTTATTTCAGAAGGCTTAAATTCAATAACCCTCTCAACGGTTGACTGCAGCTTCCTGCTAATGTGGATGCTGACATGCAGCAGAGATGGTTCCAGTGGTTTTGCCACCTCTCTGGGAGACCTGGACTAAGTTCCCAGTTCCTGGCTTCACCTTTGCCATTGTGAGCATTTACAAAGTGAATCAACATGCGAGATATACAGCATTTTGAAAATAACACATTCCCCCTGGGCAAAACCCTTAGATCATGCACCACGTTGGGATCCCGGGTTGATATTGAATGGCCTTTCCCCATCCTTGGGAACAGGGATGGTTGGGATGCTCGGTATGGACTATCCCCTGATGTTTCCCCTTCCCCAGAAATGGGAAGAAGAAATAGAAAATTAGGAAACAATGATTACACCCACTTCTTCCTAACTCTAGATCCTTGCCACCCTGATCAACTATGTAAACATCACAAAAAAAAAAAAAAAGTGAAGCAACAAATGGGAACTCTTTGCTTCTTTGACTCTCAAAAAATAGCAATGAAAAAAATATTTTAAAATCTTTCTGGTTTAGCCCTTATCTTTACTCTGTGTCTGGTTTCCACTCACTGAGACTTTTAGGCATGTTGAAGAAATGGAGTTCCTTTTTAACTTTTTCCACTGGTGGTTGACATTCAACTAGTTCTTTCGGTCAGTTCCTACTTGCCTGTGTGTTTCTAGCTTTAATTGTGTTGATCTCCTCCCTGCTGTATTCCTGTTCTTGCAAATTTATGCCTTAAAGGAAATTCCTTTGCTGCCTTTTCAGTGAAGTTTTAGAAAGGTATGGTGGTGAATACATGCATTTCATCTACTAACTTTACAGTGAAACCCTGTGGGAATTTTTTTTTAAGAAAAAAAGATGTTTTCCCGCTGGACTTATTGAATCAGAAAACAAGTTGCTTTTTTTCCTCAGCTGTCTCATACCACAACAACAAATGGAGAAGACACTTGTGAACTCAAAAGATGTGTTTTCTCCAAACCAGCAAGCAAGCAATCAATTCTGCAGCAGACACCAGCTGGGTGTACTCTAATTTGATTCAGTTCTGATGCTGTCTTCCTCAAAGTAACTTCAGCCCCAAGTTTAAGACTCTGTCCTTGTCCTTAAGATTGCTCTCTGCTGCTTTAGATCCTATTGCTTTGTCACAGGCTTTTTAAACTGTGTATCTGACCAACTAGTAATATGGGTTTGTACAGTTCTGTGCTGTCAGATTCAATTAAATTTGTATACTGGCTCATATAACACAGAAAAACACTTAGTTACAGTTACCAATTTATTATAAAGGATAAAATAAGGATGAAGAAATTCACAGGGCAAGGTATGAGGCCATGGACACAGACCTTCCTTGTGCTCTCTGGGCCTGGGACCATGCAGGAACCTGCATGTGCTCATCTCTCTTAATCCTGTCGTATGGGTTTTCAATGGAGAACTCATTGCATAGGAATGATTGAGGTATAGGCGAGCAACAGAAAGGTGGCTGTACAAAAATGGTACAATCTCATGCACCTATGCTGAGTGGGGGGAAACTCAGCTGGTAAGATGATTCTGTTCTTTCCTTGTGAATTTCAGAAAGGATTCCCTTCAAAAAATGGGTTTTCTCATCCACTGTCAGACAAAGAAGGTTGAAAAAAATTTTAGGGCCAGCTCTGAGACAGAAAGGCAGGGGGATGAATTGTGAGCCTGCAGCATGACAAAAATAAAAATTGGTGTCATAACATAACACTTATTCTCCTGTGTCATTCTTCAGGAAGAGGCTATATGCTAATACTTAAGCCAATCACTGGCAAAGAGGATTAGGTACCTGTTGGTTGTTTTGGACAAATTTCTGATCAGTCCTGGTCTGAGGAGTGGTAAATACCTATTCAGAGAGGAGTTAGAAAATGATCTTCAAAACGTTGAACAGTGAGTACAGTGTGAACACCAACCAGTTAGAATGGACATAGTAAAGAAAAACCTGTGACTACCCAAGTGAAATTCCATTTCACCAGGAAGCAAGGAGCTTGGGAAAGATTTGTATTGGCCACCAATGGTGGCTGCAAAAATTTTTCTTCCTAGTGCTGAAGAGCAATTTAGAAGACAAAGTGGAAAATTGCTCTGGAGAAGGGACAAAATGACCTCATAAACATCATGCTAGTCTGTATTTTTGTATTTTTTCAATCCAAAACAGAATTGCCCTATTTAATGAATCTTTTAATGCAGTCTGCCAAGCTGAACTGAATATCACTGAAGGGAGCCAGAGTATACACAAATTACATACAAATTAGAGAGGGCAGTTTCTAATTCTGGCACAATGGAAGGTTTTATATAAAAGGTTACTCCAATATTTTTAAGAGTGAACTTTCAAAGAAATGTTCTCCCTCAGTGATATTTGCAGTTAATTGGCGTTATCTCACTTGCCAGCTTTTGATTGATGGTGACTGGTTGAGGGCTGGAATGAATAGAACTGTGAGGTTGGGCTGCAATCAACGTCAAAGAGCTCTGTGCTGGCTTGGGAAATAGCAACCCCTGAGTCATGTATTTCCTTCTTTCTGAGCCTCCACAGAATCACCTGAGCTTCCAAATTACAATCTGCACCTAAGATAAGGAGAAATATCTTCATGATGAGTATCATTTTCAGCTCAAAAAGAGAAACATTCTTAAAGAAGAATTCTTAAGTTTGATAATGCCAGTATCAAAATCAAAAGGGAGTTTTGAGTTTCGAGTTTGAGAAGAAATCTAGAAGATAAAATCCAAAGAAGTTTCAGTTACTCTAAAACTTGAAACATATGAGAGAAATGTATTTCCTGAGACCTGAAGTTTTGTTTAACTAGTTTCATTTTCTGGTAATAATTAATAATTAAACAACTTGTGGGTTTGATGTCATCAAATATCATGAATAGCGAGAACAACAGCCTTAAGCAACAAGATTTCAAAGGTACTAGATGAAAATTGACCATTATTGTGAGGGAGGAAGGTAAATGTGGTATTTGATGTCTACTGTAGAGAGAAGAATTTGAGGAACAGGTTAAGAAGAAACTGTGGCCTGCCCAATAGACATCTTGGTGGAAGTATCCAAAGATAGTGCCTTGTAGGAGAACTATTAAAAGCTTTTCTATTATCTCAAATTATTATTACCCTTTGGGTTAGGTACAGCTGATGTTTTTCAACTGTTTATGTAATGATTAAATTAATTTTTCAGAGAAAAAGAACAAAGTAACTCAAAGCACACAGCTACATGGAAATCAATGTAAGATTAAAAACAATTTATCCTAACTTACAAATCAGGACTTTCCCCATTCTGTCACAATATCACTGGAGCTTAACACCGAACTTCCTGATCCGGGGATGTCTAAGAGTATATTAGGCAAAGGTGGTATTTGCATTACGAGTTTCAGTATGAATAAAAAACATGCTCTTCATTTTCATGTGCTATTTTTTCAGTTGAATATAGATGTTGTTCTGATGAGCAAAGCTCAAATCTGTTTCAATGTATTCCTGAATTCCTGTGAGCTCTTAGATATCTTATACATAACTCCTATTGTCTTTTGCCTCATCAATCTGTAACAACAAATACAATTGCAATTTCTTTTGCTCCATAAAATTATTATAGCTTCAAAGTTTCTCCACTTGAAAGATTCGGAGTCTTTCAATGAGCATGAAATAGGAGTCTGGGTGTCTTCAAACTTTCCTATCTTGTCACCATATCGTAACTCCTGTTGTACCTCCCTCTTCATTTACACTCTTTGTGAATCCACCAGTACCTTTCTTTATTCTCTTTTCTTATGTTCTGCTTGCTCATTGCTAATGTCCCTGCTGGACAGTCACTCCTTCCTGCTGGTCATATCAGTACTGCTGGGCCATCTCAGATAGTCTGCTTTCTGCTCTGATTGGAACTCTGGCACAAGCTCCTGTGGTTGGACGTTACCCTGTTACTTCCCTGAAATTGATCTCCCCTCCAGCCATCACCTTCTACAGCAAATGTAGCTTATGTAAGAGTGCCAGCATGGATTCCCGTTGAAAGCGAAGATTTGCTCTTACTACTTTTTCTCATTCTCCTGTGTGCAATGGCGGCTGACTCCCAGCAATGGAATTTCCCTGAAGTTAACTCCATCTACAGTTATAGTCCCAGTGGCTTTGTTCCTGAAGTCTAGGTGTCATCAAACTGACTCGGGAAGTGAGAGTCCTGTGGCCTTGTCATATTTTAAAATGCCAGTTTATGCTTTGATGCACTTAACTGACTGGGGATTATTTGATGGAATGATAAATTATAACTCCTTCAGCTATTCCCTCTGAGATTCTTTCTTATACTCACATTCTGTCCCTGCTTGCTGATAACTCTCAATTTATAGCTTCTGTATGGAAATTTATCAAGCATTTGCTTCCCACCGGGGAACTCCTTCACCCACATGGCCCCCAAACACTTCAAGTTCAATCTGTCTGGAACATAACACCTTTGTCTTATTGTCCCCTTTCCTTTTGCCTCCTGTAGTTTTTATGTCAATCAATGTTTGACCCACACCACTTGATCCTGTCACACAAGCAAAATATGTGGTAGTCATCTTGGAGTTATAAATTCTTCCTATATCCTTACTCTACATTACAGTGGAATTCCGACCCTTAAATACATTTCAAATATTTACTTATCCCTTTCACTGATCTTTTCGTGTCTCACAATATCTAGTCATTTCCTGAGCTTATCCCTCTGCCTCTGGTCTTGTTCTGATATAATTTACAAAGACAGGGAAAGAATGATCATCATTTTTGTATCCTCAGAACTGAGACAAAAACATAGAAAGTCTGCATTTAATGTGGATTCAACCTTAAATGAAGAGGGAAAGTAGGATCACATGCGTTTCACTTGATACTTTCCCTGAACCCAGGTATTAGCTTTTTTGTCAGTATCTTCCTTCTGAACCTACAAAATTTATCTTCTAATAGGGAACTCAAGTGAAGTTTCTACCAAGACTTTGAGAAGATTTAAAGTTTTTTTTTTTTTTTTTTTTTTTAAAATGTTTAGCTGTTCACCTCACTGGTGTGGCTCGCTGGAGAGGTGGGAAGGCCTTCTTGAGAGTGAGACTGTAAGTCATTGCTGCATTTTCCTGACAGAATCTCAGCCTTGCCGCTTGACATGTACCTAAAACACATGCTGAAAATGTGTGAGTCTCTTTTCAATCAATACCGTGTCTTCACTTCTGAAGAGTTTAATTTTAGGGGCCTGCACAGCAGCATAGTGGCAGGAGTCCTCACCTTCCATGTCAGGATCCCATATGGGTGCTGGTACATGTCCTGTCTGCTCCACTTTCTATTCTGCTCTCTGTATGTGGCCTGGGAAAGCGGTATAGGATGCTCAAACCCTTGGGACCCTGCATTTGCATGGGAGACCCAGAAGAAGTTGCTGGCTCCTGGTTTCCAGTTGGCTTAGCTCTGGCTGTTGTGCCTACTTGGGGAGTGAACCAGCAATAGAAGATCTTTCTCTTTGTTCCTCTTTTTCTCAGTAAATCTGATCTGCCTTTCCAATAAAAATAAAATAAATCCCCCCTAAAATAAATCCTTTTTAAAAAAAGACCTATTTAATATTTACTGGAAAAGCATATTCTCTTTGTTATTCATTCTTTCTGTGAATCTGGCACCCATATGGGATTCCTGTAGCTCAAGGGGAGGATTAACTAATTTCAATCATTGCGCAGGGCCCTAAAGCCAAAACTTCTGATTCTGGGTCAAGTTACTATGAACTACAACTATATTTATGGGCAAGGTGTCCTGGTATAAAAATGTACGATTAAATTCTAGCTTAGTAGCCTAGTAAGGTTTTTTTTTTAAATCTTTATTTGTTTATTATTATTATCATTTTATGATATAGTTCTATAGACTCCTGGATTTCCGTTATCCCAGCCCCAATTTTCCCCACCCCCGCCACCTAGTTCCTCTGTATCATTACTAAAGTATAGTTCTTCATACACAGCCATATGTGCATCGTGGCAGGCATGGACAATGGCAGAGAAGCCAGCATCCTATTGTCAAGATATAGTTTCAGTGTAAGTCCATCTTTGTCTGGAAGTAGAGATACGTACCATATTGTATTCTCATATCTGGATATGTTAGTCTCCATTTCACAATTACTATACATCCCCTCAAATGAAAAGTCACAATACAAAATCAACAACAGGAAGAAAAATAGAAATTTACAACACTGTGAAGTTAAATAACATGTTACTAGATATAACAGTCTCCATTACACAGCTACTATACATCACCTTAAATGACAAGCCACAAAACAAAATCAACAACAGGAAGAAAAAAGAAATTAACACCATGAAGTTAAATAACATGCTACTGAAAGACTAATGTGTCACTGAAGAAATGAAAAAATCAAGAACCTTCTTGAAGAAAATGATGCTACTGTATGATCTATGAGTCAGTGAAGAATTTAATCAGAACAAAGTGTTTTTAAGAGATGAAACTAACAAAAGATCAAAATTTGTGAGAGATAGTTTCCGCTGATCTTTGTTGGTGAGATATATCTCCTATAGGCAACAAATAGATGGGTGTTGTTTTCTAATCCAATGTACTAACTTATGATGTTTGAGCTTAAGGCAATTACTTTCAGGGTTAATATGTATGGGTGGTACTTTGGTCCTGTCATTTTAGGAATGGGTTGTTCATTGATTTAGTCTTCTGCTGTCATTTTACTGGGATGTTTTTCCCGTTTGCCTTTGGTTTTGTTGGTTGCTATTCCTCTTCTCTGTCAAGAGACCCTCTTGAAGTATCCTTTGTAGGGTAGGTTTGGAAGAAGCAAATTGTTTTAACTTTACTATTGAATAATTTTATTTCATTTTCAAAGACAAAGGAAAGCTTTGCTGGGTATGTTATCCTAGGCCAACAATTTTTTGCTTTTAGAATCTGGAATATGTCACTCCATTCTCTTCTTGCCTGTAGAGTTTCCTGTGAGAGATCTCCTGTGAGTTTAATTGGCATTCCTTTATATGCCAATTGATTTTTTTTTCACGTGCACATTTAAGGATCTTTTCCATATGTTCTATTGAAGAGAGCTTGATGATCATGTGTCTTGGTGAAGATTGCTTTTGATCAAGTCTGTTGGGAGTTCTGTGCCCCTCCTGGATCTTGTTTCCCAAATCTTTCTCTAGATTAGGGAAATTTTCCCTTATTATTTCATTAAATGTATCTGTAAAGCCAGTTTCTCTTTCTGCACCTGCTGGGACTCCCATAACTCTTGTATTAAGCCTCCTGATAGTGTCTTTCAATTCTTGAACACTTGTTTTGGCCTGATCCAGCTCTGCTTCCAGCTTTTTGTTTACTACTCCCTGATGACAGTAAATATCTTTCATTTCTGAGATTCTTTCTTCTGCTTGCTTCATTCTATTATTGAGACTCTCCACTGTACTTTTAATTTGCTCTACTGTGTTCTTAATTTCTGATATGTTAGCCTTGATTTGCTTTATTGCTGCTATTGCTTGTGTAACACATTCCTTCAGTTCTTTGAATTCTTGTATGTGCTTCTCATTATTGATCAGAAGCTTTAAAATGAGTTTTCTGAATTCTGTGACCCCAATATTCTCAATGTCTTCCTCAATTAACTCAGAGGTTGGCATAGGGTTTTTCTCCTTTGCATGGGAGTCTTCAGTAATATTCATTGTGTCTTCTTTTGTTCTTGGTCATTGCAGAGTCTTCTCCTTGGGGCAGGTTTCTAAGCTCTGTCACCCACAGGTCTAAGGTTCGATTTTACTTATTGCCGTTGGCACACGGCTCTTTGCTTGCAGCCACTTGTGCCACTCCCTCCAGCAAGTTCCAGGTCTGGCTTCTTATGTTAGAGTTCTACAAAGAACTCCGTAGCCCCTGCTCCTGTCTTACCAGTCTCCATCTCCTATGATACCGTGCTGAGGCTGCACCATTATCTCTGCAACCTTTCTCCCACTTCCAGTTGGCGCAGGTCCCAGAATTAGGGAGACACCAGATGTTCTTTACAGCTGTGTTGCTGGTGCTGCTGATCTTGCAGGAATCTGTTTGGACGTAAGGTCTGAAGTCCACACGGACCTATTTTGACCCATACAATGCCACAGTCGCTATTATTTTGCTGTTGGACGAGTGTAATGCCCAGAACTCAGTGAGTTCTCATGAGCTCAGCACATGTGCAGTTCACTATTGTCCTCTGCAGTCCTAAAGCTATTGCCACAGTGAACAACATGGCACCTGATGTGTCCCTACTACTAGAGTTCTTGATCTGCTGGCCATCAGGTCTGAGGGCTACCCAGACCTGTCTTGGGTGGAACCTGTAGAATGCCACGTTGATGCAGTTCACTGCGTCAGAGATGAGTTCACTCTCAGTTCAGCGTATACTCAGTCCTTTCCCTTGCCTTTGCCTCCTTACGCAAAATGGCGCCCAGTTCGGCTCTAGGGAGCTGACTGCACTATGAAATCCACCCTGTTCTCTGACTTCCCATCTGGGATCCACTCTGTCTCTGCTCCTGGTCAAATCAAACAGACTGGCAGGATGGACAGCTCTTAGTCTTGGTTCACCTCCCAGGCTCCCAGTTATAAGTCTTTTCCCACCTGGTTGCTGATGGAGTTTGGCTTCTGGTGGAGTTCAGATTGCCGTTAGCTGAATGCTGCTGAAGTATCAGCCACTGCAACACCACACCATTGCGTCCACTGCTTTTCTGTGTGTGTGAGTCTCCAGGTACCCCTCTGCTGCTGTTCTGCCATTTCCTATTTCCTGGAACATGTCCTCTCTGTTTCATCCTGATTAAATGTTTCTCTGTCCATTTAAACGTGCCCTTACCCTATTCTGCCATCTTGATTCTCCAGTAGTCTAGTAATGTTAAGTGAAAGCCATTGAAAGCCCATTAGAGGGACTGGCTGGCATCATGGCTTGACATCAGCATCAGCATACCAGATGCTGTGGTAACCATTTCTTTGCTAATGAACTGCAAAGGCTGTGAAAAATGGCTCAAGTGTTTAGGTACTTGCCACCATGTTGAGAGACCCAGATAGAATTTTGGGCTTTTGGCTTTGGTGTGACCCAACTCATTTCTCTCTCTGTAACTATGCTGCGAAAATTGAGCTTTGGGGCCTGGCATAATGGCCTAGTAGCTAAATCCTTGCCTTGCATGTGCCAGGATCTCATATGGTTGCTGGTTCATGTTATGGTGCTCTGCTTCTCTTTTAGCTCCCTGCTTAGGGTCTGGGAAAGCATTAGAGATTGGCTCAATGCGTTGGGACCATGTACTTGCATCGGGGACTCAGAGGAGGCTCCTGGCTCCTGGCTTTGGATTGCCTCAGCTCTGGCCATCACAGACACTTGGGGAGTGAGCCAGCAACTGGAACATCTTTCTCTCTTTCTTTTTATATATCTGCTTTTCCAATAAAAAAATCTTAAAAAAATAATAAGTGAGCTTGGAACTGATACCATGGCTTCCACAGGCTAATTCTACCTGCATCCTATATGGGTTCTAACTTGTTCCCTGGCTGCCCCACTTTCTATCCAGCTCCCTGCTTATGTACTGGGAAGACAGAAAAGGATGGTTCAAGTGTTTGGGCCTCCATATCCATATGGGAGATTCAGATGAAGTTCCATGCACTTGGTTTTGACCTAGCCCGGCCCCCATTATGTTGGGAGTGAACCAAAAGATGGATCATCATATCTCTCCTCTCTCCTCTCTCTCTCGCCTTCTAATAAACAAATAAGCAATCAAATATTTTTATAAAGAAAAAATGCAATTCAGAGAGGAAGCGTGTAGTGGATGAGAAAATGTAAAGGAGAAAATGAAAGTATTATTTATTTTAAAAAGTAAAATTAAATACTAAACAAGATTATTGGAAAATGAGCTGGTACTTGATACTTAGGATGTTACAATCTTTATGCTTTTTGAGAGAAGGACAGAGGTACTGCTGTTGTACCATTCTGATAATGTGCACTTTTAAATTTACAAAGTACATGCATTTAAAATTTAAGAGTAATCATCAAAAAGATAGAAACATTTTGTCACAGTTTCTAATTAACAGAAATAATAGGGAATATGGAAATTGTTATCACTACAACAGAAATAGGAAAGAATGATCAAAGAGAAGGAGTGAGACCTAGTAAACCAGAGTTGCCCTTTTCCACCATAAGTGACAGAAAATCCAGATAATTTTTTCCTCAGTTATTTTATATTTTACTCCAAACAGTCATTTTTCATTTCTCAAAGATGATTTCTGATCTCTTTTGTCTCCATTCTGGACATCTATACATTCAAGCAAATCTCAGACCTTAAAGAACTCATATAGGAAGAAAAACAGGGCCAACTTACTACCACGTTCTTGTTTTTTTGCCTATGACAGGCATTAATAATTAAATGCAATGTTCCTTTTCATGAAGCCTATCATGGTATTAGAGTATTTGCTAACAAAGTTTTCCAATTTCACTTTCTTTTTTATTAATTTTTTTTTATATTTTTAAAGATTTATTTTTATTGGAAAGTCAGATTTACAGAAAGGAGGAGAGACAGAAAGAAAGAGCTTCTGTCTAATGACTCACTCTCTTTTTTTTTTTTTTTTTTTTTTTTTTTTTTTTTAGATTTATTTTATTTTTATTACAAAGTCAGATATACTGAGAGGAGGAGAGATAGAGAGGAAGTGGAGCTGCCGGGATTAGAACCAGCAGCCATATGGGATCAAGGCGAGGACCTTAGCCACCAGGCCACGCCGCCGAGCCCATGACTCACTCTCCACGTGACTGCAACGGCTGGTGCTGCATTGATCCGAAGCCAGGATCCAGGAACTTCTTCCAGGAACCTCTTCACCCACACGGTGCAGAGTCCCAAGGCTTTGGGCTCTCCTTGACTGCTTTCCCAGGCCACAAGCAGGGAGCTGGATGGGAATTGGAGCTGCCGGGATTAGAACCGGTACTCATATGGGATCCCAGTGCGTTCAAGGTGAGGACTTGAGCTGCTAGGCCACAGCGCCACCGGGCCCAACTTTCACTTTCTTTTTATAAAGGAAGAAATTCACTTCTTAATCCATTCATGTTTCTGATGTTTGAAAAATGTGAAATGTGGAAAGGTGAGAGTGAATGAAATTTCAAGATCGCACAAAAACTGAATTGGAAACCAAATGTATCAAGTCCAGCATTTTCCTCTTCTATTTCAGATTGAGTCAACCAATTCTGAAGCTGTTTCCCAATCAAGGTAAGTTCTGGAATCCTCAAGATCCTGAAATTTTAAAGTTTATTTTTTGCAAAAAACAATTTCAATTTTCAGTTCTGGATAAGATAGAGTGGGACATGCTATTTAACTCTTCCAGTAATCATAATAAGATGATAAGATACATAAATCTGATAAGATGCATAATTCTGAAAGATGGAGGGGAGTTAACTTCTACCTAAGGATTCAAGGAGACATTCCTGGACCATTTTATTGCTTCCTGTTTGTGCTGACGATGGCACTAGAGAAGACAAAATACAATTGCTGCAAGAGAAAATAAAGTTCTCCAGGTAAAGAATTGTGAAGTCCTTTGTGGAAAGTGCTCACAGTGAGCCCAGAAGCCACTCTGTCAGTGTGTTCTCTAAGCAAGGACTATAGGCAAGTAATGCTCATTCTTGTCCCTCAAGGTTGCCCTGTCTCCCTTTCCCCCTGCAATAAGGAGACAGTGCCCTGTCCCTGTAGAATATGTCTGGAATTCTGACTTCCACTCCTGTATCAGTCTACTCTAATTGTGTTACAATTTGAATGTCCTCTCTAAGACGGGTTGAAATTTAATTGCCATTGTAACCATGCTGAGAGGTGGAACTTTAAGAGGTGGTTGGGTTGCAGGAATGCTGCCCTTGTGAATGGATTAAGGTCACGATAGGTTAGTTTGCAGAAATAGGTTCTCTAGGTTCTTGTTCTTGCTGTCACTCTGGCTCTCCCACCACATGATGCCTTCATCCATATTATGAAACAGCAAGAGTTCTGACCAGATGTAGTCCTTCAATCTTGGATTTTAACTTTCCAGTTCTACCAGCCAAAGGGATTAATATTGTTTAGAATTTACCCAGTCTGTGGTATCTAGTGATCGCCGCAGAAAATGGACTAAGGCAGATTGCCATAACGGAGTACCACGGAGTGAGTGGCTTAAGGAACCGAAACTTATTTTCTCACAGCTGTGGAGGCTGACAGATCACAAGTTGTACTGGTTTGTGTGCAGGCCTGGTTCCAGCTTGCAGGCAGCAGTCTTCTTGCTGTGTCTGTATGTGGCATTTTCTTTGCAAGAAAGGAAGAGATGATGTGTTTTCCTTTCCAGTATAAGGCCCTGCACTTATAACCTCATTAACCTTTATTATCTTCCTCAATACTCTAAATCAGAAGTAGCCACATTGACATTCAGGCTTTAGTACACAAATTTGGCAGGATCACAGTTCAGTTCATTACAGCCCTGGAATCCTGTCCTGAACGATGATCTGCCCTCTCTGGTGGAACCTTTCTAAAGAACCATGACTTTTATTCCTATCCTGAATTAACTAGGAAAAAAAAAAACAATAACAACTTTATTGCAGTTATTTTTTTCCTCTGTAAATACATACAAGGGAATGAATAAAAAAGGCTATAGAGAAAGAAAAAATATTTGCAAATTAGATAAATGATAAAGGGATTGTATCCAGAATATATGAAGAAGTCTCTGAATTTAAATTCAATTGTAAAAAACGATCAAATTAGAATTTGGGCAAAGACCCTAACAGATACTAAAGGTAACATATTGATGCCAGATAAGTACATGAAAAGCTATGTAACATTGTTATACACTAGGGAAATGCAAAAGAAAGCTACAAGTCCTACTATTACAGGCCATTTGGAATGATCAAAAACAAATACAATGGGGTGAGCATTTGGCCAAGCAGTTAAGGTGATGTTTGGGATACCCATGTCTCTCAGAACAATGTCTGGGTTGTGTCTGGGTTGCGTCTGGGCTCTGCTGCTGCCTCTGGGTTCCAGCTAACGCACATCTTGGGAACCAGCAGTTAGGTTTGAACTACCCATGTGGGAAACTTGGATTCAGTTCTGGGCCCTTGGCTTTGGCCTGGCCCAGCTCTGGCTCTTGTGGGAATCTAAGGAGTGAATTGGCGAAGAAAGATTTAAAATGCCTTATGATTTTAAAAAGTTTCGTAGTACCAAATAATACCAAGGAATATAAAATGGTATTGCTACTTTGGAAAACAGTTGGCAGTTTCCTATGAAGTCAAACATTCCCAGACCACATGACACAGAAGCTTTTAGATGAGTGTTTATTTAGGGAAATGAAAAGTTACATCCTCTCAGATGCTTATATATGAAAGTCCATAGTAGTTCTATTTGTTATAGTCAAAAACTGAAAACACGCTGAATGTTCTAAAATAGGTAAATGGACAAACTATTGGGCATCCATACCATGCAATATTGATGAATAATAAAGCAATATTAACAACTTGAATTAATCTTGAAAGACTTATGTGAAACGAAAGAAGTAGGGAGAGGCATTTAGCCTAACAGCTAATATACTCACATCCCATAGCAGATTACTTGGGATTCACATCCAGCTATGGTTTCTGACTCCAACTTTTTGCTTATGCAGACCTTGGGGACAGTGTTGATGGCTGAAGTAACTGAGGTCTTGCTTTGACTTCAGTCTGGTCCAGTTTAAACCATTGCAGGCAGCTGGGAGAGTGCAACGGATGAGATTCATCTCTCTCTGCCAATCAAATAAATAAATGAAACTTAGTTATTTTGAATTTTAAAAAGCCACATTGAAACCATTGCATGCCAAATGAATAATACAGTTTCTACAATATTCTTTTAAAATGTATTTGAAAGAAAGTTACACACAAACACATGACAAAGAGAAAAGGAGATGCGTGAGAACCAGGAAGGGAGGGGGCAGAGCCAGCAGGGGGAATAACGGGGGGGGGTTCCCTTGCTGGACAGCTACTCCCACTGGAGAGCATGAGCTGGGATGGGGGCAGACCAGACTAAGCAGGGCTATAACACCTGTGCGCTGCATGTGGACTAGATCAGGGAAAAGTCAGGCTGGGCTGATTGATCCTACTGGTGCAAACAAAATTAGAGTGGGTGAGGGTTGTTTGGGCTTAGCCACAGCATCAGCTGGCAGAAGCTGGCACTGGGGGCTAAATCTGTCAAGTCAAACCACAGAACCACCTGGAGAGCGCATAATCCGGGTGTGGGAGAGGCCTGGGAGGTAAATAGTGGGCTCCTACCTCTTGGGTTACCACTCCCATGGGAGGGTATGAAAACTAGGACAGGAGCTGGGGTGGCTAGACAGAGAGGCACTCAACAACATCTGTGAGGGCTTGATTGTTGAGCTGGTTAGATGGATCATTGACATGTACGAGAGCCAAATGGGATGTGGGACAGACTGGACAAGTCTGCTACACATACTGGCGAACCAGGGTAGGGGGCGGGCCTGCTGGAGGTTATTGTGGGTCGCCCCGATTAGGCTACAACCCCCACTGGTTTATGTGAGGGCCGAGTATGTGCTGGGCAGAACCAGGCTGGACTGCAACACCCATTGGTTCCAGCGCAAGTCGGGACTGAAAACAGAACCAACCCAGCAATTGCAGTCACCAACTGATCGTGGTGATGGACTGTGCCAGACCTTGTGCTTGCTAGTACATATAAGAATCTGATCTGGGAACACCTCAGACAAAGTCTCTTTGGGGATCTCCCCAATTGAACTGTCAGACTCAGAACCCTTGCCAAGAAAAAACAGAAGACAGAACAAGTCAATCAACCACCTCAGCTATATGTTGGCAGCGAAATACCAGGCAAATGGAGACTCTATGATGGACTATGTCCATCAGTGGATTCTTCAACAACCTCAGCGTGTTTGGAGTGGCGAGATTGGCAGCGATTCATAACTGGTGAACTATCAAACCACTTGAGCAAGTGTCTCAGAGCATGCCCTACAGCGGGAGCTGGGGTGGGTGGGAAACTGGGTGGGACTTCTCCCTCAATATCCCCCTTTACCACAGATATATTAAAGAAACAATATGGAAAAAATAGTCTTACTCACTTTCCTATAGTCCTTGAACCTTTTTTTTTTTTACCGTAATTAACTATGTAAAGATTGTCAAAAATAAAATTAAAAAATGAAAAACAAAGAGGAAAAGAGAAAGCCCATCTGCTGGTTCACTCCACAGATGCCAACAAAGGCCGTGGATGCTGGGCTAGACAGAAGCTAGGAACTGGAAATCTAATCTAGGTCATGAGAGACAATAATCCAGTTACAGGTCATTACCAAGGTCTGTGTTAATAGGAAGCTGGAATTGGGAGTCATGGGTAGATGCTGAACCTAGCTACTGCATTGTGTGATGTAGGTATCTTAACTACTAAATACCCTCCCCAGTTTAAACCATATTGTTGAAGTGACAAAATTATAGTGATGTGTAGATCAGTGAACACCAGCTTGGGAGATTGAAAATTACTAAAAGTGTTTTCGAATAGTTTCTTAATGATAGGATATCAGCTTTATAACTTGATTGTTGGCTATATCAATCCTAGAACTATGCACATACATACATAAATCCCTCAAAAATAGTCCATGCAAAAAGTTGTGAAATTCAATGATGGTCTGTGCTTGAGACTGTATTGTACAAATGTCAGTTTCTTTTTTTTTTAAAACATATTTTTATTGCATTTCATTTTTTAAAATTAATTACATTGCATTATGTAATACATTTTTTATGCACTGGGATTCCCCCCGCCCCTCCCCACACCCTCCCCCCACAGCAGATTGCTCCACCTTGTTGCATTTCCGTAGTTCAAATTCAGTTGACATTCTTTCATTGGAGGTATTTACCAAGCATAAAGTCCAGCATCTTATTGTCCTGGTAAGTTCAATGGTTTCTTGGTGAGACCATCTCTGGTCTGAAGGTAGAGCCGGCAGAGTATCATCCCAATCAATTAAAAGCCCCAACATAATATTTCCAACCATTTACAACATTGTGGCATTAATTGAAATGTCAGTTACTTGAATTTGGTCATGTCAAGTGGTTCTGTAAGATATTACCATTGAAGAAATTGACTGATGTTGTGTGAGAAATGTCTGCACCATTTCCAGCAGTTCTTGTGCATCTAAAACTATTTTACAGTAAGAAGCTACAATGTTATAAATATGTTTGCTTAAAAAAACTTAACTTTTTTTTTTTAAATCTCAACACTGTCTGATTTTAAAGCAAGTGTTGTTAATCACTATACCTCACTGGTAAGGATGCATTGGAAAAATGCCATTTAACAGATATTATAGACAAATATTAACAGACAAATAAGAGGCAATCCAAGCCACTCAAAATTATTTTTTGTTACTTTAGACCCTATAAAACAAATAACACAAAATAGGTAGTTATTGAGCCTATAGCATTTGTAGTGGGAAGGTTTGAATAGATACTCTGTATTTTCTCTTTTAGGATAAATCATTTTATTATAATGCAATAAGAATTTTTAAGTCACCAATTTATTCAAGTTATATAAAGAAAAATGCCTGTAAAGCAAATTATTGGGTCTAAATCTAAAAATAATTTCTGTTATTTTTCATATTACTATAATTTGTCCCACATTGTTGAAATAAACTGATTTTAGATTAACTTTCACTTTTCTTTTTTGACTATTTTAATACTTTAAGTTGGAGAGCTAGCTATTTTAGACATAAGCTTTTTTTGTATTATGAATTCTTTTAGCTAGATATTCACATCTGTATTCAGATACCACCTAATTCTAAGTGGTTTTTTTGTTTTGTTTTGCTTTTTGTTAACATTTTGTTTGAAAAGTTGTTTGTCACTATTTTAGTCAGTTAACTGAGATCAAGTCTTGCGAGAATCTAGCATCTTTGAAGAAAGCTCTTTAAAGGGGAATCCTATAAACTTTTAATTGTATTTCTTATCCTTACATATCTTCTTTGTTATCACATTCCTGAAATATCTAAAAGTGTGAAAAGCACAAGTATTGGGAGAAGTTAGAAGCCTGCATCTTGAAGCTTTCAACATGTTAACTGGGAAATACCTAAACCAACTCTATTTGTCAGGGTTAAGGTCATGGGAAATACATCTGTTTGCATTTGTAGAGTGGACTGTCATAGAAAACTGTGCCTCACAAAGCGACAGAGCAAAAAGCACAGCAACAATATGCAGTTACATCATCTGCTAAACATGTATATCAGAAATACTTGAAAGCAATCATAATATGCTGGGTCCCACCAAAATGTTATGATTAAACATCCACAGCAAAGGCTGTGCCCAGAAGGCCCTGCTTTTGTTCTGAACATAGTTTATTTGAAGAAAATGGAATGTGATTGTAACAAGAAGCCTGGCTGTCTCTGCCTCTTTAACTCATTAGGCTGCTGTAATGTGCAAGAGGAGGTGGAGTGGAGGGATCCAGGCTGGGTAGAGGCACATAGTTGCACACAGCACCCTGGGGCTTGACAAGGAAATGGGAATGACAGGTGCGGAGAAGATGTATGAAGTCCTCCATCAGATGGCTCCTGTGGGGCTGGAGTCCTCGCCTTCAGGGCAGGGCTCTTGGGAGGGTGCACTCTATCATAGTCAAAGAGTCTAGTGATACATTGTTCAGGAGAAAAATCAGACAAGGCAATTACAGGAAGGAGCAGGAAGCCACCTCCGTCTTCCAATCAGATTTTGAATATTTAACTATCACTTCCTAAGTACGGTTAGACTTGGTGAATTATGCAGCATGTACAAGGCTGCTGGAGAAGATGTGTTCCTAATAATGGATTTTTGAAACACAGATGAATAGGGCACTTTCTCTTTATATTCCACTCTGTGGTTACTTCTGCACAATCCTCCTTTATACCCATGACTTTGTCTTTATTACAATAAATAGGAAATCATGAAGAATCTTCCTTTATTACTATGAACTATGAGAGGATAAACTGCTTGACCATGTTTCCTAAATACATTTGTTTGGATAGTTCTGTTTTGTATGCAAGATTTCACTGAGATGAACGAAATTAAAAATGAAAGCGTTGGCATTTTCACAGCCAACCTGCAGTTACTGTTTATTAAGGATTGGAAGCTGTCTGGTGGTTTTGAAACTCTAGATAGTCATTTACTTTTAGTATATCTCTGCTAGGCATTGGGACTAAGGGTGACAATTTTGCCTCCTAAGCAGGGAGAATGATCACTTGTAGAAATGCTGGGTTTTATTATTTTTTTTTCTATACACCATTTAATACAATAGTTTTCACAGTTTATACCAGTACATACTAAGGATGTTAGAACATTTCTTTTCTTTTCTTTTCTGCTTCTTTTTCTTTTTAATTTGGAAAGCAGATTTACATAGAGAAGGAGGGACAGAAAAAGATCTTCCATCCCCTGGTTCACTCCCCAAATGGCCACAATGACTGGAGTTGAGTGGAGCTGAAGCTAGGAGCCAGGAGCTTCTTTTGGTACCCCACATGGGTGTAGGATCCCAAAGCTTTCCCAGGCCGTAAGCATGGGGCTGGAAGGGAGGTGGAACAGCTGGGACACAAACCAGTGTCCATATGGGATGTTGGCACTTGGGGATGGATGATAAGCCAGTAGAGCTAACACATTGGCTCCAGAACAAATTATTTTTTAAGATCTGTGATCCTTAAATATAATTCAAGAGAAGTAATGGTTTTGTTTTTATCAGCATATATTCTCATGCCTTTATGAGGATGCCAAGGAAGAGCAAGAACACCTATATAATGGGCAGTCTCACGGCTTCCTCCTTGCTCTCTGCATTCCTCCCTGCCTCATTCTTCTCTCGCCTTCCTTCTTTTCCTTTGTCAAGGAAGCTCGAACACCTGGAATGTACCAGATAGGCACTGTGCTAAGCTCTTGACAAGTCATAATTTCCATCCCAGAGATCATTTTTGTAATCCAGCATGAAGTGCAGAAAATAAACAGGCAAAAATCATAACTCAGTGTAGTAAGTGCAATAACATATTAGAACTCTTAACTAAAAGTCATGTTCATTGGCACATTCTCTTAGCTATTCCTTGAGCCAGCTGTAATAATAATAATGTAATAAAATAATTAATAGAAGAATACTATTCCTATTTTGCTTGAAAAGCTTGAGGCTTAGTCCGTTCTGCAAGTTCATAAGCTTAGCAATCACAAAGCTAAAATTTGAATCCTGGCCGTGGAATTTGAATCCTGTTGTATAGTCCTGGAAGTCAAGCACATAACTGGCACTAATTGGTTATTATGGGAAAACATGGTGGTGGGAAAGGGCATCTGATGCAGTCTTGGAATACCCAGAGGGTGGTCATGGGAGACTTCGTAGAAGAAGTTGCAGCTAATTTGAGAACTCAAGAAAGATTAATAGTGCAAAGCATGGGGTACGAAGAATAAGATTTAAGGGTTTCAAAATGTTTGGGGAAAATGAAATTAAAAGGTAAGTTTACTTGTATTTTTATGAAAAAAATTGAACTCAATGTAGTATTTTGTTGTAATACATGTTTCTCAGGAACTCTTTGAAGTTTCCGTATATTTATGAGTTTCAAAGCTTTCTTGGACCAAAAATAGACATCTTTTTATTTCACTTTCCACAAACTGGCTGTCCCTGTATTTGAGTCTGTTACCTGGCTATTCCTATTTCCTAGCTTGAGTGAAATAGCAAGCTGCTCAGCCTCAACAGTCCTACCTATTTAAGCAAATGAGATGAATATGATATTTATTTCAAAGTTGTTAGAATGAAATAAGATAGCATGGGGACTGGCAACAGTTCTAGCACGGGGATTGGCAATCAATAGGAAGTGACCCAGTAAATGTTCATTTTCTATCTTGTGCCAAGATAGTCTACATTTCTCTGCGTGATTTTCAGTAATCCCAAAGTCATGGGATAAATCAGATAGCTTACAATGAGAATTTGGATTATTTATTTTGACTCACATTAATATTATTCCTACTATTTCCTTGGTTATTTTGGGTATTGCATTTATCTACTTGTTTAACAACTCATTCAGTTATTATTGGATATATTTTAAGATAAACATTCCTGGGAGGAAAAAAGGTCTGGCTATTTCTCAGAAATAACCCAGCCTAAAAGGAGCATTTATCAAAAGAACTCAATTAAAAAAATCCCTGTGACTAGTTGCTCTATTAAAAGAAGAAATGAATCTAAAATTTACTCAGCTTGCTGTTTCTCAAGTTCATGCCATTTGCAACATGAAAAAAATATTATGTACTCTACAATGGTATCATTTCCTGATATAAGAAACTTGCTTCCACACCATTTAATTAAACTTTAAGTACTGTTGAAGCAAGCTAATGTGATTGGCTTAGGATTAATGAATATATCATAGAGTGAATACTGCTGAGCATGACTCCTGAGCTCTCTGATTAAACCTTTTCCTGGAGTAGGCATTGAGATGTACTGCATTAAGCTGCTTCTTGAATTGACCATATCCCATATCAAAGGACCTGGGATTGCATCTTGACTCTTCTGATTCACCTTCCTGCTAATGTGCACCCTGGAAAGCTACAGAGGATGGCTGAAGTGTTCAGTTCTTGCCATCCACAAGGAGATTCGGATGTGGGTCTGTGTTCCTGGCTCTGGCCTGCTCCAACCCCAGTTGTTGTAGCACTTGGAAGAGGGACTCAGTGGATGGAAAAATCTCTTTCTTTCTCTCTGGGTTTATATTTCAAATAAAAATGAATAAACTTTAAAAAATCCCCATGTAAAGAGGAAATTAAAAGATAAGTTAAAGAAGAAGTGCTTTCCTCTGTATCATGTCTTAGTTAAGGGCATAGTTGTCACCATAACTACCGAGGCTAGAATTTTATTTGATCCTTGTCTCCTCCTTGGATCTAATCAGCTCTTAATGTGCAGGCAGAATTCTAAAGTGATTCCCAAGATTCTTACCTTCTGAAAAGGTAAGAATAATAAATTCCTTTCTCTTGAGGATAGGTGGAACCTATGAATCTGATGACTGTTACCCCAGTTATTTTATTACATTATATACCAAAGGCAAAAAAGATTTTGAAGATGTGATAAAAGCCCCTACCCACCTAATTGTTAATTAATGAGAAAGCATTAAGTAAGCCTGAGTAAGCCTGGCCTTACGAGATGATCCTTTTTTTAATTGTTATTAGTTATTTATTTGAGAGGGGAAAGACAGAACTCTGAAATGCTGAATACTTCCCAAATGCCCACAACAGCTGGGCCAGGTTGAAGTCAGACACCAGGAACTCCATATGGGTGGTTGGGACCTCAATATTTGAACCATCATTGCTACTCAGGATGTGCATTAGTAGGATGATAGAATTAGGAGCTATGGTTGTGATTTCAATCCAAAAACACCAGTGTGGAACATGGTCCTCTTAACTGCTATAGCAGACACCTGTACCAGTAGTAGCTACTTTAAAAAAAGAATTTTTTTTAAAGGCTAAGTGACATACAGAGAGAGATCTTCATTCTGGTGGTTTGCTTCCAAAATGGCAGCAATTGACACAGCTGGACAGGGTCTAAGTCAGGAGCCAGGAGCCAGGGGCCAAGGTGGGTCTTAGGGTCCAAACACATTGTACACCATCCTCTGCTACCTTCCCAGGTCCATTAACAAGAAATTGGATGGAAGGGGAGAGACCATGACCACAACTGGCACTCTGATACAGGATTCTTACATCTCAAAATGAAGTTTAGTGGGCTGCCACAACTTGGGCTTCAGTAGCATCTACCATTTTTTAAATTAGTTGACGTATTTGAACAGCTGACTTACAGAGAGAGGTAGAGACGACATGGGTTGGGAGGGAGATCAATCTTTCATTTGCTGGTTCACTCCCCAAGTGGTTCCAACAGAGAAGGGAAAGCTAGGCCAAATACCAGGGGTTAGGAGCTTCATCCAGGTTTTCCATAGAGGTGGTACTTGTGCCAACACCTGCTGCTTTCCCAGGCACAATGGCAGGGAGTCAGATTGGATATATTTCAGCTCATTTGGGATGCTGGTATCACGAAGGGCAGCTTGGCTTACTGTGCTGCAATGCCAGTTCTTAGTAGCTTCTTCTGACAGGTGAGCCATTTAAGGAGGTGTTTATCCTTTTCTGAGCCGAGAGATTCAAAGCAGCAGCAGTTCTCTGTGACAAAGAAGTAGGCTGCAGTGTTATGAAACACCTAAGCATGTGACAAGGACTCTAGAGTGACCTCTAGGAGTGTAGAGGTATTCCAAGTTGAGAGCCGCCAAGAAGTGGGGTAATCAGTCATTAACCAAAAAGACGTCCATTCTGCCAACAACTAAAATAGATTTGGAAGCAGATTCTTCTCTAGGGAAGTCTCCAGGTAGGAATTCAGCCCAGCTCACATCTGGAATTCAGCCCTCTAAGACACTGAGCAGGTAAACTATGCCCAGACTCACGACCAATGAAAGCTGAGATAACTAATGTATGTTCTTGCAAGTGACTCCACTTGTGTTAACTTGTTATGCAGCCTAAAAACTAACCTGTTAAGTGCTCTTAGTTCTCTTATTTCTCCCCTTGTATTGTTTTAGTGTTGCCCTCAAATTGCTCATCTGTACTAGTAATGTTTTAACTAGTCTTGCCATTTTCAGTATTTTACTTCTCCAAGAAAGCTACTGCCACTATATTTTATCTTTTGTTTTGTTGATTATAATTTGTCAAAAACCTGTTCTGATGTGGGCTGCCAAATCAATTCATGTGTTTTTGTAGCAATCCTGCCTACAACTATTCCCTTTCTTTGATCTTTCAACTCAGAATGATTGTTTCATCTCTGTGTTCCTGAAGCCATTTTCTTGAACCTAGCTTTGATATTTCAAGCTCTGTTTTGAACTTCAGGCTGCTCACAAGATTGCTTTCCTCGCCACACTGAAAGTAAAGATCTTATTCTATCCTCCATTTACTCAGCACTTGATAAATATTTAAATTCCTGTTGGATAATTAAGAATTAGTTTCACTGACCTATTTGTCAGTCTTCAGAAGGATGGTAAGGAATGATAGCCAATCATTGTTGATTTGCTTTAGGAGCATCTTATTTGACTTAAATAATTATATATTCTTCAAAAGAATACATCAAAGTAAACTGTGTATTCTTTATACAGCACAGCAAAAACTATAAAGATATTGATGGCCAATTTATTTAAAAGAGAATATCTCTGTATATTTATCAGAATAATTTCAGATATTCAGTGTTGTAACAAATCTTTTCATGCCCAGCTTGAAGCTGGATAAAATCTTTGAGATATCACTTAATCTGTGGGATACAATTAAGGTCAACAGTGCTCCCCTTTCTTTTTTCCTTTTCTTTAAAAAGAATATTAATTTTTATTTATTCTAAAGGGTAATAGGGGATCAGAAAGAGAGAGAAATGGAGACATTTGCCATATGTTGGTTTGTTGCCCAAAGGTCACACAGCCGTGGACCCGGAACTCAATCTTGCACCTTGGTATCTGTCATCTGAATATTTTTTTAAAAGATTTTGTTTATTTTTGTTAGAAAGTCAGATATACAGAGAGGAGGAAAGACAAAGATGATCTTCCGTCCGATGATTTACTCCCCAAGTGACCGCAATGGCCGATGCTGAGCCAATCTGAAGCCAGGAGCCAGGAGTTTCTTCTGGGTCTTCCACACGGGTGCAAAGCTTTGGTTTGTCTTCTACTGCTTTTGCAGGACACAAGGAGGGAGCTGAATGGAAAGTGGAGTGGCTGGAATTAGAACTGGTGCCATATGGGATCCCAGAGGTTGCAAAGTGAGGACTTTAGCTGCTAGGCTACCACGCCAGACCCAATGAAGAAATGCTTTTTAAAAGCAAACACCATACCAAGCAATAAACTTCAAAACATTTTGTAACTTACCCAATATAGAGGCTTTTCTTTTCAAAATTGAGAATTGATTACATTAGCAGAAGGAATGAACTAGTTTTTACTTTACATTAGAATGGCATTAAGTCTTCAGATTTTCTTCAGAATCCTTTGTGACATTAATGTGGAAGCTGTAATTTAAAGATATAAAAGCAGGAGAATCAAGATGGTGGAATATGGTAAGGACACGTTTAAATGGACAGAGAAACGTTTAATCAGGATGAAACAGAGAGGATACATTCCAAGGAAATAGGAAACAACAGAACAACAGCAGAGGGGTACCTGGAGACTGACAAACACAGAAAAGCAGTGGACACAATGGTGTGGTGTTGCAGTGGCTGATACTTCAGCAGCATTCAACTAACAGCAATCTGAACTCCACCAGAAGCCGGAACTCCACCAGGTGGGAAAAGACTTTAACTGGGAGCCTGGGAGGTGAACCAAGACTAAGAACTGTCCATCCTGCCAGTCTGTTTGATTTGACCAGGAGCAGAGACAGAGTGGAAGATCCCAGATGGGAAGTGCAAGAACAGAGTGGATTTCATAGTGCAGTCAGCTCCCTAGAGCCGAATTGGGCGCCATTTTGCGTAAGGAGGCAAAGGCAAGGGAAAAGACTGAGCATACGCTGAACTGAGAGTGAACTCGGTTTTGACTCAGTGAACTGCATCAATGTGGCATTCTACAGGTTCCACCCAAGACAGGTCTGGGTAGCCCTCAGACCTGATGGCCAGCAGATCAAGAACTCTAGTAGTAGGGACACATCAGGCGCCATTTTGTTCACTGTGGCAATAGCTTTAGGACAGCAGGGGACACAACAGTGAATTGCACAAGTGCTGAGCTCATGAGAACTCACTGAGTTCCGTGGATTGCACTCGTCCTGCAGGAAAATAATAGCGACTGTGGCATTGTATGGGTCAAAATAGGTCCGTGTGGACCTCAGACCTAACATCCAACAGATTCCTGCAAGATCAGCAGCACCAACAACTTAGCTATATAGGACACCTGTTGTCTCCCTAATCCTGGGACCTGCTCCAACTGGAAGTGGGAGAAAGGTTGCAGAGATAATGGTGCAGCCTCAGCACGGTATCACAGGAGATGGAGACTGGTGAGCCAAGAGTTGGAGACCACGGTGGAAATTTAACATAAGAAGCCAGACCTGGAACTTGCTGGAGGGAGTGGCACAATTGTATGCAAGCAAAGAGTTGTGTACCAACGGCAATAAGTAATATCGAACCGTAGACCTGTGGGTGACAGAGCTTAGAAACCTGCCCCAAGGAGAAGACTCTGCTAACCAGAAGTGCAATGACCAAGAACAAAAGAAGACACAATGAATATTACTGAACACTCCCATGCAAAGGAGAAAAACCCTATGCCAACCTCTGAGTTAATTGAGGAAGACATCGAGAATATTGGGGTCACAGAATTCAGAAAACTCATTTTAAAGCATCTGATCAATAATGAGAAGCACATACAAGAATTCAAAGAACTGAAGGAATGTGTTACACAAGCAATAGCAGCAATAAAGCAAATCAAGGCTAACATATCAGAAATTAAGAACACAGTAGAGCAAATTAAAAGTACAGTGGAGAGTCTCAATAATAGAATGAAGCAAGCAGAAGAAAGAATATCAGAATTGAAAGATATTTACTGTCATCAGGGAGTAGTAAACAAAAAGCTAGAAGCAGAGCTGGATCAGGCCAAAACAAGTGTTCAAGAATTGAAAGACACTATCAGGAGGTTTAATACAAGAGTTATGGGAGTCCCAGCAGGTGCAGAAAGAGAAACTGGCTTTACAGATATATTTAATGAAATAATAAGGGAAAATTTCCCTAATCTAGAGAAAGATTTGGGAAACAAGATCCAGGAGGGGCACAGAACTCCCAACAGGCTTGATCAAAAGCAATCTTCACCAAGACACATGATCATCAAGCTCTCTTCAATAGAACATATGGAAAAGATCCTTAAATGTGCACGTGAAAAAAAATCAATTGACATATAAAGGAATGCCAATTAAACTCACAGGAGATCTCTCACAGGAAACTCTACAGGCAAGAAGAGAATGGAGTGACATATTCCAGATTCTAAAAGCAAAAAATTGTTGGCCCAGGATAACATATCCAGCAAAGCTTTGTGTAGTCTTTGAAAATGAAATAAAATCATTCAATAGTAAAGTTAAAACAATTTGCTTCTTCCAAACCTACAGTACAAAGGATACTTCAAGAGGGTCTCTTGACAGAGAAGAGGAATAGCACCCAACAAAACCAAAGGCAAACGGGAAAAACATCCCAGTAAAATGACAGCAGAAGACTAAATCAATGAACAACCCATTCCTAAAATGACAGGACCAAAGTACCACCCATACATATTAACCCTGAAAGTAATTGCCTTAAGCTCAATCAAACGTCATAAGTTAATACACTGGATTAGAAAACAACACCCATCTATTTGTTGCCTATAGGAGATATATCTCACCAACAAAGATCAGCGGAAACTATCTCTCACAAATTTTGGTCGTTTGTTAGTTTCATCTCTTGAAAACACTTTCTTCTGATTAAATTCTTCACTGACTCATAGATCATACAGTAGCATCATTTTCTTCAAGAAGGTTCTTGATTTTCTTTTTCATTTCTTCAGTGACACATTAGTCTTTCAGTAGCATGTTATTTAACTTCATGGTGTTAATTTCTTTTTTCTTCCTGTTGTTGATTTTGTTTTGTGGCTTGTCATTTAAGGTGATGTATAGTAGCTGTGTAATGGAGACTGTTATATCTAGTAACATGTCATTTAACTTCACAGTGTTGTAAATTTCTGTTTTTATTGTTGATTTTGTATCATGACTTTTCATTTGAGGGGATGTATAGTAATTGTGAAATGGAGACAAACATATCCAGATATGAGAATACAATGTAGTATGCATCTCTACTTCCAGACAAAGATGGACTTACACTGAAACTGTTTACTATATCTTGACAATAGGATGCTGGACTCTCTGCCATTGTCCATGCCTGCCATGATGGACATATGACTGTGTATGAAGAACTATACTTTAGTAATGGTTTAGAGGAACTAGGTGGCGGGCGTGGGGGTAATTGGGGCTGGGATAAGGGAAATACCAGGAGCCTGTGGAACTGTATATAAAATAATAATAAATCCTGACATAAAAATATCTATAACAGAAACTTACATCTAAAGTTTACTAATTAGGCATCTTTGTCATGGTTCAGATGTGATTTGGGTGTTAACCTTAAGGGTACATTGGGTTAGAGATCTAACCCCCCAAAAAGGTAAAACATGAAGGTGGTGGAATCTTCCAGCGTTGGCACCTTGTAGGAGGTTTTAAGGTATTTAAAGATGTGAGTAGTTTTCATGTAAACCCTTGATAGTTCTTGTGAGAACTCTCTATTTTTGCATGAGGACTGTCCTGAATGGTGCAAGCTTGTCCCTACCTAGCAGTTTCTGCTTCTATCTTGAGAAATGATTGCTTAAATCCCTGCCATGCCATGATAAGACACAGCTAAAACAATGGTCCTCACCAGGACTGGGCCAGTACAAGCACTATGCTCTTAAACTTCCAAAATCATGTGCTAAATTTCCTACTTATCTTTTTCTTTTACTTTATTTTTATTGTAAAGTCAGAATTACAGAGAGAAGGAGAGACAGAGAAAGATCTTCTACCCACTGGTTGACTTCCCCAAAGGGCCAAAACAGCCAGAGCTGAGCTGATCCAAAGCCAGGAGGCAACAGTTTCTTCTTCCAGGTCTCACATGCCAGTGCAGGGTTCTAAGGCTTTGGGCCAGCCTCTACAGCTTTCTTTTGCCACAGCAGGGAGCTGGATGGGAAGTGGAGCAGCTGGGATACATTCCTCTATGGGATCCTGGTGCATGTAAAGAAAGGACCTTAGCCACAAGGCTACCACATCGGGCCCTCCTTGATATCTTCATACATAGCTTGTGTCAGATTATCTTACAATAGTTGATGACTGTACTTTTCTTTGTAACATTTCCTATATTTCTTTTAGCGATAAGTCTTTTTACATGTGTATTTTTTTTAAAATAGCTGAATTTGTAAGTACATAAAAACCATCTAAGCTAGTGGTTCTCTCACTCAACTGCATATTTAAGAATTCAGAGAGTTTAGAACACTGCTGTTTTCTGGAATCTCTAACTCAATTTTTTGGCTTAGATGAGGCATATGTGTTTTTGGGTTAGGTGATTCTAATGAGTACCCAGGGCCAAGGAACCTCTGATTTAATTCAGTTCCTTCATTTTACATCTGAAAAGATGGAAGCCCTCTTACTTCAGCTGTCACTGTGAGTTAACAATCCAAATATCCTTGTGAATTGCTAGATGTTTTTAAAGGGCTCTGTGAATGTGACATCACCTTCTTTATTTAGAACTTATCATAATTTTTATGGCTTCCAACAGATGTCTTGGTTTCTTGAATTATCCTTTCACGTCATGGGGCTTGTAAGGCATTTGCTGCCAAAAGAGCCGGAAGGTATGCCTCTTTTTCTGTTTTGCAGGTAGCAGAACATATTTTAGCTTTTTATTTCTTGCCAGTATGTTTGCTTTAGTTACTTCATTTATCTTCTTGTCCACTGAAGTTTGTATTCTAACACTTTAAATTATATGGATTTTTATCCCCAGGGATCTTAAAGCTTCAAAAATATTTCTCTTTTTTGCTTTATATGTGGTTGTTTATATAGTGATTGTTTAGCTCAAGGGTCATCAAATTATGAGATTTGGACCAAACCCTTTATTGGAAGGCAACCATTCCCATCTAGTTACATATTGTCCAAGACTGTTTTCAGGCATAAAACCAGAGCTGAGTATTTGTGACAGAAATTCTGTGATCCACAAAGTTTAGAACATTTATCATTTATCACTTAAATTTTTTCTCTTTCTGATTTAACTCTTGAAATCTGGACATTTTTCCTCTATATTCTAACACCAAATAATGGTACAAAGCATGTCAGAGCTCAGCTTGGCCCCCCAATTCTGTTATCCACATTAATGCCTTTGGGCACATAACCTGCATATCCAAAGGACTATTTCTTTATATGTAACACCAAGTTTTACCGTTTTAGGTTATACCTTAGCGTCAGTGCTCCTGCATCAATTTTTCAGAGCACGTTGTGCATTTGACTTTTTTTGCTGTTGTTTATTTTGAATGTTATCTTGATTAAATACAGAATTGGATTGGTGTAGAATTCAAGGACACTAGTCATCCACTTTTTCATTTAACTTTGACAAGATTCTATTGCCTCATCTTTATTCACATTTATTTTATTTTGCTTATTATTTTTTAGCCCTGTCTTCTGAATACCTTCTAGCATTTGCAGCAACATCTATTGAACCTCTCCCTGGATCGTGTAGTGATGATTTCAGGTTGTTGAAAGCTGTGTTAAATTCTTGGATGATATGGCAAAGTGCTCAATCATAATTCTATCTGCCTGCAGCAACATTTTTATTTAATAAATGTTCATTCTTCATCTTTCATTTTGTTTTGCTTTTTCTTTCCTCTTTTTTTCAATATCTTTATGCAATTTGTGTAATGGTACATTAAAAATCACTACTTATCTTTGCATGAAAGAGGTTATTCCCTATTAGTTATTTGAAGGATACAAAACATAATCATATTACTGAGTTGTAAAGAATTATCTCTGGTTCATGGTTGTGGCAGAGATAACTAATTGTATTTACTATGCATATCTGCTTTCTTTTATGACAATAGGAGACAGGTTCTGCTCATGATGACTGTGCCCATGCAAATCCCTCGAATCCACAACTTTCCTTATTGCTAATAGTGACCATATGACTAAGTTTTGTTTAAGAATATGTAAGGCAAAAATGTTGAGTATGGCATTTGGGTGAGTATCTTAAAAGTGGATGGGAAAGAGCCTTTTTCCCATATTTGAAACTTGCAGTCTGAGTATAAACATTGGCACTATAGAATGCATCTAAAAACATGAGGTGACTTTGGAGATGCAAGCCAGGTACCGCTGATTTCAGAGCAGAAAATCAAGAAACTGATTTCCTGTTGATACCATAAAGACATCACATTGGCGCTATTCTTAGGTTACTTTAAGCACGATAAAAATAATCATTTTCCTTTCAAGTATTTGGAGTTTTTCTGTAATTGAGCTTTTTTTGTTGTTGTTTTGGTTTAGTTGATAAAGTCAAAAGCTTCTTACAACATGGGATTGTGGGAGTGGAGGTGTGTGAATGTGCCTTTATTTTTCCATTGCAAAGGTGTCAGCTTGCAGTTCAGAATTGTCTTCTTCCCTGCCTAATCTTACTGGATGGCTGCTTTCTCAAGCTGCATCATTCTTCTTTCAAGCCCAGGTTCCCTGCAACTCGAATTACCATATGAAGGCCAGAGAAGCTTCCTGTAAACCTGAATATTCTAATACTATTGGTTAGACATGGAATCAGTGGTTTCCTTGGGATCTTCTACTTCTTAAGTGAACAGGTGCTCTGCAGTTTGTCTGAAATTCGCGTTTTTGAGCGGAGCTAGTTTCATTTTCCCATGGGCCTTTCTTGGGGGCTTTATACTGGGCAACTTGTGTCTCAGTTTAGTCAAAGGCAGAGTCTGAATTTCTGTTTTCCTTTTGCCTGTTTTTGCAAGGCAATTTGAAAAAAGAAGGGGGACAGATGTATTTAGTTCATCATTTTAAAAACAGATCTATATTGTCTTTATTTTTAAAAATATTATTGTTCATAATGACTACATGGTTGATCAGGGTGGGAAGGATCAAAGTTTAGGGACAATTGCACCCACTTATTGTTTCCAAATTTGCTATTTCTTCTTCTTGCCTCTGTAGGAAGGGGAGAGACAAAGCGGGAACCCACACATGACTTTCCAAATGTCCCAGTACCCAGGGATGAAGTAGCAACCCAGGGTCACCATGTATACATGTTCTGAAGATTCTGGCGACGTGGCTTAGATAGTTCTAAAATGTTGTCAGTTTTAGCGACTCAAGGGTAAAGCCACCCTCCCAATATCCATTGGCTGACATAATAATACTCAAATTTCCATTCACTGAGATTTTTTGATGTCATCGTTATACTGGGGTAGTTGTCCAGTCTGCTAAGGCACCAAAGGAGTTTCCATATTCTCCTTTTACAGCTGGGCCTGTGTCCACTACTCCACCTTTTTCACTAAGTAGGAAGTACTCTTGCTGATGATCCCAAGGACCTGGGCCAGTCATCCCAAGTCTCGCTGGATCTCCCTCCCCCGGGGCTCAAGAATCTTGCACCCACCTTGCAGGTATGCCCAAGAATCCAAGCCATTGATTCAAACCCTGCCAGATCTCCCATCCCTGAAGCTCGGGAACCTAACACCTACCTAGTAGGCGGGCCCCAGGACCTGGACCAGGCAACCCAAGCCCCTCTGGGTCCCCTATCCTAGGGCTCACAAACCTGCAACCCACCTAATAGGCAGACCCTAGAACCCAGGCTAAGTGATCTGAGCCCCGTTGATTCCCCCATCCTCAGGGCTCATGGACCTAGCACCCCCCTTGCAGGTGAGTCCAAGGACCTGAGTTAAACGACCTAAACCCCACCAGAATCCCCACCCCTGGGGCCACGAACCTGACACCTACCTCGCAGGCAGGCCCCAGAATCCAGGTTAGGCTACCCGAATCCACTGGATCTGCCTCCACCCCCACTCCGACCATCCTGACTGCCCCGGGACTCACAAACCTGGCCCCCATCATACAGTTGGGCCCCAGGACCCGAGCCAAGCTACCTGAAACCTGTCAGATTCCCTGCTTCTGGGACTTATGAATTTGACCCTTGCTGGCCCCAGATTGACATGACTCACCTCACCTCAACATCTACAATCTTATTGCGCACCCTGGCCTGGTCTAGCCTGCTCCCTGTTTCAGCTGCTGCTGGTGAGTGATGCAGCTTATCCCAGCCCAGCCTGATTGTTGTCCCGGCCCTAATGTGAACTGGCTGGTGTTGTGGCCTGATCTTGTTCCTCCTGCTCCCATCCTGGTTCTCCAATCTGCCAATGGGTGTTACGAACTGGCCCAGACTAGTCTGTCCCCAGATCTGACCCACATTTGTGCTGGCAGGTACTGTCACCTGGCATGGTCTCGGCTGCTCCTTGCCTTGATACTTGTGCTCATCTGCAGGGACTGCATCCCAGTGAAGGAGTTTCCCGAACTCCTCCATCGAGTCTCCTCCCAGAGGCAATTCTCGTGCACACCAGTGGGATGTTGACCCAGAGTGACTTTGTCCATCTCTTGTCCTGGCAGGAATAGTGTCCTTGCTCAACCAGCCCACACCTATTCTGGTTCTTGCTGTTGGGTGTTGCAGCCCAGTGATACCTGGTCTGTGCCCAGACACAGCTTTCATGTGATTCAGCAGGAGTCAACACCTGGCCCGGCTAGTTTTACAACCAACCTTGCTTTCATGAGTACCGGTGGGAAGTCGGAGTCTAACCCAATCTGTCGCTGCCCAGACCCTGTGCACACCAGCGCCAGTGGAGGCTGTAGCCATGTCCAGCCCAGCTTGCTCCCACAAATCCTACTCTCATCCTCACCAGTGGGAACCCCAACCCATCTGGGGCAAACCCTTAGATCCCCAGCTAGGCCTGTTCCCATTGGCAGTTCTTAGGTGAGCCAGCAGAGATTGCAATTCCACAGGAGTGAGCCACATTTCCCCCACAGATTCTGCTATCAGACTCTCTTCTCTGACACTTGTTACAGCCCCCTACTTACATATCCATGTTGTGGACTTACCGATCGAGGTCTTTCATCTATAATTCCTAACTTGGGCATAAAACCACAGGTTATCACAAAATACCACCTATGCGATCCCATCATTCCCCTGTAAATCCAGACCCATCAAACCGCCACGCAACCTGGCTATATGCACCCGTGCAAGTCAAAAACAAAAAACAAATAAATAACAAAACAAAACAAAACCCCCAAAGAACTTCTAGGAGGGCTAGTCCCAAAAATCTGCTGGTCCCAGAAGCCCACTGAGCATCCCTCCCTCTAGGGAGTCAGTGTGCTCAGCTGCGCATACCTGCGCAGATTAGAAAGGTCTCCAAACTGGGGATCCTGAAGGCCCAAACTCCCCTCCCCCAATGGAACCATGTGGCCTGGCTACATGCACCTGTGCAGCTAAAAAAAAAAAAAAAAAACTTCCAGGTGGGGTGGTCCCGGAAGCCTGCTGAGCATCTTTATTTTTAAAATTACATTTTTTTTTAAAACTGGAAAGAGATATATGTTAGTTAATCAGTGGTAACTACTACTGATTTTTTTAGAGAATATTTTCCCAAATTTTATCTTTGGATCTTTCTATCTCTGTATAAGTAGATGGTGATGGATTAGCTGGATGTACAGATTGATAGATGTAAAATACATATAAAACCTATTTAGAGCAAAAAGAAATTTAAAAAAACCAGTTCAAAAATTTTAAGTAGACATGATATGAAATATGGTCAGATATAACTTACAGCATTATTTTGTTTATTTTTTAAATATTTTTTTTTTTTATTGGAAAGTCAGGTATACAGAAAAAGGAGAGACAGAAATATCTTCCATCCAATGATTCACTCCCCAAGTGGCTGCAATGCTTGGAGCTATGTCAATCCAAAGCCAGGAGCCAGGAGCTTCTTCTGGGTCTCCCCTGTGGGTGTAGAGTCCCAAGGCTTGCCATCCTCAGCTGCTTTCCAAGGCCACAATTAGGGAGCTGGATGGCAAGTGGAGCTGCCGGGACACAAACTGGTGCCCGTTTGGGATTCCAGCATGTGCAAGGTGAGGACTTTATCCACTAGGCTACTGTGCCTGGCCCCAGCATTATTTTAATCATCCTTTTTTTTTTATCATTGGGATGAATATTACTAATATTCTCGTTTTAGCCATTAATTCTAGCCCTGCCACACACACAGTGGCCATTATCAACACTGATGAAATATACACCTCTTTGTTTTCTTTTAAGATTTATTATTTTTTAAAAGTCAGGGAGAATTTATGAGAGAAAGACCTTCCATTCTGATGGTTCATTCTCCGCATGGTCACAGTGGCCAGCACTAGGCCACACTAAAGCCAGGAGCCAGGAAGTTTATCTGAATTTCCCATGTGGGTGGCAGGGCCTTAAGCCCTTGAGCCATCATTTTCTGCTTTTTCAGGCCATTAGTAGGGCAGTGGATGGCAGGTGGACTAGCGAAGACACAAATGACACCCACATGGAAGGCTGTCATCACAGCAGGCTTGATCCATTGTGCTGAAGCCCTGGCCCCATGTACTTTTTCTTTATTTAATAATAGGGCTAAGCATACTTTATTTCTCACTTTTCTTTAGAAATTTCAGCTTAGTTTAGATTCATTACAAAACAGTAGCTGATTATGGGTTACCCAATATTTAAGGTCAGGAAGGATACAAAATGGTAAATGAGAGCACTAGAATTAAGTAATAATTTTATCCTCACCACCAAGTTGAGGTACTAATCACCAAACTGTTGGCAAGCCAAGGCTGAAGCTGTCTGTGTAAACATGGACACAAAAGGTCATAGACTTTTAAGGACTGGGGTTTTCAACATCTGAGACCCAAATGCCCCTTCTATAGATCATTATGAGCTTCAAAAGAACCCGCTAAGAACATTTAAACTTCAGACTTACAGTTAGAAAAGTACTATAAATTCTTTTTCTAGCCGTTATCCCTTATTTCTTAGGGAATCAATAAAGGTTGCTTTAAGTTTGTAAGTTGACTTACAAAAAATTGATGCAGTGTAGTTTTGACCTAACCAATAACATGAATTTGGTTTTGTTCATTCATTTAAATCTTCTTGAGAGTTTGTTTCAGAAATGATTAAGCATTTTTGTGATATGATTTGATTGATCTAGAATTATGGAAAAGCTATTCTATTCTAAATCAGGAACTGTTAGGAGAAATGAAAAGTAAAACTAAAATATATCAGGTTTTGATAGTTCTACCATCAAGTCTCATTAATCCTACAAGCACTCTTTTAAGTCAATATTGTTAGCCATATTTGAAAAATGGTTTTAATGAGCTTCAGAAAATAAGCCAGAAAGTGGCAAATAAGGATATAAATTACTGTGTTTCATTGTCTCCACTCCATGTATTATTTGCAAAAGCACATCAGACGAGATCGGGCGCGTTCAGGGTGGTATGGCCATAGACGCAAAAGCATATCACATAATGAAACCATTTGGAGAAGAAAGCACTGAGTTTACAATCTTCAGAGTACTGCAACCACTGGCCTAGACTTAGTGCTAAAGGATCTGTTGGTCAGTTCTGTGCACTTGACATTTAGAGGGAGATTTCTGGACTTGGAAAACGAAAGAATTTCATCCTCCAGCTGACTTATAGCCACCTGGCATGCTATGCTATGGTGGAGTATGAGGCTTTTCTTAAGCACAGTGTTCAAGGGCTTGGGATCAATGATCGACATCTTCCACGAGCAAGCAGAGAGACAGAAAGGGCATATCAACTACCTATTAGCCAGACCTGGGCTGTGCAGTGTTGAAAGAGAAGTGACAAGGATGGGCTTGGCTCTTAGAAATATGACATAAAATTTGATATTTGAAATACAGGATTGAAACGGGTGAATGTTGCTGTTTTTCCAACACTGGGAAAAAACGTGCTGTTATCTTTGTGTGGATGTGAGTACAGAGGTTAGAATAAAAATGTTTAGGGAGTTAGGTTCAGTTCCATAAAAGGAAGAACTTTTTATTAATTAGAATTTTATTTTTAAAATTAATTAATTAATTAATTTTTATTATTGCTTACATATTTCAGAGGCATGCATGCCCATGTGGGCCTCTGATTAAGGTGGGGAAGATCAGATATGGAGGAAGGTGGATGGGAAAAATGTTTCAGTTTTTCCTTCCTTCTCCGTTCACAGGGGAGGCGTGAGTGGAGGTTGCCCCTTGCTGTCAAATTGCATCAGCATGTGGGGGTGGGGACAGTCATTGGATGTCATCTTAGAGACCAAGTGTGAGGAGGAGCTTTGTGAAGGTGTTACTTGAGTGGTTTTTGTAGTTATTTGAAATTGTCGATTTAATTGTTTCAGGGTTGAGATAATAGAGAAAATCTTTCCATTGTCTATTGGTTGACAAAGTCCACCTTATTGTATCCACATACACAGACTCTTGCGGCAAAGTTTGGCCAGGAGAGTTATCCAATTTATTTTATTTTCTATCCTCTGATGAGGCAGTTGACATCCCCTTCTGGCCTAGATGAATTGGCTGCATGTTCCCCATGTTAACCTAGGTGTGCTATTCAGTGCACAAGACTTCAGCAACTGAGGAGGCCCAGTTGTGATACATGCACTCCAACTTGCTTGGGGTGACCTCAGACTTGAACTTTTTGTGTGCCAAGCAGTGCAGGATTAGGTTTGATCCATTACCTGCAGCAGCCAATGCACATACTGATGGATGCAGGTGCAGGGTCAGTTCTGCCCTCAGCCCCATACCTTACTTGATTGATGGGTGCTGCAGTCCAGCCCAGTCAGCCTGCCTATCATAGACCTAATCCTCATCTATAGCAGTGGGTACTGCAGCCTAACACCTACCAGAACCACGATCAGACCCTGCTTTCCATGTGCCAGCCTCTGCTATTGCCTAGTCCAGCCACCCTACATAACATCTGGCTCTCATGCACACTTATGGGTGCTGTAGCTTAGCTCAGCTCTACCCACCCACAGAGTGAGCCCTCAAGTATGCTGACAGGTATTGCCACCTTGTGTAACCAGGTCTGCCCCCAGTCCTGTTTCCTGTGCTTGCTATTAGTAGGTACAGCCCAGCAGGGGAGCCTCCACAGTTCCCCTGCTAGGCATATCCCAGTTCTGGATCTTGTGCCTGCCAGGGAGTACTGAGGCCTAGCTTAACACTGACTCACATCCAGTCCTGGCACCTTCTAAATGGTGCTGCAGCCTAGCCCAGCCGGCCCACACCCCAGCCCAACTTGTCCCCAGTCCCAGCTCTCAGGCTCACTAGTGGAAGCAATAGTCCAACAAAGAAGTCTCTAGAGTTCCCCCACTAGGCCCACACCTAGCCCTGGATCTTGTTCTTGCTGGCAGGTGCTGTGGCCCAGTCTGAGATAGCCTGCCCCCACTCAGCATTCACCAGAAGGTGCTACAGCTTGGCTTAATCTGACCTGCCTCTGCTCCCAGCTGTCACTGGTGGGTAGAGCAGCCTAGCCCAGTCTGACTTACCTGCCAGCACTCATGTGAACCGATAGGTGTTGTGTCAAATGTGTCTTGGCCTGCACCCCATCCTGGCTTTCACTTTTGCCAGTGTGTGCTGTGGACTGACCCCTGGCCTGCCCATGGGTCCTGCAGGCTTGCCTGGCTTGGCCTGTTCCAGCGGGATCTTCTGTCTGGCAGGGAAGTTCCCAAGTTCCCCTATCAGCCCTGCTCCCAGCCCAAGTAGCAGGGAAGTGAGGGATCTCATGCATGCCACAGGTGCAGTGGTCCTCTTTGACACGGTCTGCTCTCAGCCCTGACCTTTGCATGTACTGGCAGGTGCTGCAGCATGGCCCAGAATGGACCCCTCCCTGCCCCAGTTCCTGTGAGTTTCAGGTGAGTTCCTGTCAGGCAAGTTCTGTGGTCCAAGCTGGCTCAGCCTCCACCACTCCCAGCTCTCTGCACAAACTGGCAGATGCTGCAGTCCCACAGAGGCAAGCCCACAAGTCCCCCACAGAATCTGCTCCCAGATCCAGTTCTCTTGCATTCTGGTAGGTGTTGTGGTCCGGCCTGAAGTGACTTACCATCTGCTCCAGCATACACAGGCAGGTACTGTGGCCTAGCCCATACTAGTGTGCACCCATCCTCAGCCTTTGCATGTGCCAGTGGGTGGCGGGTGATGCTACTTAGTCCAGCCCAGGTCTCCCACGTTGGTGAGTACCTTGGCCTGACCCAGACATGCCCTCTGTTATCCCCTCTCTAAACCACTGCATCTCAACTCCTTCAGCTACTTATGAATGGAGTGGCCTAGTCCATGGAAGACCTCAAAAGTCATTTCTTCCCTACCAAACATGTCCTCAGCTGCTCCCACTCCAGTATGTTCTTCTCCTCTAGGTATCTGTAGCACTCCCACCTGGGGACTGGGGTGGCATGTTCTTGCCCGCATTCACTGCTTCTCCACATGTTAAAATAAAAATCATGCTGGCATACTGGTATAGTTAGCACATATTCGGCATTAACCATATCTAGAATCCTCACCAGCTACTAGTTGCCTTTCTCGCAGCAGTCAAACACTTGGCTAGGTACAAGACAACCTAGGCAGTTACCTACAGCTGGGGTGAAATTTTCTTTTTAAAGTTTATTTATTTATTTATTTATTTATTTATTTATTTATTTATTTGAAAGTCCATGTTACAGAAAGTGAGAGAGCAAGACACAGGGAGACAGAGATCTGTCTGCTCGCTCATTTCCCTGGGCTGGGTCAGGCTGAATCCAGGATCCAGGAACTCCATCAGTCTCCTACTTGAGTGGCTAAGGTGCAAGTGGTTGGATGCATATTTTGCTGCTTACCTAGGCACATTGTAGGGAGCTGGATAGAAACTTGAACCAGTGCTATAATATGGGATTCTGGCATTGTAGGCAGCAGCTTAATCCAGTGTGTCACAATGCTGGCTGCACAGTTTCCTAATACGGACAAAAGGGCCTGAAGGTACTTCAGGGCTAACTTCTCATTGTGACCTAGATATCAAATTCGGGTTTGGGAATCACAAAATCACAGGTTAGGGTGTGTCTAATAACTTAGATAGGTTAATTAACATATTTATCTGTATCTATTTACATCTAAGCTTTTAATCCCATATACATAGTGTAGGACTTACTGCCATCTAAATTTTTGTATTTTTGTGAGATATTTTGGTTTTTGTATGTCTCCCTTCACCACACATGTGGAACAGTGCAACAAATGTTTTGCTCACAATACTTGACACACGATAAATGTGCAATAAATGTTTCCTGGAAAAAAATGAATGAATGAATGCAGGCTTGCCTCATTCAGTTATTCTCTTCTGAGAACCATTATCAAAATTGAGGTTGATCTACAATACTGCTTGCTTTGAGGTGTCACCATGCTTAACAAAGGGGTCTTAAGGAGTACCAACATTAAAGAAATGTAGTATTCATACTTTTCACCACTAATTCCAGTTACACTCATGGATCTGAAGCAGAACAGAAGGAAAACTCAGAAGAAAGGGGAGGAGTACTCTTCATATTGTTTCCATGACTTTACCTCCCACTCCTTTTCTTCAGTTTCCCCTATCACACTTTGAATTGCTTGTTAATTATTATCTCTTCACTGTAGCCTACCTACTTGTTCCACACATAATTTTCCTGTTACACAATATGCATCACAAGGTAGGGACTATGTCAACTTTATATATTGCTGTATCAAAATACCTGGAATAGCACATGATATACAGTTAATTATTCAATGAGGAGGTATCAACTTAATAGCATGTGATCTAGAATCTTTATGTCCCACAAAGCAGTAGGTGAGAATACACTTTATTTTCAAATAGTGTGTCATGCAGATGTGTATTTAGGTATAAGCGTATAATCTCTGATTCACAAAGAGACACATGGTAGCAGGAATTAAGTCTAAGCTTCTGCCCCCAATGCCACTCCATGAACATGATTTTGGTGAACAACAATATTTAATAACCAGCAATAATTTCCAATCCTTTTAAAGTCAATTTTCATAAGGTTTACATGTACCTATCCCCCCCTTTTTTTTTTTTTTTGCATTATCTGGTAGAGAAACAACACAAAATTGAAATGACAAAATCTAGTATTTCTCTCAACTGTGAAATAAGAGTGAGGTGGGGAATTGGAGCAATGATTCTTTAAAGATTTTTTTAGAAGGTAAGTTCATCCCCAGGGCTTCAATGGACAGACATCCCAGCAGTGTGGTGCCTGCTGGGGACATCTGAGCCAGGTTGGACTCAATTCTTGGGGCCCTAGTCCTAGCCACTGCTGCCAAGTGCTGAACTAATTCAGGATGTGTGGGCAGCTACAGCGCCAATAGATGCTGGGCTTCACTTGATGGCTGCCTGGCAGTGAGCTTTGGGCTCTTGAGGGGGTGGAATTATTGCTTAGGGACATTTCTGGATAAGGCCACTGTACATTTGCATCAGGAATGAATCTCGAGGGACACCCAATGACTGGGCCACTGTACTTGCAGATAAGGGAGGGGACTGAGACCTGGTGGTTTGGAGGAAAAGACCATAAGATCTCTATGTGTCAGCCTGATATACTAGTCCACATGGGAGTCCTGAGTAGGACTTTTTAGCATGGGACAGTGCTTACTACCACACTCCAATCCAAACAAAAACAAGCCTGGGGACCTTAGTTAGATTCTGGTACCTGACTAAAGGTCAAAACAGGGAACAGGTCACTTTAGGCAGGGTAGGGTCACCAACCAGCACGCAAGAGATCCAGGTCTAGGGGTGGATTCTGTGGGGGATATGTGGGCAAAACCCTGTGGAAATACAAGTCCCACTGGTTAGCTTAAAAGTTGAGGTGGGGCTTGGTGCTGTGGCCTAGTGGCTGGGGTCCTCTCGCCTTGAATGCACCAGGATCCCATATGGGCGCCGGTTCTAATCCCGGCAGCTCCAATTCCCATCCAGCTCCCTGCCTGTGGCCTGGGAAAGCAGTTGAGGACATCCCAAAGCTTTGGGACCCTACTCCTGCATGGGAGACCTGGAAGAGGTTCCTGGTTCCCGGCTTCAGATCGGCACAGCACCGGCCGTTGCGGCTCACTTGGGGAGTGAATCATCGGTCGGAAGATCTTCCTCTCTGTCTCTCCTCTCTGTATATCTGACTTTGTAATAAGAATAAATAAATCTATAAAAAGATAATAAAAAAATAAAAGTTGGGGTGATGATGGGTTGAGCTAGGTGTGACCATGGGACCTGCCACACGCATGGGTACAGGGATTGAGAAAAGTCTGGGCAAGTCCAGACAGCAGCAACCGCACGTCCTAAAACACGGCTTTAGGCAGGCTAGGTCAAAGCATTAACCAGCTCATACAAGACCAAGATGGAGGGGCAGCCTATGCCGGACAGGGGCCTAGCACCCAGTGGCATGCGTGAGATCTGGATCTGGGAGTGGCCAAGTGGGGAAATCTGGGAAACTCCCCTAGTGGGTCATAGCTCCATGGCTGGGTATCGGGCAAGGTGAGCAACGTAGTTCCAACTGATGGCAAATGTATGTGTTGGGTTTGGAAGGGGGAGGACTGGGAGAGCCAAGCAAACCATAGCCCGGCAGCAAGTGCAGAAACCAGATTGGAGTACAGGTCATTCTGGGCTAGGCTGTCACACTTACTGGTTTGCATGAGTTAGGGATGAGAGCAGACTGAGCAGGGCCAGGTGGTCGCACCAACCAGCAAGAGATGGTACTGGGGACTGGTTGGGCCAGGCCAGACTGCAACATCCAAAGGCAAAGGCCAAGACAGGTGAGGGACTATGACCAAGCTGGGTCAGAGCTACCACAATGGCTGGGAACAGGCCTGGTTGGGGAGCAAAGGAGATGCCTTGACTGGGTTGTGCTTCCCACTGGTGAGTTTGGGGGCCAGAGTAGGGGCTGCTATCTGGTCTGAACATGGGCTGCAGTGTCTCTTGGCACAAATATGGACTGGGTCTGGGGTACATCAGACTGGGCTAGACTCCAGCACTCACCGATGCTCATAAAAACCAGGGTAGGGGTAGGATGGGTTAGACTGAGCCATGTGTGAGCTGTGTCTGGGTGTAAACCAGGCTTGGCTGGGCTATAACACCCACCAGTAAAAACTGGAATGGGTGAAGGCCAGTCAGGAAAGGCCACTCTTCTGGCTAATACAGGAGGTGAACTAAGTAGGGCTGGCTGATGGACCTACCGATGAGTGCAAGATCTGACATTGGGAGAGGTTCTGATGAAAGAGATTGGAAAACTGTGTCAGGACACAGCCCTTGCAGGTGAGCGCAGGAACCACACTATGGAGCAGCCCAGACCAGGCCAGGGAATGGTACCCACTGGCATACATTTGGCACAGGCTGTGCCAGTCCATACCACTCACTGGTGAGTCCAAGCACCAGAATGGAGTGTGGGTCAGGCTGGGTTGGGTTGCAGCACAAATCAGTTCACATGAGTGGCAGGACTGGGTGCTGACTGGGCTGGGCTAGGCTGTAGTCCCAATCAGTGTGAGGTGTAATTGGGGGTGGACCGGGCCCGTCCAGGCTACAGCACCCACTGGCAAATGCCATGCCACACTGGGCTGCAGCACCCAACCAGCACATGTGAGACCAAGGGTGGGGGCAGGAATGAAGGGGGTAAAGGGGCTGCGAGGGGCTTCCTTGCTGGATGACCACTCCCACTGGAGAGCATGAGTTCGGGTGGGGGCAGACCATGCTGGGCAGGGCTACAATTCCTGTTGGCCTCATTTGAGCTTGGTTAAAGAAATGCCAGGATGGGTTGACTGTTCCTTCTGGTGCATGCATAAGTTAGAGTGGATGTGAATTGGTTGAGCTTTGCCACAGCATCAGCTGGCAGATGCTGGCATGGGAGGCAAATTCTGTCAAGTCAAACTGCAGAACTACTTGGAATGTACAAGATCCAGGAGTGGGAGTGGGCCCAGTAGGGGAACAGTGGGCACCTCCCACTTGGGTTGCCAATCCCACTGATGAGCATAAAAACCAGGACTAGGGACAGGCATGGCTAGACATAGAGTGACACCCACCAACACATGTGTGGGCTGGATAGTGGGGCTGGTTGGGTTGTACTAAGCTTTGATGCCCATTGACATGTATGAGAGAGAGTTAAGTGGGATGTGGGACAGACTGGACCAATCTGCTGTACATATTGGCAAGCACAGGAACCAGGGCAGGAGCGGGTATGGTGAGAGTGATTGCAGTTTGCTCCAACTAGGTGACAATTTCCACTGGCTTATGTGAATGCTGAGTGTATAGTGTGCAGGATTGGACTGAGCTACAACACCCATTGGTTTGTGTAGAAGACAGGGCTGGAGACAGAACTGACCCAGCAATTGCAACCACTAGTATATGCACAAGCTGATTGGGGTGGCAGACTGTGTTGAACTCTGATTTGCCAGCCACACACAAAATCATGTCTAGGATCACATCAGATGAAATTTCTCTGGGTATCCCCTCAGCTGAATCGCTGGACTCAGAACCACAACCATGGAGAGAATTGCAGGTTTTATGTTTTGATCCAGGAGTGCATGTGTCAGAGCTGGGCCTCCTCAGTGTCTTAGATGAAACAGTGGACTGCATATCCAAGTGCACATGGAAGACATGGCAGTACATTGGAATCTGCAGTGAATTCCTGATACCACAACAGAAGACAGAGGACAGAACAAATTGATCAGCTATCCCAACCAAGTGTTGGTAGTGAATATCTGGGCAAATGGAGACTCTAAGGTGGACTATGTCAACCACTGGATTTTGGAGAGAGTTTATCATGCTTGAAGTGGCGAGATTGGCAGTAATTCAGAATTGTTGAACTATTGAAACCTCTTGCACAGGACCCTCACAGCACACCACACATTGAGGACACTGGGATGGTGTTTAGTTGCTGGACCCAAGGTGCAGAGGCATTTGGGAGGCTGAGTGTGGCTCCTCTCCTTATCTTCCCACTTACCTCAGATACAGGAAGGAAAAAAAGAGAATGTGGAAATGGTGATCTCACTCGCCTTCCTGTAGCCCAACCCTTATCATCCTAATCAACTATGTAAAAATCACCAAAAAGTTAAAAAAATTAATAAAAGATTTTTTCTAGAAGTAATCTTACAGAATTCTTAGAGAATCTAAATTTTAAAGTGAATACACACAAGGGTAGCCAAACCAGCACCTTGAGCCTAAAATGCTTCAACAAGACCAAATCAACAGGAACGACAGAAAAGTGAACCTGAACTTGCATCATCACAACTGGAATTTTGCATGAACTTAAAGCAGGAAAAATGAGCATTTGTTATTTTTTTCATATGACATAAAGTATATTCTTGACAGGTTTAAGAAAAATATGTTGGGTAAAGGCAAATGTGATACTAGTTGACCTGAGAATTCTCATGAATTTAATGTGGATAGCAGCTATAGATGAAGAAGCCATGAAAAGTGGCATAGGTAAATATCAGTGAAGAGAGTGTTGTACTTGGAACCAGGAGAAAGATGTGTGAGTGTTCGGGGTGGTGAAAGAATGGAACTGAAATGGAATGTTAAGACTGCATGAATGATTAATATTTAAGTGCAGTGATGGAAATCAGAATATATTGTACATTTGAGCTGCAAAAGTGAAAGGATTACCTAGCACCTATAAATATATGTGGAATTTTAAAATATAATACATTAATAGATGCCAGTGAAATCCATTAAGAGCCTGTCACCAAGGCCTATCAATTTTTCTTACATTATATATATGTTTTTTGCAACCACCCTTCCTTTTCATTTCCTTCACTTTTTCTCTAGTTTAGATTTAACATTTCATGTTCAGCTATTGCAGTGGGCTTCAAATTAATTAACAGTGTTTCCCAAACTAAGTTGGCAACATTTAAAACTACTTAATCAGTATTTCTATAGAATCACTCTGCTACCAAAATCCTTTATTTCACTTTTCCTTCCCCTACAAGATTGCTCTGAAAAGCTTTCAAACTTGATCAGGCTTGTAATAGTGTACTCTGGAAATAGGGTTTATGTTTTTGTTGTTGTTGCTGTTGTTAGTCTGGGTTTTTCAGTCTTTGTCTTTTTTAGTGCTGAATACAGTCCTTAAGGTAGAATAATTATCTAATGAATATATGTTGGATGATTGAATGAGGTGATTTTTTGGTTGCTGACAATGCAGCAACAGAAGAAAAACAAACTGTATTCTGGTGTTCTACTTCCTCTCAAGTCAGCAGCTCCACTGTTATCTTCCTGCCATGTTGGTATCCCCAAGTAAGTTTTGTTTGAAAAATAATCCTATTGTTTTTAAGTGTTTGAAAACTAATGGATAAGATAAGGATATTTTACTCTCTCTCTCTTTTTCTTTTAGAGAATTTTTTTAAATTGAGAAGGCAAATATATAGTGAGGAGGGGAGATAGAGAGGAAGATCTTTCATGCACTGATTCACTCCCCAAGTGGTCACCACATATCGAGCTGAGCCAATCTGAAGCCAGGGATCAGGAGCCTCTTCTGGGTCTCCCACGTGAGTCAGGATCCCAAAGCTTTGGATCATTTTCGAATGCTTCACCAGGCCACAAGCAGGAAGCTGGATGGGAAGCGGGGCTGCCGGGATTAGAACCGACGTCCATATGGGATCCTGGCATATGCAAGGCAAGGACCTTAACTGCTAGTCTACTGCGCTGGGCCCGGATATTTTACTCTTGACACTCAAAATCTCAAACTTCTTTCTTAAAAATAATTATTATTATTCTTTATATTGTAGAGATATCATGGTTTTTGCTCAGTAACCCCACCTTAGATGCCATAAACCATGAGACTGCCATGTATGGTCTTATCTGATACCATTCCTGAGAAATAAGTTTTGACACATGCTTGAAAAACTGTATTTCCTTGACATCTAGGCCAAAACTGATTTGGGGATGAGTACCATTCCTGATTTGCACATTTTTAAATTAGAAACTGAGCAATAAGCATCTGATCATTTCTGTAGCTAAGCTGCCAGATATTCTACACGATCAAGTTCCCCAATAATTGGACAAAAACAATCTGGAGTGGAAGTGACAGCAGAAAATATCAAGGGAGAAGGATAGATAAGAAACAAGCATCTTGGCAGCATTTGAGTTCCCTATTTTATATATATTTCTTATGCTGCCAAAGGTTGGATTCTATTAAAACAGATCCTAAGATTGAGTTTGCAGTACAGGATATAGCAATACTTAAGAGAGAAGGCAGGATTAAATAGAGGAAAAAATAGATCTCAGTGTAGGCCTGATAAAACCTCGACCAACTCCCCCATAGAACTCTCATAATAATTGTGCTTTACAGACCCAAACAGCTTGACCGTAGTATTTCTGTGGGGATCAGTCTGGATATGGGCTGCCCAGGGAAGCAGATGCTCTTGAACCCTTATCTTGCCTTTACCATGTTTAATACTCAAGTCTTTCTTTTAACTACACAAAAGTTTTCAAGATGCTTTCAATAGATTTACAGTTTTCATTAAATCAAGTTGATTTTTGTCACCTGCCACCAAAAAGCCATAACATCCTTAAGTCTCCAAAAACACTCTCTCTACCCCTTTTGCCTTGATTCGCCTCTATTTTCTTTCTGTCTTGTGTGAATGTTGGCGACCCGTCCAAACTCAGATGTTGGAACTTAACACCCAATATGACACTATGAAGGGGGGAGCATTAGGAAAGTGTTTGAGTCATGAGGACATTACCTCCACAAATCATGTTAATGCCTTTATAAAAGCGTAAAAGGGAGCTGCCTTACTCTTTCAACCATGTGGAGAATCTAGTGGAAGATGTTGTCTGTGAACCATACAAGTTCTCACCAGACACAAAAGCTGTTGCCTTGCACTTGGATTTCCTAATCTGCGGAACTGTCCTACTCTAAAATACTTCATTATAGCCAGTGCAGAGGACTGAGACATATACACTATTATTTATGTAGCAAGTATTGCCTGAGTATCCACTATAAATAAGGCAGGCACTTAAATAAATCCAAGCTTTCTCAAAGCTCCTGCCTCAGCATTGAAGGAAGCCTTTTCCTAAATGATCCCTCGGGAAGTTTGCCCTTGTTTGGACACCAATTGCACCCATTCCTCATCATATCTACCATTTACCCAACAATAATTTGTCTCCCACTGAAGAATTCACTTCTTGAACAACTGTTTTTGGTGTCACTGCTTTATGAAATAATGGATTTCAGAGACCAGCGTTTGGGTAAAGCTTATTAAGCTGTTAATTGTGACATCAATGTCTCAGAGTGCCAGTTCACATTTTGAAAGGTCAACTTCCAAACCAACTTCCTGATAAAGCTCCTGGGAAAGCAGCAGAAGATGGCTCAGGTGCTTGGGACCCTAGAACACATGCGGGATAGCAGGATGGAATTTCTGGTTCCTAGCTTCAACCTGACACAGACCTAGTTGCTCTGGTCATTCAGGGGAATAAGCCAGCAAATGGAAGAATCTATTTCTGCTTGCTATGCTCTTTCTCCCTCTGCTCCACTCTCTGAAGCACTGCTTTCAAGGAAATAAATTTTAAAAATAAAGAAAATATTAATGGGTTTCTAATGAAAGATACAAAGAAAAAAAATCTCATGGTGGTGTTTCTGTCTCTAGGAATATTGTTTATTACATGGTTGTATTCTATTTCTGTATCTCTAGCAGTAGAGATTCTGAATAATTTTTTATTTGTATTTTGCCACCCTAAAAATCGTGAAACTGACTGAATTTTCCTCTTTACATTGGTTGCTAGGGAGTTCAAGCCAAATTTGCACTCTGTTTGCAAATGTATAACAGTGATGCCAAATGTCACCAGCTGTTGGTTTAAGGTCACTGAGACTGAAGACATATTTTATGTGTTTAGCTGGCATTTCTTAAACATTTAATAGGAATGCCTTAGGACTAGGCACACAGTCTTGGGGTTGCCTGAAATATACTCACTCCCTCTTGTACACTTATTTGCCATTTTACATGTGTATAAACCTGCTAGCTTAATGAAAGTTGTTTGATGTGATGATTTTTTAATTTTGGCTTACATCTAAAAACTTTAAGAACATACTTTCCTTAATCCACCACATTAATAAATGCAAAAATAATTAGATAGTATGAATTGTCTAATAAGCTGTTGAAGTTCACTGTGTGTTGAGGTCTTGTCCAACCAGCCCACACCCATTCCAGTTCTTACTGTTGTGTGTTACAGCCCACTCACACCTAGTCCATGCTCAGACCCAGGTCTCACATAGTTTAGCATGTACCAAAACCTAGCCCAGCCCACATATACCCATCCTGGTTCTTACAAGCAACCAGGATGTTTGAGTCATGAGGACATTACCTCCACAGATCATGTTAGTGCCTTTATAAAAGCCTGAGGGAGCTGAAGTCTAGCCCGTTCTGGACACCCAGAGCCAGTCCATACCCACGTCAGGGGACACTGCAGTCATGTCCAGCCCAGATTGCCACTCCCATTCTGGCTCTTGCGCTCACCAGTGGGAACCACAATCCAGCTGGGGCATCCCCTTAGCAACCCAACTAGGTCTGTTCCCAGACATAGATCTTGTGCATGTCAGTGTTTGCTCTTATCATGCTCTGCATAGCCCATCCCTTGTCTTGGTTTTTGCTATTCGATGTGTGCAGCCTGGTCTTTCTTGTCACACCCACAGTCCCAACTCTTGCTGTCGGATGCTGAAGTCTAGCCCTGCGCAGTCTGCTGCTATCCCTGGCTCATGCAAACCAATAGGTGTGCCAGCCTAGCCCAGCATGACCTGCACTCTAATCTGGCTCCGGCACATGTCAGTGAGCTAAGGTTGGCCTGGACTTAACTTGTCTGCCTACCCCTTATTGAATCAACTAACACATTTGCCAATGGGTGGAGCTACCTTACCTAGCCTGACCAATGCCATGGCCTCAATCACATACTCACAAGTGGTATCTACTTCTCACTAAGGGAGTTTCCCAAATTCCCCCACAAGGCCCATTCCCAGACCCAGATCTCACATGTGGCAGTGGGTGCTAGGCCCTTAACCAGCATAGTCTGCTCTCTCTGTTTCAGCCTTTGTATGAATTGGTGGATATTGTGGCCCAACCCACCCCATCCCACACTCTATGCTTGGGTGCACCAGAGGGTGCTGTAGCCTAGACCAGCCTGGCCTGTTCCTAACCCTGGTACCCATGACCAAAGGATTCTATGGTCATGCCTAGCTCAGCCTGTCACCACTCTCAGCTCTTAAAGCAAACCAGTGAAATTTTAGCACAGGGTTGGTCCCAAGTATACCCCATAAAAATCTCCCATATCTGGTTCTCTCATGTGCGTAGTCCAGCCTAGCATGACCCATCCCCTGTTGTGACACTCATTGGCAGGTACTGTGATATAGCTCTGCCAGGTAGCCCCCAGCCCTAGCTTGGGTGCACCTGCAGGTAGTGACTGAAGTTGGTCAATTCTAACTAGCCCAGCCTAAGTCTCCCACTTAGGCTGGTGCATCAGTCTGACCCCTAAAGGTCCTCCAGCTTCTTCCCTCCAACCACTTAGTTTCAGCATCCCTCTCTTACCTACAAATACAGTAGTGTTGTTGGTGAGAATTCCCCCGAATTCCTTCCTCACCTGCAAAATACTCCCGCAGTGGTCTTCCCTTCCACACATTCCCCACACTCCCTTCCCTGATCAATCTATAATCCTGTGCCTGGGAGTGTATGGGTTCCCCAGACCGATCTTCCCAAGGCCAGTCTTATGGTTGGGTGGCATGCTGGCCTGGAGCTCTGCTTGCCCACCAGAGACCCAAGATCATAGACAGGTTCTCAGATCCTGTCCTCAGACATGTGTGCAGGTCTGGAACCTTAGCTCTCCACTGGCCTGGGACAAAAATGTGTGCATGAGACCCCAGTCACAGCCCACAGGCATACCACAATATCCCAGGGCCTTCTTCTCCCTCATCCCCACCAAGGAATTTAGCCTTAAATTAAAGGAAGTTGCCCTTAAATTAAAACTTTTTTTTACTTACTTGGGATGGAGGGGGGAGGGTTGAGGAGAGAGCATTCCTCCATGTATTGGCTCACTCTCCAAATGGTTGACAGTTGGAACTTGGCCAGAGTAAAACCAGGACCTAGGACCACAATCCGGGACTCACAGGTGGAGATCATTACTTGAGCCATCACTGCTACATCTCAGGATTTTTATTGATAGGAAGTCAGAATCAGAGGCCAGATTCAGGTTGAACCCAGGTACTCCAGTATGGAACATTTTCATGTTAACTTCCAGGTTAAACAGCCACCAGAAAATCTAATATTTCATGAGCATCAAGAGTGTTCACAATGCTATGTAATCACCACTACTGTATAGCTCAGTTTGTTTTCATTTTCTCAAACTGAAACTTCATTTCAGTTTCACACCTTTTTTGGTATTTTATAGGTACCATTCCATACTTTTCTGTCTATAAATTAGACTGTTTATCTTATATAAATAGGATAATTCCATATTTGTCCTTTGTGGCTGGTTTATTTTATTTATCATGATGTTCTCAAGTTTCATCCATGTTGCATAATGTATCATAATATCCTTCCTTTTTAAGGTTGAATAGTATTTAATTATACACACACACTCAAACACAGCTAACATTGCTCCTTATCAACTTTGCTATTGAAAATTTATTTGAGAGGTATAGAGACAGAAAGAAGTCTCCCATCTTTTGGTTTACTCCCCAAATGCTTAAAGCAGCCAGGATTGGACCATGTTGAAGATGGAAGCCTGCAACTCAATACAGGTCTCTCAGAGGAGTAACACAGACCCAGCTATGTGAGCTGTCACCTGCTACCTTCCAGGGTGCACATTATTAGGAACCTAGAATTGAGAGTAGAACAATTACTTGAACCCAACTGCTCCAATAAGTATGCAAATAAATGTCTGTCATCTTCACCACTGTGCCAAATGCCCATCACTGTATTTTTTTCCTCAACAGAATGCACCATATAAAAACATTTATGCTTTTCATCCATGTCAAGATTGCAATATCCTTAATAGCAGTATCCAGCACACACTTAACACAAAAGAGATGTTTGACACGTGTGTTTGTTGATACAAGTGGCACTGGAACCTAACCTGGGATTGGCATGAATGTGGCAGGGAGAGAGGAGGATGCCTGCCCATTGGCTGGAAATGAAAAGGTGCACAAACCTAGAGCAAGCATTTGGTGATCTTATCTATGCATTCCTTGATCCTGCATCCATTGTTTCTTCCAATGTGAAATAGCATTAATATAATATCTCCAAAACGCTGAAATGGGTCCCTTTGGGACAAAGTATACAAGCTGAGGCATTGCTCTTCTCCTTACTATTCTTGCCTCACTGCTGTTTTTGGTGTAGACAACCACTGTGATATCAGAGTAGATTAAAACGTAAGGCTGCTTTAATGCTATAAAGATTCCCAACATTCAAATTCACTGAGAAACGCCTTTAAGCATATAAAAATAGAGATACAACTCAGTGATTTTAGGGAAAACCTTTAAGCAGTAATCTAAAAAGAGAAGGTTTGGAAAGAACCCATAAAAACAGCCAGGTTGTCCTAGGAAGGGAGGTTGTGTGGGCTCAGTGGCTCCTTCCATGCCATAATGCAGGAGTGTTTAAGTTTTTCTGACCCCATTCTCTCAGGCTGAGGAATTTCCTTTTGTGTAGTCACGTTTTTGAGTGGCAGAATTGATTCTGCAAAGCTGCACAAGGGTTGCCCGAGCAGTGTGAGGCAGGAGCAGAGTGTCACATCACGTGGACTCCTGTAGACACACAAACTGAATAGTGCAAAGTAAGATCAGAGGTGTTTAGGCCAACAAATAAAAGCTGAGATGATTCCCAATAAAGTCTGTTGTCAACATTGCAGGGATGGGAACTCGTAATCAATCTTTATCTAGTCTCACCCACAAGTCCCACTCTGGCTTTAGATAGCCCTATCAAGGTATGATTTTATTGAAATGCAACATCATTCCTCATAATTGTGACTGTCGGCTTATGATTTACCTCACAATATGTGTGTTGTCTTATATTAAGTATACGTATTTGCATAGCATTCACTCAGGTAAGACTTGACATCAAGACCTCAAAAACTGGATTAGGTCATTTTTATGACTCAGAAGTTTATCTTATTCAATGAGGCAGGTCCAAACGAGACTGTTGGCAGGGGGCTAGAAGGCAGCAGAAACTCCCACATGGGGCTCTGGGTAGCCATCAGGAAAGAGGGCTGTGGGGTCCTGCGGCGTGGCCTAGTGGCTAAAGTCCTCACCTTGAATGCACCAGGATCCCATATGGGCGCCGGTTCTAATCCCAGCAGCTCCAATTCCCATCCAGCTCCCTGCTTGCAGCCTGGGAAAGCAGTCAAGGACGGCCGAAAGCTTTGGGACCCTGCTCCCACATGGGGGACCCAGAAGAGTATCTGGGCTCCTGGCTTCAGATCAGCACAGCACCGGCCGTTGCAGTCACTTGGGGAGTGAATCATCACACAGAAGATCTTCCTCTCTGTCTCTCCTCACCTCTGTATGTATCTGACTTTGCAATAAAAATAAACAAATCTTTAAAAAAAAAGAAAGAAAGAGGGCTGTGAATAGTAGCTAAAAAAAATAAATGGTAGTTAAAAGTCATGTGCTCTGAGATACACTTCACTCACTTCTTCCCCTGGGTCCTCTCGCATGTGGGCAATGTGAGTACTGAAACTCACTGAGCTCTGTACTAGTACTTAGAAAACCTTAGAAATGGTTCCACCTTAAGAATTGTTAGTTTTGTCAGCTTGAGAAGATCATTTAAACTTTTTCTGTCTCAGTTTCTTCGTCTGCAATACTACATTATAATGTTTAGTTTCTCTGCTCCATAGGGTTGTGTCAAGGATCAAATGGAATAATACACATGAATTTAGAAAGGATAAAGGTCTTAAAAACATGTACAAGATAACATAACTTCTCCATGCTTCCACTTTCTTGTCTATTTTCTTTGCAGTATGTCAGCTTTTGTTTATGTTAAATCGCTTTCATAATTCTAAGATGACGCCTATCCTTTTTGAACTAGAGTGTGGGAAAAATATAAACATACACAAAAGTAACAATGGAATTTTACAATTACAAAATATTGGGAGAATTGTAACTGAAATACATTATAGAATGAACATAGAGTGATGTAGTAAGAATATTTTACATTATTGGTCTGGATCTTGGCATAAGCACTATAAAAGTGCTACTTCCTTTTCTAAATTGGAAAATCTTTTACCTTGAAATGTGTGTTCCAAACCCAGTTCTATAAAAAGAAACTCCCCAGGAATTGGTTACAGAGTTGATATTCACAGGATGCAACTTTGCTATCTGGAATTGAGGCCTGTCAACGTTGGGGACACAGCCCACTGTGTGTGCTTTCCCTTTATTCTCTTACTTCAAAATTGCAATCTGTAGAGTTCTTTGCAAGCCATGATTTTTATCTTCTGTTCTTGGCAACAACTCTTTGAGGTAGTCTAATACAACTACTTTTCTTCTATAGATGGATAAACAGAACACTGGGAGACACTGGTGAAAAATCCAAGCTGGAAGCAAAAAGACCTATGTCCCCTGGCCATCTGGGTCCACACCCCTTTTGATCTTTGTGGATAATTTAAACTCTATGAATCCCAGTTTTCTCTTCTATAACATAGGGCAAGTAATAGCAGCTACTGAACAGGATTGCAATGATAATAAATGTATTAAATTATATAGCCTTAAGCTTAAAGCTTGGTTCATATTATTGTAGCTAATAAACAATTCTCCACCCACATCCTTTCATTTGAGTAATGCTGCCACATAAGCTTTGCCCAAAAGTAAATATTGTGTATTATGGAAAGGGGACAATTCAAGAAGTCTTTTCTCTAGTATATTTGGAGTCTATTTTCTGAAACTATAAATTAAATCTTTCTATGAACTTAACAGCTAAACAAAAATGTCATACCAAATTGAATTGTGGTGTGTCGGTTTATAACTGACATTAAGAAGGTGTCAGTACTGAGCCTTCTAATTTTCATTATGATCGGCACTCAGGCCCATTTTGTGAAGATCCAGGGTTCGGTAAAAACTGAATAAGGAGATCTGCCGTCACTCTGTACTCTGTTCCATGCCATCTTCAATCCTTGCCATCCTTAACACACACCACAAGGGATATGCACCTTGCACTTGATTTTTGCCCTAATTATGCACAGTGTGACATCTATAATTTTATTCAACACTGTTGGATAAAAAGTAGTCCTCCCTCAATTTACAAAGACTCACAGGAAACACAGAAAAAAAAGACTAGAGTCTGATTTAACTGGTATTATCAAATAAATCACCCAGAAGTGTCACTGTCAATATTGAGCCATAATATTTTGAATTGCAGCAAAAATGCAAGCTCTGGGTTTCATCAGTGTTATAGCACCAAAGATTTTGAGAGAACTGTAAATTATTTAGTTTACAATGACTGATCACTCTTATTTTAATGAGTATCTGGTCTGCTCTATTCCATGGCTGGGCATGCACTTTGCCCCATCCGTGGCTATGACTTCTTCCTGTTCTACTGTGACTCAGCTGGTTCTGATTCAGCCATTTTTATTTTTCAGTTCACTAAATGACCAAAGCCCATCTTGCCTCAGGATATTTGTGCTTGCTGTTACTTTTGCTTAGAATACTCCATGTGACTGGCTTCTTCCATCATATAAGTCTCAGCCAAAATAGCCAGCAATTAAGTTTCTTATCACCACTCAGCTTTTGAGACACCTGTCATTTTTATTGCTTTCCTAGTACTTGTCACCATGTCTTCATTATTACAGTTTTTAGAAGTGACTGAGCGATAGCATGGAGTTACCAATGTCCTTGAAAATAAAATGTGTTACTTATATCCTGTAATGCAGGGCCATGGAGGAGACATCATGTTTTGGTAGGAAGCAGAGCAAAAGGGAAGACCATGACAAGGTTAGATCCTTTATTGGGAATTCCATGGGAAAGGCAAGACAGAGTAGAATAAACCACTAAGATGGGCTAGTTTTAATACTTTTGGAGGGTATTGAGCTATAGGGGTCTCCAACTATCTAGTATCTTGCCCTACGATGATTTAAGTCAGGAGAGAAATGTTGGTTTGGTGTGTGAGTTAGATTGTTGGGGATAGAACAGAATCTGTCGGGTGACATGAAATGGGTGATCTTCAAACTTAGGATATCTCCAAGAGTCAACTGTTCCTGGAGAAGGAGTCTCTTTATGGCCAACAATATTTTTATGATGTTAAATTATCACAAGATTCAGAAAGCTAAAAACATGGCAATCAGATGCTACTTAAAATAACCTCATTTATTTGTGGGGCTTTTTTTGTCTATGCCAGTAGAAGGTAAGCCAATGAAGGGTGGAACCTCGTTTTTATTGCTTTCCCAATGCTTAGGACGATGCACAGCATGTGTTAGGCACTGAATGACGATTTGTTATATGGGTGAAGACATGGAATATCTGATGTTCACATTTGCATTTTTAAGCAAATATTTATTTTGAAAGGCAGAGTTGCAGAGAGGAGAGAGACAGAGATTTTCCATCCTCCAGTTAACTCCCCAAATGGCCACAATGGCCAGAGCTTAGTCTTTCCAAAACCGGGAGTCAGGAGCTTCCTCCTGATCTCCCATGTGAGTGCAGTAGCTCAAGGACTTGTACCATTGTCTGCTTTTTCTCCCCCAGGATATTAGCAGGGAGCTAGATTGGAAGTGAAACAGTTATTACAATGGAACCAGCACCCATATGGAATGCTGCAACCACAGATGGAGGCTTAGCCTGCTATACCATGGCACTGGCCCTTATTCGTATCTTTCTATCCCACTATATCCCTACACTTTATATGGCACAGTATAGAATACATAGTAGCACATAGGACTATTGAATTAAATTGAACTGAGAATGGGGATCCACACATGTATAGTCAACTAATCTTTGACAAGAAAACAGAAAACAATCCAGGTAAAAAACCTGTGTCTATTCAATAAAAGCTGTTGGGACAACTAGATAACAGCTTGCAGAATAAAGAAGCAGGACCCGTACCTGTCGCACTATACAAAAATCAGCTCTAATTGGCTCAAGGACTTAAATCTACACCCAGAAACCATTAAACTACTAAAGGAAAACATAGGAAGCACACTCCAAGATATAGGAACAGGGAAAGACTTTTTAGAAAAGACGCCTAAAGCAACGGCAATCAAATCCAAAATGAACAAATGGGACTATATCAAACTAAAAAGTTTCTGTACAGCAAAAGAAACAATTAAAAAAGTGAAGAAACAACCTACAGAATGGGAAAAAATTTTTGCATTCTACACAAGTGACATGGGACTAATATCTAGGATCTACAAAGAGCTTCAGAAACCCAAGGATAGTGAAAAAATAAACCCCGTAGCAAAATGGGCAAAGGAAATGAACAGACGTTTCTCAAAAGAACAGATACAAATAGCTGATAAATATATGAAAAGATGCTCAGGCTCTCTAACCATCAGAGAGATACAAATGAAAACCACCTTGAGGTACCACCTAACTCCTGTGAGACTGGCCTACATTCAGAATTCGAAAAACAACACATGCTGGCGTGGATGTGGGGAAAAAGGTACCCTCCTTCACTGCTGGTGGGACTGTAGGCTAGTACAATCATTGTGGAAATCCATATGGAGAGTGCTTGGAAAATTGCAAATAAACCTGCCATATGACCCAGCAATCCCGCTCTTAGGAATATACCCAACAGAAGTGAAATCTGCATACGAGAAGGGGATCTGTAATCCTATATTCACAGCAGCACAATCCACAATAGCAATGTCATGGAAACAAACCAGATGTGCGTCTAAGGAAGAATGGTTAAAAAAACTGTGGTACATCTATTCAATGGAATATTATTCAGCTGTCAAGAAGAACGATATTATTCTATTCAAATCCAGGTGGTCCCAACTAGAAACTATTATGCTCAGCGAAATGAGTCAATCACAAAAGAATAAATACCATAAATTCTCTCTCATATAAGAAAGCCAACATGGAAAGGTAGAGTTCATCAAGTGCCCATGGAGTTCTGATCTAAATATAGATTGCTGCAAGTCAGGTCCCACGGCAAGAGATGGTGAAAATTCTCTGTTCTAGGCATGTTGGCATTTCATGGATGAAGTAACAGCAGAGTATATTTAGCATGTTGTGAACATGAATATGGCAAATTGGCAGTTTTCGTCAGTTGCTGGCAATAGTTTAGAGTGATGACAAATATTATTTTGATTTTTTTTGGTGTTATTTAGTTATGAGGAAAGTGTATGGTAAGCAGTCCATTTGATGGTTTACTAATTTCCTTGTTGTTGAGAAGTCCGAGTTGATTATGTATTTAATATGATAACCATTTGTGTGCTGTGAATTGCATTAAGAGTTATGTAGGGCAGAGATGATGCTTACTAAATGTACAAAATGGATTGATGAGATTAGCCAGTTAAATCTTTTCACCAGTAAGGCACTCAACAGCCCATGAGATATTTATTAAAAATGTCAAGTAAATCCTCTTATTTTTGTATCATAGTGTCAAATAGCAGTAAAATAAACATGTTAAGATCCTTAATCTACTGCTATGTTTCACTGTAAAATTTACCTTTGTTAAAATTTGCTTCTGTTCAAATTTGTTGAGATCGCACGTAAAAGTATCCTAATATTACTTTGGCTGGTATTTTCTAATTACTGTATAATATTTTGGGAATGCAAATTTTATTTGAATGTCAACTACAGTTAAGCATGTGCCATTTGTTTTTCTTGCTCAGGTTTTGTAATTTGATGGAATGTTTTTATTATAGTTTAATAAATGTTTGCTTTATTAAAAAAATAAATTGAACTGAGAATGGTAATATACCATTTTAATTTGTGTAGTTAAAAATATCTTTAGCAAATTTATTCATTTGTCATAGGTAAGTAGAATGGCACACACATCATGAATTTTGGTGGGAAGAAATGATGAAATAGATTCAAAACATATGCTCCTTTTAATGAGGGGTTTGCAGCAGCCTTTTCAAATATTAAAAAACCCCACATATCCTGGGTTATAATTTCCATTTCTGCATTCAGGAAGTATTTAATCTTTTAAAATAGGAGAGTAGTACACTATGATGTTAAAAGCATTTATCTCTAGACAGCAGGAGAAGCACCTTTGCAGTTCACCAGTTTTTCTAATTTCTGCAATGAGTATGCGTGACTTTTAAAATAAAAAACATTCATGGAGAAATTAACATTTTAGTTATGTTTTATTCTGTCTTCTACATTATAATATGCTAACAGATTAATAGAATAAAAGATCCTAAATTCTGCATGATTTTTTTCTTTTTATTTATTTATGTCTCAGAAGAAATGTGGATTCCCAAATTATCTTTCACAAAATCAGAGTTGTGATTAGCTATAACTAACAAGAGTATAGCATGGTACCATGTCTTGCAGAAAATAATCTGGTGAATTCTGTATGTCCCGCTACCTATGTCAGCTCTGCCCATGTTCCTTACTGACGTCCCCAAATCTGACATTACCCTTTCATTGATGTCACTGAATCAGGAAGCTGAAAAGCTGTTGCAAAATGACTGTTTCTATTGCAAAGGTTTAAAACTTTAGAGATTGAAAGGTTAAAGTTAAAAATATGTATTTTAATTTGAACAACAGATGGCTTTGGAGTGACTACAAGGCTGAATTAACTCTCGAGGCTCTATGGCTGTTTGTAGAAGGAAAAAACAAAAAAGACAACCAAAACCCTTAAAAAGCCCACACTGGAACACACAGCTCAAGTGCTGGTGACATCAGCAGAATCCCTCTGTTGAATTAGAGCCCCAGATTTGGCTTCAAAGCCATCTGTTGTTAGCTTCCAGATAGAATAATCTTCTATGAAATTATATTGCATACTTTTACTAGTGAACATTTCCAATTTCAAGGGCTCAGCCTTATAGCTGTCCTGCCTCCTGAACCCTGCATTGTTTCTTGAGTTTGCAAAATTCCCAGAGGGACCCTGCTTGTTCAAGTCCACACTGTATCTCTCCTATAAAAGGATGTGTCTGGCCTTAAACCGAGTTGTATGGAAACAGACATTGAGATAGAAGGTGGAATGTATTAAGTTTATTTGCAAGTACTCTTGGGAAATTCACCTGTAGGCAATGATGAAGGCAACTGTGGGCAGATGAAAAAGCTGACCGACAAGGCAGTTTCAACTCATGCCTCAGCTCTTCTATGGAGAGCTCTAACACTGGAATGGTCCCCCTGAGTAGTCTCAAATGGAATAAAAAACATGAGGATTTTCTATCCCCACATAAGCTGTCACTGGAAACAGTTCCATGCAAGGGAATTTTGCCTTAGATGGTAAAAGACAATTTTTAGTGTGATACTCAGCCAATATTCACATGTTGACAAATGTGGTCCATGCAGAAAATGTGGCAATGAGGATAAGGGGTATGGATAAAGCATTCTGGTTTCTACTCTGTCCAAATCCCTCCATCCTTTCATTATTGGAGCATCCACTCTCTAAAACTTCTTTGTAGCTCTTCAATCCATGCCTCTCTTTTCACCTTTGGCAGAACTTCTTTCCATTACCATGGAATTCTAGAGACAACATAAAGGTATCCATTCTTTGAGCATGATCAATCGTATCCTAAGGTAAGTCCCCTCTTTGGGAGAATAAAGGAGTAAGAAGTGTTACAGAAGGAAAGAATGCTAGTGTGGAGGTAAAAGAGTGCACTTTTGGGCTAAAAGAACAAAGATTGGGTCAGAACTCAAAAGAGAAAATGATAAAAGCAGAGGAGAAAAGCTTGTGAGGAGTTCCGTGTTGTGCAATTCAGAATTTGGAATTTCTCTTGGTGTCATTCCATCATTCTTCTATTGCTCAGCAAAACACTTTATTGTCAGCCTTGACTCATTTCTTTCACTCAGACCACACATCCAGTATGTTATTAAATCCTGTCAGTCCTATCATATCCCACACTCTTCTCAACAATTCCATTGCCCACACTCTGGCCCAAACATTTATCATCTCTTGCCTGGGCTATTGAAATAGCTTCCTAATTGGGTTCTCTTTGTTCGTTCTTGCCTGTTTTGTAGTCTGTTTTCAATAAGCAGCCACTGTGTTCTTGTGAAGGTGCTATCCAGTTACATTAATACAAAGTACCTCTAAGACTACTTGCCCAACTGGAGCAGGTATTGTAGTTCATAGAGCTAAACTACAGGTTCCAACACCTGCATCCCATATGGAGTGTGGATTCAAGTCCCAGCTAATCTACTTCCCACCTTGTTTTCTGTTACTGCATACTGAGAGGCAGTGAGTGATGACTCAAGTGCTTGGACCCTTGACACCCACTTGGGAGACCAGAATGAAGTTCCTGGTCCCTTGTTTCAGCCTGGCTCAGCCCTAACTGTTGCAGACAGTTAGGAAATCAATCAGTAGATGGAAGATATCTCTCTCTCCCTCTTATTCTCTCCCTCTGTCCTTCCCTATTTTTATGTTTCTCTCCATCCCCTGCCTTTCCAGCAGATGAAAATTAGTAAGTAAACACTTTTTAAAAAGACCTTGTCTACCTCATTTGTCCCACCTTCCTGTTTCTTCTACTGCTCTAACTCTACAACTTTTCATCTGTTCAAGTGCCTCAACAGTCCTCAAAAAGCTAGACTTGCTCCTCTTGGGGGGGGGATACATCTTCTTCTTTCCTATAATAGTGTTATCCAGATATTGAAAGAAGTAGTCATTTCACTTCCATGCCTTTACTCAAAATCCAGCTTCCCTAGTGAAGCTTTCCTTAGGCTAGTGTATCTAAAGTTTTAGCTCTCAATTTCAGTATTTTCCTGTATATTATTCTCCTCACCATTCTTCATTGTAGTGATGCAGGTATATGCTTATTTAGCTATTTACTGTCTGTACGCGGTATGTGATACATAAACACAAGACTGCAAAATTGTTCACTATCTTATTTCTAGCAGCAGGATCAGTATCTGCTAGGTGCCTTAATAACTATTGAATGTTTACAAGTGGAACTTTTGGAAGAATTTCTGAGTGGTTGAGGAGTAACTTTATGTTGCCAGTCAGTTTATAATATTTTGTTTCAGCAGCCTGAATAGACTAAACATTATTAACACCTAAGACAGTGGATCCTTTCCCTTAACCCCTTGCATAGTTGAACAGAAAGACTTAAGGACTGAGATTGGAACATGAATTGACTGAGCACTGGAGTTAACAGAAGGACAATGTGATGCTACATGTTTGTAAAAACACACAGAGTACCAAAACAAAGGTGAGAAAGTCCCAGAATTCACTGGCTAGGGCATCTTGCAGCTCTAACCGGAAAGCTCCCAGCCTGGGCTGCCATCAGAGTAGGGATGAGTAGTGTCATTCTAGGCAGAACATTTTCTAAATTGGATTACATGACTGTAAAAGGATCAGTGCATCTTCATATGCTGTCAAACATCTGAGTTAAAAAATTTGTACTGTTTTAATAAGATTAGAAAATTGACCCCTTCCTATGATTTTTCTCTCTGCAGGATTTCATTCAGAAATTTAGGGTGAAAAGTGGCTTAGGGAAGTAGTATGGCTTCAGGATGCCCTGTATCTTCCATCCTGAAGCATAAATGGATAAAAAGAACCCATATATCTGCCACCCAGGACCACCTTGTATATCCAAAATCATGCTAGAGACTCATGCCAACATCAAGGGAGCAGTAATGGGGGCAGGATGCTTAATAGAATGAATATGCATCTTGAACGGTAAACCTTGCAGTGGATGTGCTTATAACTTATCTATAGATTGGGAACCAAGTCCTACCTGTGCTGAGAGAGACGTATGTTCAAAAATGTAAATCAAAGTTTAACATTACATAATAGCTAAGAGTTTGGAACAAAGGCTGTGAAACTGCACAAAATTCTCTTTCATAATCCAGTTCCTCCACTTACTAATTTTAGAATTTTACGGAGTAACTTAACGTCTATAAGCCTTACTAAGTTTCCTTTAAAATTATGATAACTACCTATGACTTATTCATATAACATATATTAGTTTCCCTAAGTGTTATTATTGGGTTTGTTTTAGTAGACAGTAGGTAGCCTATTTAGTTAGACATGGAGGGTTATAGGTTTCTTCCTTCAAAATCTCTTTAACAAATTTGGGTATGCAATGAAAAAACCATTAGTGCAAATAATCAAATTCTGCCACAGGTAACAAGGCAGAAAAATCATCAAACCCATTATGTTATAATAACAAAGTCTCAGTTCTTTGGGATTCTCTTGTAATTTGACAGTTTGCAGAGGTATAATTCAGCTTAAATTTCTCATAGGAACCAGAAAACAGCCTCTCTTCAGAAACTTGTCAATGGATTCCTCTTTGGAGCAATTAGGTCACTTGGTGACTAGATTTTTTACATATATTAAAAAAATTCTGACACTAAAATTGTACATATTTCTCCTATCTGTTTTAATTAAACGGGACAGTGCCAGGACACTTCTAACTAGACCAGTGCTAATTGGTAAACCTTTCATGATGGTGAAAATATCATGATAGCTAAAAGACTAAAGCAGTTTGGAGTAAATCCTATAATGTCTTGCAAAGGCTAAAGGGTTTGGGACCTGCCTTCCTGGTCAAAGTCCTTTGAATATTAACTGAGTACCAATAAAGTGCTTTAGGCAATTATTTAGGATAATTTCCTGCTCTACAATGTTTATTAAATGCACACACACACATACACATAGGTGTTTTTCAGGACAGTCATGAACTAATTGCAGGACAATGCTTCCTTTAATGGGCTGCACATACAATGGCAATCCATTAACTTTATACTATTGCCTGGTGATGTCATAGCCATCTTAGTTTGAGTGGGTAAATCCTGTACTGATCATACAATAATTGTCATGGAATGATACATTTTTCAGAACATGTCTTCATCATTAGGCTACACATGATTTTATTTCAAAGTTAAAACCTACATAGATTATCTTATAGAATTAAATGAAATAATCCAATGATGAGTGACATCCTGTCCTGAACTGTAGCAATGAATAAACATTCTTGGTAATCACTAGAAAAATATTCATAATGGTGCTGAGTGCAGCAGTGGAGGATTTGAAAGAACTGTAATTCTTTCCTGAGAAGTTAAAGAATGGAAACAGAGAGATAAAATTAATGTGAATTATTAGATATCTCTAGATAGTATACAGTAAAGGCAGAAAATTTTTCCATTTCCCTGCTTTTTCTCAATGTTTAGAGCAGTGTCTATATATTGTAGTTAGTCAATAGTTGTTGAATTAATGGCTTTTCTGAATTTGGTTTGTCTTTCTTGTGGATGTTCAGGACTTAGGATAATGTTGAACATAAATATTTGGTTAATAAATGTTGGTCAAATGTTGGCCAATAAATATTTATTAATTTATATTATAATATTTACCAATTCCTATATCTTGTAGAGTGCTCCCTATACTTTCCCGTAATAGTTTGATGCTATCTGGGTGCAGATTTAGGTTCTTGATCCATTTAGAGCTAATTTTTTTTATAAAGTGACAGGTATGAGTCTTGCTTCTTGCTTCTGCAGACTGATATGTAATTGTCTCAACAGCATTTGTTGAAGCAACAAACCTTTTTCCATGGATTATTTTCTGTTTTGTTGTGGAAGATTAGTTGGCTGTACATGTGTGGGCTCACTTCTGGGATTTCTACTCTGTTCTACTGATCTTTTGTTTCTATATCAGTACACTCTTTTGATTACCACTGGCCTGCAATGTGTCTTGAGGTCTGCATTTGTGATTCCTTCAGCTCTATTTTTTACTCTTCAAGATAGCTTTGGCTATTTACTGGTCTGTTATGTTTCCAGATAATTTTTTAAAGATTTATTTATTTTTGGAAAGTTAGACTTACACAGAGAGAAAGAGAGACAGAGAGGAGAAAGATCTTCTATCTGTTGGTTCACTCCCCAAGTAGCCACAACAATGTTGCTCAGTGGATCCAAAACTAGGAGACAGGAGCCTCTTCCAGGTCTCCCACGCAGGTGCAGGGTTCCAAGGGTTTGGGCCATCCTCTACTGCTTTCCCAGGCCGCAATCAAGGAGCTGGAAAATAAGTGGAGCAGCCAGGATATGAACTGGTGCCCATATGGGATCCTGGCGCATGCAAAACAAGGACGTTAGTCACTAGGCTACCACACCAGGCCCCCAGATAAATTTTTGTATCTTTTTTTTTTTCCAGTTTTGAGAAGAATGTTGTTGGGATTTTGATTAGGATCACATTGAATCTGTCTCTGACTTTTGGTCATATGGATATTTTGATGATGTTGATTCTGCTAATCCAGGAACATGGCAAATTTCTCCATCTTTAATGTCTTTTCTATTTATTTTTACCTACTTTTGTCAAGATTGAATGCCAGGTTTATTTTACACTCCCAACTAATATATGTGGGAACCTTTGGTAAGGGGTTTGTCAGTCCTTTCTCCACAACTCCAACTGGACCCAAGTCTGAGACAGCTCAAAACTATTTTGTTTTCCTTTACTATAAGTTTCTCATTGAGTGAAGATAGCAACCTTAGGTAGGGGACTGTGTTTTTAATTCCATCTCTGCTTTACTTTCTAATTCTTCTTTGTTCCCTACTAACTTCATATCTTACATGTGGCCTAATAAACCAAAGTTTTGTTTAATCAAGAATAAGAAATTTCAGTCCTAGATTATTTCATCCCATTGTTTGATTCTGGCTGCAAGAACTTTTAAAATTTGCATTAACATCCTATCAGCACATCCTTTCTTTAAAATATGTTTTAAAAACTTAATTCAAAATTATAGGTGTTATGTAACATGAGAGAGTCTCCAAAACTAGTCTTTCCTGATTTCGAAATAGAAGCCTGTGGCTTTGTTTTCATGTTTAAATAGAAGTCTGTGGTCGTGTTTTCATGATCCATGTGGAATTATTTTTGATTTGTTAACAGGTGTTAAAAGATTCCTGTTTTGCCTAATGTCATTCAGTCACTTATTACATAATTCAATGAAGAAATCTTAGGATATAAACAGATACTGCTGGGAGAATAATAGAGTGTATATCAACAATTTTTATGTTCATTGGTGTGTTACTACACATACATAGTATATGAGTTTCAGAAACATTATATTATATTTAAATGATATTTTTAGTTTCTTTGAAATTTTTTCTCTGCAAGGAATTTTACCTTGAATTATTTTTGAAAATGATTTTGAGGAATAATGATTCCCTAATTTTTCTAAAGTTACAAATATGGGTTTTCATTTACTAGCTTTCTTAATGTATTATCTGTTCATATAATTTGTCATTCTTTTCTAATAGAAGAAAAAACGGAAAGAAACTAAAATTTTAAAATCAAATCAATGTGTATTTTTAAAAATGCAATGTTGGAATACAGACGTAAAGACATTTTTTAAGCATCATTTACATGAATCCAATTTGCTTGCCTCTACACGAGAGGCAACATTTTGGGTGATTTTTTTTCCCAAAAGCTGATTTTTAAGCTTGTAGGGTAGGTGCCAAATGGTATTTTAAAAACACACATTTAAAAAAAGAAGAACGTGCAGTTTTGCCTGGAGTACAGATGGAGCCTGTGTCAATTGAAGGCATTTTGCCTAAGGACACAGAGAAAATCACTTTTTCATAAAGACCATAAGCTCTACTTTTATGTTTCTGTTCATCTTAATTTGTGGAAGGTGAGAAGGAATCCAAAGGGGACTTTAAGACTCAGTTGTTCGAGCAATTTCATCTCTCAAAATCTATATCAATTATTGTATAAACATACCAATGAACACAAAAAATTATTAACATATATTCTATTATTCTCCCAGCAATGTCTGTAAACTTGTGATTATTTCTAGCTACAAAGAGACAGCACAAATAGCCCTGGTAATGCAAGAAACTCACTGTATGCAGTGTAGACTGGTAGAATAGGGCTATTAGGTATAACTGTAAGAATTTCCAGGGAAGGACTTTATTTGATTTATGTTTGTATTGATGCTCTTTCTATCACATCTTGATTACTTACATCATAAGATTTCTTCATTGGATTAATAAGTGACTAAATGACATTAGGCAAAACAGGAAACTTATAAACTTATAAACTTAAAACATTAAAATGTCAAAAATAATTCCACATGGATTATGAAAACACAACCACAGGCTTCTATTTAAACATGAAAACAAAGCCACAGGCTTCTATTTAGACAACATGAAAGACTAGTTTTTCCCAACTTTTATATAAAGAAATTATAATTTCTCATCTCTTATAACTTTCATTACTAATATTTTCTAGTATGTATATGAAGGGTCAAATTCCATTATATAAATTTGTGTATCTTCTTTGATCCTCACTTTGGCCCTCTACAACATACAGCTTGCTAGTATTAAAACAACACTGGGGTGGACTTTTTGTCTAGAGGTTAGGCCATCAGTTAGGATGCTTAATTTGGAGCCCCTTGACCTGAGGCTTGTCTTACTCCAGCTTCCTGTCAATACTGAGCCTGGGAGGCAGAGATGGTGGCTTAAGTAACTTAGTTGTTGCCTCTGGTATGGAAGACTTGCAGTTCCTGCTCATGGTTTCAGGTAGCTATTGTGGGCATTTAGAAGAGTAAACCGCCAAGATGGGAGGATGTTTCTCTCTCCTCTCAAATTAATTATTATAATAATTCTTACCATTAATGTCAATAAATGTGCAAAGGACTACAGAGGCACCTTTTCATTTAAACTGTAAGACAGAAGTGAAGAACCTAAAATTTCAGTGGCAAGGGGTAGAGCCAAGATATGAATATGCCCTGCTAATGTACAGGGAAAGCAAGAGAAGACGGCACACGTACTTGGGCTCCTGCACCCACATGGGAGATCCAGACGCAGCCCTTTGGTAGTAAACTGGCATATGGAAGATCTTTTTCTCTTCTCTGCCTCTGTCTTTCTGTTAACTCTTTTTAAGGTGCGAGCCTGTACCTTGAGTTTAAACCCTTGATTTCTACTTTTTTATTTACCTTACCATATAGATACTCTTCCTAAAAACATGTATATAAGGGGTGGGCATTGTGACATAGTGGGTTAAGCTGCAGTCACATCTCAGAGTGCTCTTTGAAGCCCAGCTACCAGGTGCTTCCAATTCAGCTGCTTGTTAATGTCACTAGAAGGCAGCAACAGATGATGCCACAAGTACTTGGGTTCCTGACACACATGTGGGAGGTCCGGAAGGAGTTCCCGGCTCCTGGCTTTGATTATCCACAGCTGCTGTGGGCATTTTGTTAGTGAAGTGGCAGAAGATCTTTTTGTGACTCTGTGCCTTTCAAAAACAAAAATCTTCAAATATATGTGTGAGTTGGCTAGTAAGCAGGTAACATAAATCTTCATTTACTGTCATGGAAATATGTCATTGTTAGTGTAAAACACAGGTTATAATACATGATCCATTTTTTATTTAAACATGTCACTTAGGGGCCTGCAGAATGTAGGCTAATCCTCTACCTGTGGCACTGGTATTCCATATAGGTGTCAGTTCTAGTCCTGGCTCCTTCACTTCCAATCCAGCTCCCTGTTGATAACTTGGGCAGCAGCAGAAGATGGCCCAAAGCCTTGGGTCCCTGGAAGACCTATGTGGGAGACCTGGAAGAAGCTCCTGGCTTCCACTGTAAGGCTGACTGGTTCAGCTTTAACTGTTGCAGTCATTTGGGGAATAAGCCAGTAGATGGAAGATCTTTCTTTCTCTATCCCTCTGTAACTCTGACTTTCAAGTAAAAATATATAAATTTTTTATTTAATTTTTTTACTAATTACATTGCATTATGTGACACAGTTTTATAGGCACTGGGATTCCCCCAACCCCTTCCCAAACCCTCCCCCCATGGTAGATTCCTCCACCTTGTTGCATTACCACAGTTCAAATTCAGTTGAGATTCTTTCATTGCAAGCACATACCAAGCATAGAGTCCAGCATCTTATTGTCCAGATAAATTCAATGGTTTCTTGGGGAGACCATCTCTGGTCTGAAGGTAGAACCGGCAGAGTATCATCTTGATCAATTAAAAGCCCCAACATAACATCAGCAACAATTTATAGTGTTATGGAATTAATTGACATAATATTGAGTAACCAATATGTTAAAAAAAAATGCAAGTTCTTAACCGCATTCTGTGACTATTTCATTGACATTTCAATTTTAGTTTATATACAACCAGGTTCTATACACCTTGAAATGGCTATAGATTACTATTCAGCTGTCTTGTGTCTATTTTCATTTTAGTATTTAGCAGTTTATAGTGTTGAAGCATAATTTTTCTGAATTTAGTTGTTTTTTGGGTGGATCAAGCTGTATCTTTTTTATTATTATTAATTACATTGCATTATGTGACACAGTCCCATATGCACTGGGATTCCCCCCACCCATCCCCCCCATGGTGGATTCCTCCACCTTGCTGCATTACCACAGTTCAAAATCAGTTGAGATTCTTTCATTGCAAGCATATACCAAGCATAGAGTCCAGAATATTATGGTCCAGATAAATTCAACGGTTTCTTGGGGAGACCATCTCTGGTCTAAAGGTAGAGCTGGCATAGAGTATCATCCCGATCCATTAAAAGCCCCAATATAACATCAACAACAGTTTACAACATTATGGAATTAATTGACATGGTACTGAGTAGCCAATATGTTTAAAAAAATGTAAGTTCTTAACCACATCCTGTGACTTCTTCATTGACATTTCAATTTTAGTTTATATACATCCGGGTTCTATACACCTTGAAATGGCTATAGATTACTATTCAGCTGTTTAATGTCTATTTTCATTTTAGTATTTAGCAGTTTATAGTGTTGAAGCATAATTTTGCTGAACCTGGCTGTTTTTTGGGTAGTCTAAACTGGCTTATAACTCTAACAAGGCATATGTCAACAGTTTAGGTGCAGAACAGTTTTAGGAGGGTTGTGCAGAGAAATCTTCAATACCCTAGTGAGGAGTAACTAATCTTTGTGTCCCACCTAGTAAGGTATAAGTGAATCCGTGCTGACCATTTCCTGTCTGATTCTAAGCTTTTCTTGTTGTTCTCTGTGTATCTATTCTAGATTTTGTTTGTTTGTTTGTTGTTTGTTTGTTTGTTTTGAGGGGTTTCTGGAGCGATCCTGATGGTTGTTGCAGAGAGGGTGGGGTCCTAAAGTTGGAACCAAGTGAGGACCAGAGAGAGCTCCCCTCCCTAGTCCCGAAGGAAGTTTACTGTTGTTCTGTTTCTGCCGGCTGCTTAGGGCTCTTGGCTGTTTCTCTGATGCCGTTGGATCCTGCGAGGAAGAATTCGGACTTCTTCCATCCCATGTGGTAGATCCAAGTGGGAGTGGATGACCTCAGAGTTCTTGGCCTCCAAAGGCACTCCAATTCCGTGTGGTCTCCTTGGTAGTTGGGATGTAGTCTTTGGTGTTCGTACTAATAGTCCTTGGTGAGGATCCGGGAGTCTTCAGGATTGGGATACAAGCCTCCTCCTGTCCCCCTGCTCCGCTCTGGGGTACCCCCCTGCTCTGTGCATATGACCTCCTGTTAAGAGGTTGTCAAGATCGCTCTTGATTCCCCCTATATGTCTTTGTAGTTTAAAAATATATAAATTTTTAAAAAATACTATGCATAGGTTTTTAAAAGATTTTACTTAAGAAGTTCAAACACTATTATTTCAACATATAAGTCAAAGTTGTAATGATATTGCATTTTTCTTTCTTGCATCAAGTCTTTGAAATCCAGTATAAATGATACATTTTGACAGTGTTTTGAACTGTTGTTCACATGCTCAGCAACCACATGACGAGAAGTTAGCATACAGGGCATTGTATTCTTAATGACAAAAGAAGGATTCCCGCCACAAACCACAAGTTTAAGGAAACCTAATAGGGCATTGCCACCACCCAGCTCCTTTGACCAAGGAAGATGAGAATGCAAAAGTCGAGCTACCTGCTGATGAAAGGGTCTGTGCCAATGATGCAGCCATCACATCATGTTTCTTTGTTCTCTTTCTACAACTTATGTCATTTATATAAAGTGAACACATTTTATGCATGTCACAAATACACATTTACGAGTACAGTGATATTTTTCATCCTCCTGCCTGTGTCCCTACCCAGCTTACTCCTTCCTTCTGTTTTTAATTTTAAAAAAATTTTACAATGACATACTTTCACTTCAATTCACAGGCACAGGCTTAACACTCCATTAGGTAGAGATTTCAACACACAGAAAATAGAAAGAAACTCCTACTGTTTCTCAAGAGTATATATAAAGTTTGTAAATAATAATCAATGCTCAAAAAGCCAGTCTAGATAGATTACATTTTTTGTACTCTGTGTATTATTTACCACAGATAAGGGCAAACATATGATGCTTGACTTTTTTGGACTGAATTTACTAAGTATAATGATTTCCAGTTACATACATTTTGTTGCAAAAAACAAGGCTTCATTCTTTTTTATTGCTGAACAGTATTTCATGGTATGTATGTATGTGTGTGTGTGTGTATGAAACAGTTTATTTATCCTGTTCCTCTGTTGATAGACATCTGGTTTGATTCCATGTCCCAGCTATTCTGAATTGTGCCACATTAAACATGGGTGTACAAATGATTCTCTTGTGTGCTAATTTCTTTTCATTAGGGTAGATTCCCAAGGTTGGGATGGCCATGTCACATGCTATGTTTCAGATCTCTCAGGAACTCCAACCTGTCCTCCATAGGGGTTGTTCTAGTCCACATTCCCACCAGCAGTGGGTTAGAGAATTTTTTCTGCACATCCTCACTAGGATTTATTTATTTACTTACTGATTGACTTATATTGATTTCTGGATGAAAGCTAACTGGGGTGAAGTGAAACAAGTTTTTAACAAACAAATTAAATTAAAGGATAAACAACAGTCTGTCCAACAAATGGTGTTGGGAGAATGGGGTATAGATGTGTAGAAGGACGAAACAAGATTCTTCCTTGCACCCAACAAAAAATTCATCTGTAAGTGGATCAAGAATCTAGATCGTTGACCTGAGTGATAACCAACTGCAAGAGCAAAACATTGAAGAAGCTTGCAGGACATAGGCATAGGCAGCAACTTCTTGGAAAATACTATAGAAGCACTAGCAATTAAACCAAATTTAATAAATTGGTTTACATTAAGCTAAGATACTTTTGCACTGCAAAGGAAAGTGTCAACAAAAGGCCAGTCATCACAATGGGAGAAAATACTTACTAATTATGAAATTTAGAGAGAATCAATTTTCAGTATATATATAACTCAAGAAACTCAACACTAACAAAGCAACTAATCCAGTTAAGATTTCATTCTTAACAAAAAATAATTTGTGTACGTATATGTGAAAACTTGAAGGAAAAAAGTTCTGTCAGTGTTAATATTAACTATCAGTGATTTCTAATATTCTTCCTTACATTTTTGAATTTTGTTTTTCAGGAAAGATTTTCAGCCATTATTCTTTCTTACAAGCACCAATTCAAAAAGGAAAATAATCAACAATACATGTTGATATCTGGAATCTCTGGTTTCCATCTCTTTTTGAGATTATAATCTTCCTCTTCTCTTCATTTTCTTCTTTATGCTTTTGATTTAAAAGTCAACAAATCACCAAATGGTTGAGATAAAATTCACTCTATCTGTCAACAATTTCTCACCAATTTTCTACTTTTTTAAAGATTTTTTTTGTTTATTTATTTGAAAAGGCAGAGCTATAGAGAGAGACAGAAAGAGAAGTCAACCTTTCAGCTGTTAGTTCACTCTTGAAGTGGCTGCAATGGCCATGACTGGGTAAGACTGAACTGAGGAGTCTGGAACTCTGTTGGAGTCTCCCAAAGGAATGGCAGGGCCTTAAGCACTTGGGGCAGCTTCCACTGCTTTACCAGGTGCATTATCAGGAAGCTAGATTGAAAGCAGAGCAGTTAGGTATCAAACCAGAGCTCAACTGGGGTGCTGGCATCACAGGTAGCAGCTTACAAATTATGACACAACACCGCCATAGTTCTCTACTTTTAAGGCTTAGCTGAGTTTTGTTTGTCATGTCTGCTTCACCAAGGCTTTATGTACTTGAGGTAAGCTACAGAAATCCCTGCAGAAACTGGCCTACACGGAGGAAAAAACATAGTGACTCACATTACTGCAGCGCACAAGTTGAGACAGAGGTTCTTGATGTCATCAGGATATGGAATGACCTCTCTGGTTTATTTATGTTTCCACACTCATTCCCTGTGACAGACTGATCCATATCTTTTTTTCCTCATCCTGGGATATACAAAGGCTACAGTTCATCAAAGCTTCATATCCTCTCCTTACTCTCTTCAAGGAACAAAGACTTCCTCTATAGCTTCTAGGTAACTAGAGAAAGTTTTCTGCTGTCCCCCAGAGGACCTAGCAAATGTTTAGTGATGCCAAACAGGGTCACCCAGATATTCCTGAAGCAATTACCACATACCTAGCTAGTTATTAAATACTAATGCCATAAGGCTGAGGTGACAGCTAAAATAGTTACAATGTTGATGGAAGAAGAAAATGGAACCTAAGAGGTTGTTACCAACTGACATCAGTCTAAGTTTCATTGAATTTAGATTTTATTTTTAAAAATGTTTTCATTTCTGCATTTTAAAGAGATTTACCTTTTACACAGAGATATAAATATCTATCTATTTATTTTTAGACACTCATGCACAGACACAAGCACTTAGAGAGAGAGAGAGAGAGAGATCTTCCATCTACTGATTCACTTCTTAAATGCCAGAAACCACAAGAGTGTGGCAGGTCAGGTCAAAGCCAAGAACTGGGAACTCATTCTGGATCTCTCATGTAGATGATATGTGTAAGTAACTGAACCACCATCTGTTGCCTGCTAGAATGTACACTAGCAGGATGCTAATTCTAAATTACAAATTAATATCTCAGAATAATCAACATGGCATAATAGGGTAAGGACACATTTAAACAGATGGAGAAACATTAGCCAGTGTGAAGCAGAGAGGGCACATTCCAGGAAACAGGAGATGAACAGAACAACAGCAGAGGGGTACCTAGAGACTGACAGACACAGGAAAGCAGTGGACACAATGGTGTGTTGTTGCAGTGATTGAAACCCCAGTGACATTCAGCAAGTGGCAATCTGAACTGCACCGGAAGCCGGAACTCCACTAACAAAAAGGTGGGAAGTGACGTTCACCAGGAGCTCAAGAGGCGAAACCAGGCAAAGAACTGCTTGTCCTGTTGGTCTGTTTGATTTGACCAGAAGCAGAGACAGAGCTGCAGATTCCAGTCTGGCGGTGCAGGAACAGGGTGGATTTCACAGCCCAGTCAACCCCCTAGAGCCGAATTGTGCTTCATTTTCTGGAGGGAGGCAAAGACTAAGGGACAGGACTGCACATGTATTGAGTTGGGAGTGAACTCATTTCTGGCTCAGTGAACTGCAATAGTGAGGCATCCTACAGGTTCCACCCAAGACAGGTCCATGTAGCCCTCAGACCTGATGGTCAGTAGATCAAGAACTCTAGTAGTGGCACATCAGGTGTCATTTTGTATGGTGTGGCAAAGGCTTTAAGACTGCAGGGACAGGGCCCGGCGGCGTGGCCTAGCAGCTAAAGTCCTCACCTTGAACGCCCCGGGACCCCATATGGGCGCTGGTTCTATTCCCGGCGGCTCCACTTCCCATCCAGCTCCCTGCTTGTGGCCTGGGAAAGCAGTCGAGGACAGCCCAAGGCTTTGGGACCCTGCACCCTATGTGGGAGACCCGGAGGAAGCTCCTGGTTCCTGGCTTCGGATTGGCACAGCACCGGCCGCTGCGGCTCACGTGGGAAGTGAATTATCAGATGGAAGCTCTTCCTCTCTGTCTCTCCTCTTCTTTGTATATCTGACTTTGTAATAAAAAATAATAAAAAAAAAATCTAAAAAAAAAAAAAAAAAGACTGCAGGGACAACAGTGAGCTGCAAATGCGCTGAGCTCAGTGTATTGCACCGGTCCCACAGGAAAATAATTCCGACTATGGCATTGTATGGGTCAAAATTGGTCCATGTGGCCTTCAGACCTAATGTCCAACAGGTTCCTGCAAGATTAGCACCACCAACAATTTAGCTATATAGGACTCCTGGTGTCTCCCTAATCCTGGGACCTGCTCCAACCGGAAATGGGAGAAAGGTTGCAGAGACAATGGTGCCGCCTCAGCACAGTATCACAGGAGGCAGAGACTGGTGAGCCAAGAGTTAAGGCTATGGAGACCATGGTGGAAATATAACATAAGAAGCCAGATTTGGAACTCGCTGGAGGTTGTGGCACAAGTTGTTGCAAAGAGCCATGTACCAACTGCAATAGGTAAAATTGAACTGCAGACCTATGGATGATAGAGCTTAGAAACCTGCCTCAAGGAAAAGGCTCTGATAACCAGAAAAAAGTACAATGACCAAGAGCAAAAAAGACAAAGGCACAATGAATATTACTGAAGACTCCCCTGAACAGGAGCAAAACCTTTTGCTAACCTCAGAGTTAACAGGAATATATTGAGAAAATGGGGGACACAGATTTCAAAATACTTGTTTTAAAGATTCTTATCAACAATGAGAAGCACGTAAAGCAGATGTTCAAGGAATTTAAGGAGCATATCACACATAAAATGAATCAAATGAAAGCTAATATACTAGAAATGAAGAATGCAGTGGAACAAATGAGAAGTACAGTGGAGAGTCTCCAAAACAGAATGAAGGAGGCAGAAGAAAGAATCTCAGTATTGGAAGATATTTCTTGTTACTATGAAGAAACAAACAAAAGGCTGGAAGCAGAGCTGGGTCAAGCTAAAAAGAAGTATTCAAGAATTGAAAGACATGATTAAAAGATCAAATATAGGAGTTATTGGACACCCAGAAGGTGCAGAAACAGAAACTGAAATTAATGGTACATTCAGTGAAATAATAAGGGAAAATTTCCCTCATCTGCAGAAAGAATTGGGAAACGACATCCAGGAGGGGCACAGAACTCACAACAGGGTTGACTAAAAACGATCTTCACCATAACACATGATCATCAAACTCTCTTCAATCAGACTTATGTGCATGTAAAAAAAATTAATTGCATATAGAAGAATGGCAATTAAATTCTCAGCTGACCTTGCAGAGTAAACTCTTCAGGCCAGAGAGAATGGATCAAAGTATTCCAGATTCTAAAAGGGAAAATGTACTCAGCAAAATTTTCCTTTGTCTTTGAAAATGAAATAAAATTCGTCCACAGTAAAGAAAAGCCAAAAGGATATGCCTCTTCCAAATTTGCCCTGCAAATTATACTTAAAGATGTTCTCTTGACAGAGAAGAGGAATAGTATCCACCAAAACCAAAGGTAAAATAACAACAGGAGACTAAATCAATGAATAACCCATTGCTAAAATGACAGGACCAAATTACCACCTATTTGTATTAAACATGAATGTAAATGGATTAAATTCATCAATCAAATGTCATAGATTAGTAGACTGGATTGAAAAACAAAACCCACTTATTCGTTGCCTACAGAAGACATATCTCACCAACAAAGATCAGCGGAAACTATATCTCATGGATTTTAATTTTTTTTATTAGTTTCACCTCTTCAAAACTCTTTGTCACTAAATTCTTCAATAACTCATCATATAGTAGCATTATTTTCTTCAAGAAGGTTCTTGACTTTCTTTTTTATTTCTTCAGCTACACATTAGTCATTTAGTAACATGTTATTTAACTTCATGGTGGTGTTAATTTCTTTTTTCTTTCTGTTGTTGATTTTGTTTTGTTTATTTTCATTTCAGGGGATGCATAGTAACTGTGTAATGGAGACTGTCATATCTAGTAGCATATTATTTAATTTTTTGGTGTTATAAATTTCTGTTTTTCCTCCTGTTGTTGCTTTTACTTTGTGGTTTTTCATTTAAGGGGTTGTATAGTAACTGTGCAATGGAGATTATCATATCAAGATGTAAGGATACAATGCATCTCTAATTCCACACAAAGATGGACTGCCAATGAAACTGTTTACTACATCTTGACAATAAAATGCTGGACTCTCTGTCACTGTCCATGCCCACAATGATCGATTTATAACTGTTTATATGAAGAATTTTACTATAGTAATAATATAGGCAAACTCAATAAGGGTAGGGGACTAGGAAGAGGGTAATGGAAATCCCAGGGCCTATGGAACTGTATCATGAAATAATAATAATAATAATAAAGTAAAAAAATTTTTTAAAAAATGAGTTAATTGCATGTAGGCATACAAAGCAGTAATTTAAGCTACTAGGCCAAATTTAAATTTTAGATTTTGGGTCTTTATAACCACACATATGTGGTAGTTGGGAAGATCCCAATTGCCATCTTCCATCTTCCATGAACTCTGTTCTAACTTCATGTCTGCAATAGCTTCATTCCACCTATCTACTAATTCATCTCCTCCTGAGAGGTTTTCTAGTCACCTTAAGAATGCTTTCTTTTGGCCACAACATCAAATCTAAATTCTTATATCCATTTAAATGGTTTTTTCCCCAATACTTATTACCACGTAATGGAACATTCTAAAGAAAACATCCATTTACCTGCTAAAACACTATGTGAAGTTCATTCAACTTGTGTCATTTTAAATTTTAACAACATGGCTTCTTGTGGGTAGTCATCACTGGTTCTGGGCCTGCTTGATCTATCCGCAGGTCATGAAGGCACAGCACAGGGCGGCCCTGGGAAACCGGCCTGGGACTTGGCTACTGAGACCCTGCTTTGCCCTCATGGCTGACAGGTGGCCTGGGAGCAGAAGTACATATCCTGTTTTCCACTGCTTGCAAGGACCCCACTTTGCAGTGAGGAAATGAGGCAACCAATTAGGGAAGCACTGAGGTCAGGTCAGGCTTGCAGATTGCAAATTGCTCTTCAAGTTGATTGGTGGCTGTGGGTTGGTGGAGCCAATTAGGTTACTGTTACTAATGTGCTGGACTTCCTGTTTATCACCCGGTATAGAAGCTTCACTATTAGACTCAGTAAAGAGAGTGGTTGGTTGACACCTGGTCCTCTCCCTTCTCCGGTGGCCTTCCAGGGGGCTTCCATCATCTCACCTTGGGATCTTCCAGGAGGACTGAGAAAAGCAGTCTCAGCTTCATCTGCAGTTTAATTTTCCTTCTGTCCTTCCCCTTAACTATTTCTAGAAAACACCATATTTTTTGTTACCTTCATAACTTTGAAAACACTGCTTCTTTCCATCTGGAATTCCTTTTTTTCATAGAGTTGGATAACCAACATTCTATACCATGCATTTCTTCAGATGTATGCCCCTTGCTGTGAGTTACAACTGTAAAAAACAGGGAATACTTGTATAAGTATGTATTTCATTCATCTATTTACTCACTGATCATGGCCAGGCCAATAAGTTGCTGTCCAAGCAAGGAGTTGCTGACCTCCCCATTCATGTGTCACATTCTCCTTGTTCTTGCTTTTTCCCTAAAACGTAATTAATGAATGCCTAATGCCTTTTTCTGTTCTAGGGATTCCAACTGCACATCATTTACCTTAAATGCTCCTCCCCTCCTGTTTACTTGAATGACAAAATTTTTTCTTGACTCCCAAAAGAACATTTCATTAGTTCTCATATCACATGATTTTATAGGGTCTTTCACTTTTCCTTAGTGATACTTATTTCAGTTATATTTAATCACATATTCAATTAACTCTAACATGCCTATTTTTCTGACATATTCTGTGTATCTAACAGTGATGTTAATGCGTACTCCTCCTCCCCTTAAAAAAATTTTTTTTAAAATTACTGCACTTGGTGAAGGAATCCACCAAAGGGGGAGGGTACAGGGAGGGGGTGGGGGAATCCCAGAGCCTATAAATCTGTGTCACATAATGCAATGTAATTAATAAAAAAAATTACTGCAATGGTTCTTCACTTAATCTAACATGGCTTTATTTTTGGATAAAGAAATAACCAAATCATTTAATTATGTTTTGATGTATTTCTGGAAATAAGCTACCAGTTCTGAAGGGTTTTTTTTAAGGTTTATTTTAATTACAAAGTCAGATATATACAGAGAGGAGGAGAGACAGAGAGGAAGATCTTCCATCCGATGACACAACGGCCGGTGCTGCGCCGATCTGAAACCAGGAGCCAGGAGCTCTTCCGGGTCGCCCATGCGGATGTAGGGTCGCAAAGCTTTGGGCCGTCCTCAACTGCTTTCCCAGGGCCACAAACAGGAAACTGGATGGGAATTGGGGCTGCCAGGATTAGAACTGGAACCCATATGGCATCACCGGCACGTTCAAGGTGAGGACTTTAGCCGTTATGTCATGGCACTGGGAAGCAGTTCTGAAGTTTTGCCAATAATTTTCTTTGTAACCTTTCCTCTGCCTTCCACTTTCATCTCACTCATCTTACAAATCATTCTTATAACATTTAAAAGGGGATTCCCATTTTCTGGGTTACATCCTTCTCTATGATTTTTTTTTCCTTCAAGAAAACCACAAAAGATTGTATTTAAAAAGAATACCCTCATCATGTCTAGGCTCTTTCAAAAACTGTTTCAAATGTGAAATCCTGATTCATTCCTTAAGTTTCAGGTGAAACATAATAAAATGCTGTTTTGTGTCAGATATCAGTAACCCAATTAGCTATTCAAGTACATTCCAATTTTTTTCCAATGTGTTCATTGTTTCTTAATATTTAAAAATAAATCTCATCAAATTATTTTACTACTTAATAGATCACAGAGTTTCAAAACATGTTTTAGGAAATTAACTTCAGGCCTGTTTGTATTGATTTTATGATAGTCTGTGAGGGCTATGGAGACAAATATTGTTATTCTCACTTCAAGAAATAGGAAAATAGGAATTATGTCAGTGACCCATTCTTTCTGCAGTGGAAACATTCTAAATTTGGGCTGTCCAATATGGTAGCAATAAAAACGTGGCTATTTTGCAGTTGAAATATGACTTGTGCAACTTGAGAAACTGAATTTTAAATTTTGTATGATTTAAATGTAGTTTAGTCACATGTGGGTAGAGACTGCTGATTTCACAGCACAGCTTTAGATCCCCAAAGTGATGGAGAAGTAACCTCAGGCTTTACAATGAGCCAACAGTGACTGTTAATTCTAGTCAAACATCCTCTCATTTCTCATTTAGGTAAGGCAACAAAAGCAGACACTTGCTTCTAAAAGGATGTCCTAAGTGAGACATTCCATGCCTAAAAACTACACATGACTTCATCTGAAAGAGTGCCAGACAAGCTTCCATAAAAATACTTTGTTAAGCAAGTTTAAACAGATATCCTGCTTTTTTTCTCTCTTCTTCATCTTAAATGTAAGAATGTTTAAAGGATTCTGAATCTTACTAATAATATGAGCACGTTTGCAGCTGAGTGTTTGTGGAAACATTGCACATCCACCCAACTCATCACCTGTTAAGTCACATCTTTGTTTGATTTTCAAGAATGAAATGATTCATAGTCATTTCATTCATGAGAATTGGTGCCAGTTCATTTCTTGGAGTTCAATTACCAGCTTCTGGAATTGAGCCTTAAATATCCTCTCATAAGTTGAATGTATGTGGCAGCTTTCAATTTTGTTTCCCCTTGGAAAGGTATAACTAATTTTATATTTGGTCAAATAAATTGGTTTCTAAAAGAGTGTTTGTTGGCATCCTTTTTTTTTTTTATGTCTCCCACAGGTTTACTGTAGAAAAACAGCCTGGCCATGTTCAGAGTTGGAGGATAACACTGGCAGTATCTGTCTGCCTGTTGCAGTAATTACTTTTCTGTAGTTATAGATTGGATATGTTGCTATCCTAGCGCAAGAGAAATATGCTTGTGAAAGTTGGGGGTATACTGGGCAAATGAGCTAGACACTGGTCTGCTTGAGCCATTGATTCATCATATTCATGTTCACATTGTGGCTGCTGTTCACTACAGTGAAGAGACAAGATCAGTGCTCAGCCGGAAATAAAAATTCTTCATAATCAAGCACTCCAAGCTTATAAGGTGAACACCACCACAAAGTTTTTTCTCCCTCATATTTATAATTTTGTTTATGTAACTTCTGATCAAAATTAACATGAAAGAGATCCTGTAAAGTTACATGGAGCATAAACATTCTAAAAAAGAAGAGGTCCCTGTATGGAGTCCACACAGCCATGACTTTATGTTTATGAGCACAAAGGCATTTTCTATTTACGCTGTAGCTATTTCCCATGATCCAATTCTGGCAACCCATGATAGAACTATTAAATACCTACTATGTGCAAAGAAGCAGATTCAAAGGCCTGAGAGGATGCATTTACAGCAAGATCATTTTTAGAATTACACGTCTTTAAAAGTCAGTTATTATTTTTTAATAACCTTACTTAGTTGGTTAGGGTACAAACGGTCAAGGGCTACAGGAAAATGGGTAAGACCATTGTTTCCACACTAATATCATCATTTTTCCTCCTGTATCTGGAGTCATGGGAGAAACAAGGAGCAAAGCCCTGCAATTTTGATAGTTCAAGTTCTGAATTGCTCCCGTTCTCGCCCTCCCAAGCACAATGAAATCTATTCAGAGTCCAAGGGCTGACATAGTTTCTTCATGGTTGGGGTTTTGAGATCAACAGTTCAGTTGGAGGTATTTCCAAAGAAACTTCGTCTGAGAATCAAGATGGTGGAATAGGGTAAGGACACGTTTAAATGGAAACATTTAATCAGGATGAAACAGAGAGGACACATTCCAGGAAATAGGAGAGGACAGAACAATAGCAGAGGGGTACCTGGAGACTGACAAACACAGGAAAGCAGTGGAAACACAGTGGAAACATAGGAAAGTGGTGTGTTGTTGCAGTGACTGATACTCCAGCAGCATTCAGCTAATGACGATCTGAACTCCACCAGAAGCCGGAACTCCATCAGCAACCAGGTAGGAAGGGAGTGTTACTGGGAGCTTGGGAGGTGAACCAAGACTAAGAGCTGTCCATCCTGCTTGTTCGTTTGATTTGACCAGGAGCAGAGACAGAGTGGATCCCAGATGGGAAGTCAGAGAACAGGGTGGATTTCACAGCCCAGTCAGCTCCCTAGAGCCGAATTGGGCGCCATTTTGCGTAAGGAGGCAAAGGCAAGGGAAAGGACTGAGTATACGCTGAACTGGGAGTGAACTCATCTCTGACTCAGTGAACTGCATCAACGTGGTATTCTACAGGTTCCACCCAAGATAGGTCTGGGTAGCCCTCAGACCTGATGGCCAACAGATCAAGAACTCTAGTAGTGGTACGTTGGGTGCCATTTTGTTCACTGTGGCAAAAGCTTTCGGATTGCAGGGCACAACAGTGAACTGTGCATGTGCTGAGCTCACGGGATCTCACTGAGTTCAGCGAATTGCACTGGTCCCGCATGAAAATAATACCGACTATGGCATTGTATGGGTCAAAATAGGTCGGTGTGGCACCCAGACCTAACGTCCAACAGGTTCTGACAAGATCAGCACCACCAACAACCTAGCTATATAGGACACCTGGTGTCTCTCTAATCCTGGGACCTGCTCCAACCGGAAATGGGAGAAAGGTTGCAGAGACAATGGTGCAACCTCAGCACAGTATCACAGGAGGTGGAGACTGGTGAGCCAGGAGTTGGGGCTACGGAGTTCTTTGTGGAAATTTAACATAAGAAGCCAGACCTGGAACTTGCTGGAGGGAGTGGCACAATTGTCTGCAAGAAAAGAGTTGTGTGCCAACTGCAATAAGTAAAATTGAACTGTACACCTGTGGGTGACAGAGCTTAGAAACTTACCCCAAGGAGAAGACTCTGCTAACCAGAAGTACAATGACCAAGAGCAAAAGAAGAGCCAAAGGCACAATGAATATTACTGAAGACTCTCCTGCAAAGCAGCAAAACCCTGTGCTAACCTCAGAGTTAATTGAGGAAGACATTGAGAAAATGGGGGACACAGAATTCATAAAACTCATTTTAAAGCTTCTGATCAACAATGAGAAGCACATACAAGAGTTCAAAGAACTTAAGGAAGCAATGAAGCAAATCAAGGCTGATATATCAGCCGTCCTTTACTGCTTTCCCAGGCCACAAGCAGGGAGCTGGATGGGAAGTGGGGCTGCCGGGATTAGAACTGGCACCCCTATGGGATCCTGGTGTGTTCACAGCGAGGACTTTAACCACTAGGCCATGGCGCTGGGCCAGGAGCAGTCCTTCCATGCTAGCTCTCACCTGTCTCCTCCCAAATGACCTTTTTGAAACTATTCCACCTGTGTCACTCGTTGTCTGTTTTTAGTACCAAGGTTTGCTGTTTTTCCATATAATTTGATACTGTTACTTCATAGATTTATAATTTATTTTTCTTTTTCATCATTTCCTATGCTTGCACATTATTTTTTCCATTTACACTGCAAACTCTTTGATGGCTTAGATGGTGTTTCTTTCTAATCTCTGTGCTGTTCTACAACATCCACTCCCAATACAAATATGAGTGGACACAGAGTAGAGTTTCGTATAGATAATATATTTTAATTTGTCAACCCCTCATTATGTTTTTTCATTGCTCTTGGAAACTCAAGGACAAAGTCAAAAGCATACTTTAAAGATGAGGCTGGTTGGGGGTCTGTGCTCCAAATTGTTCAATATATAACTTCACTCTCACTTTCCATTCATGATCATATACTTTTGTCTCCATCAGGCTGGTAGCAAGCTGGAAATAGAGGCGATAAATTTTCATTTTTGTTGTCCTAAGAACTAGTGTGGGAACTAGCACATGAGAAATAGCCAACTAATCATTGATAAACTTGAGAAAGATGGGGTAAACCAACTTGATAAACTTCACTTTGGTTTAGAAAACAGTGTTGACTTTTTAGACTGACATTTCCAGCAAGTTAAGATGTTTGAATCATTTAAATACGTAGCTGAAGGCCTTGTAAACACAGGTAGTATATTCTTTGGTAGCAGGAAAAATATTAGACATAAAATTGAAATGGAAAAAAGAATTAGACAGCCAACAAGAACTAACAGCTTTATTGCTGTATTCAGGAGCATTGCATTCTTTTGAGGTTTTAAAATTAAAGAAAAACTCTAGCAGAATTTCAACCAGGAAAGAGCTATTTTGAGGCATCTTGATGCTGCTTAATTCAAATTCAAGAGATAACGTACTTCTTGCTGCTGGAAACCCCACGATTGCTCCTTACTTCTCTACCCAGGAAGTGAAACAAGACAGCTTCCAGTATCAGAAGTAGAGAAGAAAGCTTTCCCTATTTGTCTAATGTGTTTCTTCCACTGTTTGTGGTAGAGATCATCAACTACCTGAGCCATGTCTAGGCTGTGCTCCCCTCATGTGCGCCTATGTATAAATCAGACGCATAGTACAAGAAAAAAAGCAGGCATCTTAGTCCTTCAAACTCTGACATCTTCTAGGCCAATGGACCAGCCAAAAATAAGGAAAGTGTGTTGCCCAATTACCATCATCCGCTGAACCAAAATTATATGTGCTTCCTTGCATTTTACTCTACCTGACCATTTATTGTCTGGCTTTAAAATTTGAGCTAAAAAAACTAGCATTTGTGGTTTAACATAATTTAGTTAAAAGTCTATTCCCTTGCCATGAGCCATGGATTATTTATTTAAAAAATTATTATCATTAATTGTTCATTGAATTCTATCTTTCTTAATGTCCACTGATGTAGAATGATGTGTTGCTAAGAAAAATATTATGATTTTAATTGCATTTTGGCATCTTAAAAGAATATTTCACACTATTTAACATCTGCAGTCAACAGATGTTTAAACACAACTCCCTCAGCGACTAAAACTTGGCAAAATGTGCAGTTATTGGAACAGCTTAAACTTCTAAATATACTTCTAGGAACATGATATAGGCAGATGAAATGTTACATGTATGTGTTTTATATTAAATAGTGAAGTATTACATATACCCTCTCTTTCAGAGATGACAGGTTTCAGGGAATGGAAAAAAGCAGCCAGGAGCCATTTCTGTCCTACCGTAGTAGTGATATTCAGTAAGTGACGCTGTATTGCATGGTGACAGTCAAGTGCAGTGGGGACACTTTGAGAATGCTTCTGTTTATTATAGTGGGCTCTGCAGGCTAGCAGAAGCAAAGCAGTGAAGCAGACCTGCTCATACTTCTGCTTTTCTCTTTGTATCATTTTTTACTCTGACTCAGATTCCATTGGACTGGTGAAGATAGATTCTAAGACTAATGCATCAGACTTGACTTCAAATTAATAGGTCAACATTCAGTTAATCCAGGCAAAGAAAAATCTTTTTTTTAAAAAAAGATTTATATATTATTTTTATTACAAAGTCAGATATACAGAGAGGAAGAGAGATAGAGAGGAAGATCTTCTGTCCGATGATTCACTCCCCAAGTGAGCGCAACAGCCGGTACTATGCTGATCCGAAGCCAGGAGCCAGGAACCTCCTCCAGGTCTCCCATGGGGGGGAGGCAAGATCCCAAAGCACTGGGCTGTCTTCGACTGCTTTCCCAGGCCACAAGCAGGGAGCTGGATGGGAAGTAGAGCTGCCGGGATTAGAACCGGTGCCCATATGGGATCCCAGCGCATTCAAGGCGAGGACTTCTTCTAACATGAGTTTCTGTGTAGGTGTGAATTTGTGTTGGGAGCTGGAGGTGGGCAGGTAGAGAGGGGGAGAGGACAGCTCAATTAACATTTAACTGACTTTCCATCATGAATAACATGGCTTAAAGAAATCCAAAGGTATACACAAATTTCAATTCAATCACAACTGAAGCCATTCACCTCCACTGACCCTTTTTCCTTTTGTACTTTTATGGAATTCAACCCTAACAGAAGCCCATTTCCACATTGAGCATTCAGGAGGTTGTAGCAGAAAAAGTGAGAAGTCCACACTCTCTAGCCTAGGACAGAGCTTCTGGTTACTACATGAAGGTTTTCAACAGAATAGAATAGAAGGCCTGTCCTTAAGATATCATTCTGTTCTCTACCCTCCACAACTTAAAATGCTGTTGGAGAAACAAGATTCAAACACATGAAACAACAAAAGCATATCAATATTGTGATGGTTAATTTTGTGTCAACTTGGCTAGGCTATTTCTTAAAATTTCTCTCTCTCTCCTTCTTCATACACATTTACACATTTGTGCAAGTGTGTGATATAACATATAAGCATAAATACATAAATATTACTGGTTCCTTGGAGAATTCTAAGATGGTATGGATAAGTAACATCTGGATGCAGAGAAGGAGATTGTGGCCAGGAGGAATTAGGGTAGACTTCAGGAAAAGATAAATAGGATCAAGCTAGAAGTGCACTGGAGATGTTTCATCAGGAATGGGAAGTAGAATGTGCAGAGAGCAAGGATTTGGGTTTGTACCCTTGAGAAGTCAATGATTAGTCCTGGCCTGATGCTTAGAAGGTGTATTGAAGAACACTTGGGTGGTTTACTGGGACCTGAGAACTGACACATAGAAAAGGGCTTCCTTTTTCCATCCATGAAGGGAGTGCAGGCAGAGTTATTGCATTTTTAAAAACTGAGTCATCTTTCTGTAACACTCTGACAGCAGAGTCCGCTTCAGACTGTGTGCAGCTGTCCCCAGCAATCACTGTATTCTCTATTCTTACTATCCATCCATAGAGGCATTTTCTTGTCCGAAGAGGGATGATTTTTAATGTGAATTTAGAAAGAATCTCATTAAGGCAGACTAGAGGACTAATATGAAGATAAAGTCACAACACAGAAAATGGGTTCCTTTCTGAAGGAATAGAAAATTTCAGAAAGTCCAGGAGGTTCAGAAATTCAAATCCAGGAGAGCGAGTGTTCCTGTTTGTGCAAACAGCACAATCAATCTAAGTTGAGTGGATCACTCAAATAATATTTAAATGATTGAATAAGAGTGATGTTTCTGAGTCAAACATGGTATGTTTGCAGTTGATGTTGTGCCTCTGTAATGGTCACCACCAAACTAAGAAGGTGGAAAGACTTCATGAACACTAAAACTATGTTATTTGAACAAATTGGGAGGGAGAAGAAAAATCAACTTACAAACTATCAACACACTTGCCACTTGAAAAATGTTTTCTTGAAGTGATATTCCACTCCTTTTAACTCATCATTCTTTTTACTTATGGTGGAGATGAATATTATTCTGCAAAGTGAGATATGCAAGAAGTAGCACTTTATTTCTTAGCATAAATAAAATCCAATTATGAGGCTATGGTCATTTTAATGGCATCAGAGATGATTGTCACCCAGGGATGGGCAGAATTCCTAGGGTTTCAGTAGCAGAACTCCCTAAGATCTTCAGCCATTGGACATGGCCTGTGAAATTTCCTGTTGAGGTGTCTGTGGTGTCAGAACACATAATCTCTTCTAGTCCTGGTCCTTTGCAGCCTCCTTTAAAGAAAATGAAAATAGATGAGGAGGTTCTTGGCATTCTCAGCTCCTTGGCTCAGCCCATCTGAGATCTTCTGGAGAATGTTCCAGTACTCACAGATTTTCACATCTTCCCATTACAAGCAATTTCCTTTCTCTCTCCAGGACACCAAGTATAGTCTTGTCGAAGTGTCCAGAACCAGGATCCAGAAGTGTTTTGCAGATGACTTGGGCTTCTGGCCCTGTGGTAAACAACTCCCTTTGGACAAGAGGCCACAAAGAAGCCTGACCATCTGCTTACAGTGGAAGGAGGGAAGAAATAAGGGGAGAACAAACTCAATATTCCCCAAAATTGTAGCATCAACCATTCTGGACACCTTGATGAGTATTTTTTCCTGAGTTTTCTTGTGCTTATTTTATACAAAGTAAAATATATTTGTACACATGTTCCTTTTTTTTTTTAAGAAAAAAAGAATCATACACAATAAGGAAGCAGGTTCTTGGGGATCCTTGAATGCCCATCACTTTCCTGATCAATTCCAGAAGCTGATTCTGTTGTGTCAGTAAGTGCCAGTTTCATCCCAAGTAGATTGAGTATGGGTAGAGCTAACTGTTGATCTTGCAAGAGTAGAACAGGACACAGAACCTGTGTTCATGGTGACTAGAGATACAAAGAAGTCAAATCAGCAGTCAGGGTGAATGAGCCTATCCAATGGTCAACAGAGGACAAAGGTCAGGAAAGAAGTAAGAGTTTAACAGAGGGTATATGTGCTTTGCAGTGCGAAAGGTACTGGGGCACCGAACTTGCAGGAAGCCTGGGAGTTAGAGCCAGTCGGGGCACACATGGGCCTGGGAGCTCACACTCAGGCAGGTGGAGTAAGCCTGGGGATTTTCCCACATGCTTGATCGCAGGCAGTGTTGGGGGAGGTGGGGGGAAACCCCTAGGTTAGCCTGCTGTCTTGGTCTGCTGATGGACCAGACTCGGGGGACTTTAAATGGGTCTGGAACTTAGATGTGCAGAGGCGTAAGGTCCCAAACCAGAACATGTGCCAGGAGTTTGGGACTCTGGAGGGCAGGCAGAGCTCTAGGCAAGCACCCCACTCCACTAGAAGACTGGCTTCTGAAGGCTAGGTTGGGTATCCATGCACTCCTGGCTGCAGGGACTGTGGATTAATCAGGGAAGTGGGTAAGGAGGTGTGTGGGAGGGAGGATCACTAAAGGAGTATGTTGCAGGTGAGGAATAATTTCTGAGGAATCTCCACTGACAAGGCTCACTGGAGCACACTAAAGCTAGGGCTAGGGGCCTACCTGGCAAGACTAGATCGCAGTACCCACCAGTGAGAGTTGGAACAGGGGACAGGTAATGCTAAGCTGGGCCATGAACTAACCAGAATATGAGAGAACCAAGTATGGGTGCAGATTCTGTGGGGGATATGTAGGCTCACCCGCATGGAACTACAATTTCCACTGGTTTGCTTAAGAACTAGGGGTAGTGACTCGCTGAACTAGGCGGGACCTTGGAACCCTCTGACACTCATGAGAACTGGGATTGGAAACAGACCGGGCTGGTTCAGGCTACAGCACTCTCAGGTGCACAAAAATAGGGTGTGGGGTGGGGTGGGTCTCAACTGCCACTAGCTCATACAAAGGCTGAAACGAAGTGGGCAGACGGTGCTGGTAAAGGATCTAGCACTCACTGGCACATGTGAGATCTGGATCTGGGAATGGGCCTTGTGGGGAGAACTTGGGAAACTCCCTTGGTGAGAAGTAGCTCTTCTGGTGAGCATGTGATTGAGGCCGGGTGTTGGTCAGGCCAGGCAAGGTATCTCTACCTGCAGGCAAGTGTGTCGGTTGGTTCTAGAAGTGGAGGGTGGGAGCGGGGAGGGCACCGGGCAGGGCCAGGGCCAACCTTAGCCCACTAGCATGTGCAGGAGCCAGGCTTGAGTGTGGGTCATGCCAGGCTAGGCTAGCACACCTACTGGTTTGCATGAGCCAGGGATGAGAGCAGACCATGCAGGGCTAGGCTTTAGTATCTACCAGTGGGAGTTGGGACTGTGGGTGTGCCAGGAAAGGCCAGGCCAAAGTATTTGATAGCAAAGGCTAAGATGGGGGATGGGCTATGCCAAGCAGGGTCAGAGCAAATACTGGCATATGCAAGATCTGTGTCTGGGAACAGGCCTGGTTGGGTTGCTAAGGGGACACCCTGACTGAATTGTGGTTCCCACTGGTGAGTACAAGAGCAGGAATAAGGTGGTGATCTCAGCTGGACATGACTGCAGTGTCCCTAGGCATGAATATGGACTGTCTCTGGAGTGTGCCAGACTGGGCTAGACTTCAGCATCCACTGGTTGCTTGTGAGAGCCAGAGTGGGTGTAGGATGGGCTAGACTAGGTCTCGGTACCTGCTGAACCATGTGAGATTTGTGTCTGGGCGTGGACCATGTATCGGTGGGTTGTTGCACCCAACTGTAGGAACTGGAATGGGTGTGGACTGTTTGGGCAAGACCACTGTTCCTCCCAGGAGAGGAGATGGACTAAGTCTGGGCCAAGAACTCAGTGGTGTGTGCAAGATCAGCCACTTGAAGGAGCCATTAATAGAGGAGCAGTTTAGGGAACTCCTTTGTCAGGAAGAGAGTTAATAGCGGAGTTTAGGAAATCTTTTGTCAGGGTGAAGTTCCTGCAAGTGTGTGCAGGAACCAACGCTGAGAGCAGCTCACATCAGGCCAGGTTATGGTACCAACCAGCATACGTGTGGGTCAGGTCTCGGGGAAGGCCAGGCTGGGTCAGTTCATAACACTCAATGGCAGATCTGAGAACCAAGATGGAATGCAAGACAGGCCAGGTCAGTCTGCAACACTAGCTAGTTCACATTAGGGCCGGGAATGGGGTCTGTCTGTGCTGGACAAGGCTTCAGCATCTACAAGCATGAGGTGGAACTCAGGGAAGACCAGGTGGAGACAGGCTACAGCACCAGCCAGAAAATGCTGAGGTGAGGTAGGTGTGTGTGCTGCAGCACCCGTTAGCACACGTGGTCCCAGAGGGAACAATGCAAGCCTGCTAGCGGGCTTAATGGGGCTCTCCTGCTGGGCCATTGCTTCCATTGGCAAGATTGGGACCTGGAACTGGGGATAAACCATGCTGGGCAGGACTACAACATCTGTTGGCCTGCATGCTAACTGGGTTAGGGGAGAGCCAAGCTGGTCTAACAGACTGTATCCACTGGTTCAGGGATGAGCCAAAGTAAATACAGACTGTTTGGGCATAGATGCACCACCAACTGGCAAGTCCTGTGCGGCTAGATTGCAGGACCACCTGGAGAGGACAAGATCTGAGACTGGGAGTGGGCCCATTAAGAAAACTGTGGGCACCTGTCTGATCCTGTCTGATGGGTTGCAACTGATCCTATCTGATGGGTTGCAACTGATCCTATCTGATGGGTGAGCATGAGAACCAGGCTTGAGGTGGGCCTTGCTAGACAGGCGGTGGCACCTGCCAGCACATGTGTGTGCTGGATAGTGGGGTCAGTTGGGTAGAGTTGGGTTTCAATGCCCATTGACGTGTATGAGAGCTGAATGGATGTGGGCCAGTCTGGACCAGTCTGTTGCACATAGCGGCAAGCACAGGAACCAGAGCTGGTGATTGGGCCTAGTGGGGTTTATTGTGTGTTGCTCCTAGTAGGCTACAGTTCTTGCTGATGATGTACATGAGGGCCAAGTGTGTGGCAGGCTGGGCTGGGCTGGGTCGCAGCATGCATTGGTTTATGTAAGACACAGGTCTGTAGGCAGAACTGACCCAACAATTGCAACTACCAGTATATGTGTAGGCTGATACAGGTGACAGAACCGGACATCATACTGGCCAGGAAACACAATAGTCAGAATTGGGATCACTTCAGATGAGATTTCTTTGAGGATTTCCCCCAACTGAACTGCTGAAATCAGAACTCCAACTATTGGGAGAATTGCAAGACCTGTGGTCTGACCATAGGGCTCATGTGTCAGAACTGGGCCTTCTCAGTGACTAAGATAGAGCAGTGGATGGGCATGAAGGATATGGCAGCCCATTGGAGCCTGTAGAAGACACCTGGTACCATAACAGAAGATGGAGGGCAGAACAAATTTGTCAACTACCCCAGCTAAGTGTTGACAGGAAATATCTGGGCGAATAGAGATTTATTTATTTATTTATTTATTTAAGTGGATAATACCATTGTTTCCATACTAATATCATTTTTTCCCTGTGTCTAGGTTCATGGGAGAAACAAAGGGAAAAGCCCCACCCAGCCTCCCACCCATCCCAGGTCCCCGATGTGAAGCACGCTCTGAGGGTCCTGCTCAAGCAGTTTTGATAGTTCATCAGTTCTGGATTGCGTCATTCTTGCCCTTCCAAGCACAATGAAATCTATTCAGGATCCACTGGCTGACATAGTCTCTTCGTGGTTGGGATTCTGAGATCAGCAGTTCAGTTGGAGGATCTCCAAAGAAACTTCATCTGAGATAATCCCAGACCTGATTCTTGTGTTTCTTGCCAGTACAGGGTCTGGCACTGTCTGTCGCTTCAATCAGCTTATGCACATGCTGGTTGTTGCGATTGCTGGGTCAGTTCTGTTTCCAGCCCTGTCCTCCACTTGAAGCAATGGGTGTTGTAGTCCAGGTCAATCCTACCCACTTCATACTCGGTCCTCACGCAAACCAGTGGGAGCTGCAGCCTAGTTGGGTGCTTTCCCATAACCCCCACCAAACCTGCTCCCTACCCTGGTTCCATGCATGCCAGTATGTACCGCAGGCTTGTTCAGTCTGTCCCACATCCCATTTAGCTCTCATACTTGTAATGGGCATTGAAGCTTAGTTCAACCCAAGCAACCTACTATCCAGCCCACACACTTACTGGCAGGTGCCTTTCTGTCTAGCCACCCCTGTCCCTGTCCTGGATTTTGTGCTTTCCAGTGGGAGTGGTTACCCACGAGGGAGGTGCCTACTATCTCCCTACGAGGCCACTCCAACTTCTGGATTATGCACTCTCCAGGTCGTTCTGGAGTTTAGCTTGACAGAATTGGCCCCTAGTGCCAGCCTTTGCCATCTGATGATGTGGCAAAGCCCAACCAACCCTCTCCCACTCTAATTTTTGCTTGCACCAGTCGGAACAGTCAGCCCACCATGGCCCTTCCCTTATCTAGCTCACATGAGGCCCACAGGTGTTATAGCCCTGCTTGGTCTGGTCTGCCCCCATCCGAACTCATGCTCTCCAGTGGAAGTGGTTGTCTATCAGGGGAGCCCACATTCCCCCTGCCAGCTTTGACTCCTCCCCAGTTGTCATGTGTGCTGTTTGGGTGCTGCAACCACATCTGGTATGGCTCACTTCACCTTGGCATTCCATAATGTGCACTGGTATGTGTTGTGACCAAATCTGTCCTGACCCACATACTATGCTGGTGCTCAGATTCGCCAGAAGTTGATGTGAACGGGTTCAACCTGGTCTGCCCCCCACCTATGCCAAATGTATGCCAGTGGGATATCTTCCTCTGGCCTGGTCTGGGTTGCTGCCTATTGTAGTTCTTGTGCTCACCTGCAGGGACTGTGTCCAGAGGAGTTTCTCAAGCTTCTCCTTCAGAATCTTTCCCTATGCGAGGTCTTGCACGTACTGGTGGGTCCATGAGCCAGCCCTCCTTTCTGGCCTTCAGTCCATTCCAGTTCTTACTGTTGTGTGTTTCACCCTAGCCAAGGCTCATCCATACCCAGGCACTGCTCACACATGGCTAAGTAGGGGCAGAGACCTAGCCTAGTCGGTCCTACATCTACCCAGGTTCTCCAGAGCACCAGATGGTGCTGGAGTCTAGCCCACCTAGGTGTACCCAGCCCCAATCCACAATTATACCTAGGGAGATTTCAGCCATATCCAGACCAGAAGACAGCCCCCACTCTGGCCCCCGCACTCTCCCATGGGAACCCCAACCCAGCAAGGGTGTTCTGTCACAGCTCCCCAACTGAGTCTATGCCCAGCCTAGATTATGCACATGCCGGTGGTTGCTCTGACCAATTTGGCTTAGCCCCTCAACTGTCTCAGCCTTTGCCTTCGATGCTGTGCTGTAGTATCCCTGCCTCATGAAGACCAGTTGGGGTAAGAGCCTAGGTCAGAATCACATGTGCTCCATCCTGATTTCTGTTCTTCCTTATGAGTTGAGGTTTGCTTGGCCCTGCCTGGTCTGCACAGTCCCCATGCTTGCCTGAAAGTTTCATGACCCTGTTACTGGGAATTACCCAGAATTCATCTCTCACCTACACTAAAGCTGGCCTTATTTATGGGTGTCCCTAAGCAGAAATTTCATATCCTAACTACCATGGGGGATAGGTATGGGGAGGGGCTGGGGGAATCCCAGAGCGTATGAAACTATGTCACATAATGTGATGCAATTAATAAAACAAACAAACACACAAACAAACAAAAAAACCCAAAGCTTGCCGTTGGGCGGCCAGTAGGCAGAGCCTGGCACCATTTGGTGCACTGGCCGCTGGAAGCCAAGGACTCAGTCACTGTCTTTTGGCAGTGACTTTGTCCTGAGTCCCCAGCCTTGGATCAGGCCCAGCAGAGGCAACCCCATATCGGCCACACTACAGGGAGCTGCAAACCACCCCCAACTGCAAGACCCAGACCCACGAATACAGATTCTAACGTGGACTATATCAGCCAATGGATCTTGGAAATATTTTCTCATCCTTTGGATCAGCACGATTCATAGCATTTCAGAACTATTGAAATCAACTGAGCAGAATCCTTGGCGCATGCTTCACATCGTGGTCCCTGGAATGACATCACATCATCTCCCATCCCTAGGTACTAAGGCATTTGAGAGGCTAGGCGCAGCTTCTCGCCTTATCACCTTCCTTTTTCCAGATGTAGGAAGAAGAAAAAGAAAATTTGGAAACAATGGTCTCACCTGCTTCCCCTAATCCTTGACCCTAACCACTGTAATCACCTATGTAAACATGATCAAAAATAAAACTAAAGAGAGAGAGAGAGATTAGCAAAGTGGAAAATAAGAGCACAAGGTAGAGGAAAGGCCCTCCAAGGATTTTATCCTGCATTAAGTGACAGGTGTGTGAGTGAACTGACCTGAACTAGAGACCACAAAATTAGGAACCAAAAAGAGGGAACACTATGACAGTATAGTGGCTCACTTTGGCATCAGATGGGTGAAACTGTTTGGGGTGCAGAGATCATCAGCAATAAACCAATGGCCTTGAGAGGGTTTAGTCAGGCATTAAACATTGCCTCATTCAATAATAATTCTGATTATATAATCAGAAAAAGAATATTTAGTGGAAAAAAATCAAAACAAAACTAGATTTGATGCTAATCTCCTTGACTTAGAATTGGTTTAAGATGAGGGTTAGCAGTTTGGGTAAACAATTTAAATAAGTAACATCTTTTAATTTTTCATCATAAAATACAGATACAGTTCTTGGGTGTTGCAAGGAATCGCCAAAATAAGATAAAAATCATAATAAGCTGTTAAATAATTAATGTGTATTAGACACAGTACTAGGTGCTTCCAGATACTTCATCTTCTTTCCTATAATTAGCTTACAAGGTAACTACTATCCCTCCTGTTTTACAGATGAAAACTGGATTTCCATGTGAATAAGTAATTTGTGTCATGTCCCATAGCAATCAAATATGTAAGGATGGATGTAGTAGGTATTTAACACATGTGAGCTCTCTCCTCTCACTTGTCTGCAATGTAGCCATGAACAACTTTAAAACTGCTTATTTGATTATTGAAGATAAAATCCTTAAATGAGGGTTTTATCTCTGCTGGGGTAGGGTTTGTTTAGCTGCCATTATGTTTATTGTGAATTTGATAGCCTCTTAATCCACCGAAGTCGTGACCTTATTGTTACGTGTTGATTTCTTCTGTCGCCAGTGTTTCTCTAGGGGCCTTCATCTGCATTTGTTTGTGGCTGTCTCTTTCCACTGACATTTCCTCCTTTACATGATTCCCAAGATAATTTCTCATTTGAGCCTGAGTGATAATGTCAAAATCAATCAATCCCTGACAAGCTTTGTAAATACATTCCCTAAGCTTTCCGTGAGGAATATCTTTACTGATATAGGTGCTTAGCCTAGTGATTATCATGTCTAAAACATCCATGTCCCACAAGGTGTCTGGGGTTCAGTCCTCAGCTCCAAGTCCTGACACCAGCTTCCTACTAATTCAGACTCTAAGAGGCAGTGGTGATGGCTCAAGTGGTTATATCCCTGCCACCCATGTGAGAGACCTGCTTTAAATTCCTGACTTCCAGCTTGACGTAGCCCAGCCCAGACTCAGCCATGGCAGAAACCTGGGGAGTGAATCAGTGGATGAGATCTTCCCCAAGCCTGAAATAAAAAAAAATTTAGAAATAAAAATGGCCCAGGATTGCATAAACTTACTTAGAAAACAAAAACGGAATAGCTCTATTGTCCAATTCTTGAAGGAGCAGGGTGACCAACCCAGAAGAAAACTGGGAGGTCAGAGCCTTTCCTAGATCATGGAATCTCATGGTTGGGCAGATTTCAGGTTCATTGCACCTGGATCCTATCGTGGGAAGAGGGAGGAGTGTCCTCCCCTAGGACCTTTGGGAACTCCAGGTGGACATGAAGACCTTGATCCAACATGGAGAGACACAGAACTCAGGATCTTCAATTTCCTTTTCCCTCTGTGGGTGGGGAGTGCCAGTAATACTTTCACAGGTTTGAACAGCCTTACAAGGGTTATTTTCTTCCTCAGAGCCAGGAGATGCAAGACAGCAGCCATAGGCTGATTGCAGACTGTTGGGAATTTGCCCTATCATGTAGTTTTTAAAAATTGAATTAGTTGCAACATTTAAAATGAGAGACTTTATACGAAAATCCAGATTTCTGGCTTCTCTTGAAATACCACATCTGATAATCCTGGGCTAGCATTTCCGCAGGAAACAGTAGGCTGACTCTGAGGAAGCCTCTTCACGTGGGGCAAGGATCTCTCCTGAATTTTCAAGTTCCTATTTGGCCCTATACTCATGCAGGCTACCTATCTGATCTACTGGACATTTGAGTTTTAAAGAATGGAAAAGAAAACCTGGGGTTGAAAGACTTATAACTTCAGCAATTTAGAAAAGAAACACTAAAAAGCACTTTATATAAATGTTGTTTTTGTATGTTATCATTCCAGTGTTGCAGATAGAGCAACTGTAGACCAGAGAGTTGATCAACATGATCAAAGTCCTATGGTTGGAGGGCCCACAACAATGGCTCAGTGGCTAAATCCTTGCCTTGCAACCGCCAGGATGCCTTTTGGACACTGATTCATGTCCCAGCTGCTCCACTTCCCATCCAGCTCCCTGCCTGTGGCTTGGGAAAGCAGCAGAAAATTACCCAAGGCCTTGGGACCCAGTATCTATGTGACAGACCCCAAAGAAGGTCCTGGATTCTGGCTTCATATCCACTCAACTCTGGCTGCTGCAGCAGCTTGGGGAGTGAACCAGCATACTGAGAATCTTTCTGTCTGCATCCCCTTCTCTATGTCAGTCTGCCTTTCCAATAAAAATAAATATATCTTAAAAAAGAAAAGAAGTCCCGTGAGAAGTGGTAGAATTCTGATTTGAGGTTGAGTCTTTCTGGTTCCAACTTGTGTTACCACTAAATCTCCCTGTGCCTTTCTACCACAATGGCTTTACCTCAGCTGTGGTTCCTGCTCATGAAGAATGCAGACACACACTTCTGCTGCTATAGAGCACTTGATGCCTTATCAGTATCTCAGAGTTAATATGTCAATTTTCTCTGGCTTGCATCATGGTGCAGTCTCTCTCTCTCTCTCTCTCTCTCCCTCCCTCCCTCTCTCTCTCTCTCCATATATATATATATATGTATATATATATGTATATATGTATTTATGCACACACACACACACACCAGTTTTCATCCTTGATACTAAGAAAACCCATTTAGAGTCTTGATTTTTCTCCTCTTGGCTGGCATTCTCTCTGCTCTCTGAGTCTCTGATGAAAATAGGTACAGTGACATTCAAATAGGAAAGGAGAAACTTCCTTACATATCACCAAAGTTATCATTTGCATCGAGGGATAAGAGGGTGGATAACTTTTAGTCCAGCAATTCATCAACCCATGTGCACTTCACAGCACTGGCTTAAATTTTCAGTCTCATTAAATTGTTTCAGTTCATCTGGTCCCAATCTTTGTGGTTGTCTAAGTGCATATTTATGTCCCATGAGTTATTGCCATTACTAACCTGTGTCATACCACTCCTACCTCCCCATTACCCTTAATTGCTCTTGCAGTACTTCTGGTATTATTTAAGTCTTCCCTTTACCAATTACTTCCAAGATTCCAACAAGCTTGTTGCATGTGTATGAAGCACCTGGTCTTTTGGGTTTGTTCATAGCATTATCTGTCCCCGCCGTCCAGCAGTGGTGACACTAAAATGATGAGGCACGCTCTTGAGGGTCTGGGAAAAGCTGGAACCGCAACCGGACCTCTCACTGCCAAAAGCAGCTTGTTTAAATCCTTATCTCCGCTGCTCTGGTCCCCATTGGTCTAAGCTTTCCTCCCTGCTTTTCCAACTCTCTCTCTGGCACCCTTCTTGCTGCCCATCCTTCGTTCTTTCGCCAGTCTTTCTCCTCGTCACCCCCCAGTCTTTCTCTCCATCTTTCTCATCCCCATCTCTCTGTACTGCTTTTACTGCTTCTGTCTGTATCCCTCTTTTCTACTTTCTATCCGGCACCCTTCCTCCTGCCCATTCTTCTTCTCCCTCGTCCCATATTTCTCTGTCCATTGTCAGTCCATCCATCATCCACTGTCGTCCATCTGTCTGTCGTCCGTCCCATCCCATCCGTTGTCGTCCCGGCCTAGCTTTTACCGGCTACTTTTATATCGTTCTCCACCAGTCACTTCTCCCTGTGGGTCCACTTGATGCTACATGATAGGCCAGTAATCACAGCAAGGGCATTAGCCTATCCCTGTGACTTCCTGTTTACCTGCTGGCAAAACCAACTCCGCCTCCTGGCCCTTGGTCAGCCGCCATCTTGCAATGGCCCCTCCTATTCCGGCTTTCCTATTCTGGGGAGCAGCTTCAGCACCCTACTCCCCACAATTATCCAGGTTATTTTTGCTAAATCTCTTTAGTGATGTGTGTGTGCTGGGTACATCTCCCTCCTAAAACCACTGCCAAGGGATGTTAAGATCATACAGGCTTCACTTAGTGGGTAGAGTCACTTATGTGATATGTTGCAGCATAGCTACCAAATGGATTAGAGCCCAGTGTCTTAGAATATTAGCTTGCTGGATTTTGTTCCAATATCCATTTGTCTCTGCATATATATTACATTGCTCCATAAATAAGGTGCCATGAGGAACTGGGCTGAGAGATCTAACATTGAATCAGGATTTTTTTTTCCTCTCCTTTAATAACTAAGGCTTGATTATCACACCAAGACTGATACCTCTTTCTGCATGATTTTTTTTCCCTACACAGAGCTTCACTACCCTGTGAAAATCTTAATTATCTTGTCTGTACTAAACATGACTGGATATTAGTGATGGTTATGGATCAATCAAGTTGAATTCTCAAGCTCTTAGGTGTCTGTCTATGATATAATCGTGTACCCGGAAAGCCCAAATCAAGTGAAATGGGTTTATCACACAGCCTCAGTGCAGATTCAGGTTGACTTAAGTGCTCCTCTGGGTGCTTGGGTCTGCAGTTTCTGTGTCCTCTTTCCTAAAGCAGGCCTGGTGACTCAAAGGAGATTTGGTGGTTTGTCTTCATGCACAGAGGGGGCTTAGTAATAGCCACAGGGCCACAATCACTTCTCAATAGTGAGACTTCTTGAGCCAGTTTAAGCAACATGAAGGAAATGAAAGTGGAGCCCTGGAGTAGGGTTATAGCTGATTCTTGAAAAGCGACTGAGGTAGTGAATTCTCTCTTGTTTTTGCTTTCTTGTATGGACTGGCTTTCCCTTTCTCTCTGGAGTTTACCGTTGTTTCTCTAATACATAGGGTGGCACACAATCATCCCATTTCTTTCATGTTTTATTTATTTATTTTTACATTTTATATTTTATTATTACTATTCCATTTCTTTCATGTTTACATGTAGTTTCAGATGTATGCAAGATTTTCATGTTTTCAAGTCTCAAATTCATATTCCCAGAAAAGAGAACTTGACAGTTTCTTCATCTGGAAATGCAGCTAAAATACCCTTTTTCAATTAAAAAATATTTAATATAGGTGACTAAGCAGAGTCACTTTTCCCCTTCTATGTATTGGGTTTTCCTGTTTCATTCAAACACACCTGTTCTCTCTTACTTTCTCTTAATGTAACACAGAGCTCCACAGCCTCCCAATCTTCTAATCTCCTTAAAATTTTGGATTTTGAGTCAGACCTAGATTTTACTCTTGCATCAGTATTACACTAATTGTTTGACCTAAGACAGATCTTTTTTACAGCTTAGAATCACTCTTTCCTCATCTGTACAATAAGATGTGGAGATGATGGTAGTGGTGGTGATGCGTGTGTGTCTGTTCTAAGCACTATATTTTTAAAAATCTGTATGAAATGTTCTAGAAACTTGAAGGCATCACAAATCTAGAAGGTATTATTGAGGCAGAAAACCCTTAAAATAATCCTTTGACCCACAGTCTGGTTCTTCTGATGTTTTAGGAAGGCCTTTGCAGAATACTTTTATTCTCTCAGTTTGTATTTGCCCATGTCTGCATGTCTTACTTTTTTCGGTGGCAACAGTTTTAACTCCAGGGTGTGTCCTCCTGATTTATTTGCAGAGATTAAAAATGATGGATGCCTAATAAATGCTAGATATGTAGATAAAACTCCAGTTCTCCATGCATCTGCTCCATGTTTTTGCTGTGATACTTTTCAGCAGCCTGGAGGTCTCTACAATAGGATTGAAAGCCTGTAAAGATAATCTCAAAAATCCCTGTAAAAATGCAAAGGCATTATTAAATTTACAGAAGATATGACTCCTAATAACGCCACGCAAATTATGAGCAGTAATGGAAAAAATCCGATTCACATTTGTCTTTTTGTTCATTGCATTTATAATTACACTCTATGTAGGTCAAATTTTTTCATTTCTATATCCTGTGTGCCCTAAGGCATCTCTTCAGATATCAAAAGAAGAGAGAAACACGTAACAACATGGAATCATGAAATGTTACAGCTAAAAGTGCATCATGCTAAGCCTGTGATTTTACAGATGAGGAGATGAAGTCAAAGAGACATGAAATGGCTTGCCTAAGGTCACCCAGCAATGTAGTCATCTTTTTCTCTGACAAATTTGATATTTTCAGGATTATTGACATTTCTTTGGAAAGAAAACCCTTTTTAAAATGAAATATTTTCTACCAAGGACCAATGCAATGTATCTTAGGCTTGCAGATGGAAATTGCAGGGATATTCTATGGAGGCAAGCCAGAAAAGGCCTCTGCTCCCCAGTGGTTGACTCTAAAGATGTGTCATTTTCACATAACAGCAAAAATGTTTCTAATCAGGTGAGTCTCTTCAAATTAATGATCTAGCCACTTCCCTCAGATCATTCTTTCTTGAGCATCTACTTCATGGCAACCATGTACTAGTTTCTATAAAAAAGTTGAATTATTCACAGATAAAAATAAGCAACACAGAACAGAAGCAATATATGTGTATACTTCAAAAATGGAATTGAAAGATAAGTTTATTGAAAAAATTGAAATCCATGCATAGTTTCTTCATCTCTGAGCTTCTTGCAAACCCTTCATTGCACAGTGGCCAAGAGCATAGACCGTGAAGTCAGATGCGATATCCACTAGCTGAATGGTTTTGAGCTAAACCCATGAAGTATTTTTGCTTCAGGTTCTTCTTGTGTCAAGTGGGCTCACTAATAGTTACTGTAGGGATCACGAGTTTATCAACTATTAGGGGCTTATACAATCTGACCAATCATGAGTTTTGGTAGATACCAAACTACCCGTCTCTATGAGGTAGTAACCAATACAACTGCTCCTTTATTTAAAATATTATTTAGTTTATTTAAAAAGAGAGACTGATGGAGAGAGAGATAGCTAGAGAGAGTGAGAGAAACAGAGGTTGACCTTCTTTATGTTGATGTACTCCCTAAATGGTTACCATGGCAAGGGCAGGGTCAGGCTGAAACCAGGAACCAGAAGCCCCATTTCAATCTCCCTCACTGGCAGTAGAGGTCCCCAACTGGGTCTCTGCTATGAGATGCTACATCGCAAGCAGCAACTTAAGCCATTGTACCACAGTACCAGCCATATCCTATTTTTATAGACGAAGAAACTGACACTAAGAGGTCAAGTAACTAGCTAAGGCAGATAAAAAGGTTCAAACCTGTGTTGATCTGACAGTTAACCCTGCCACGCAAGCCCTGGGCTGTGTGCTGTTGTCAGATACAAAGCCTGCTCTCAAGAACATTGCAATCTAGACACGTTAATGCGGGCTGAAGATACTAACAGGCATTCGAGAAAGAAATAACATGGGCTGGGCATTTCAAGATGGGGCCCATGGGAGAATGTTTCTAGTTTTAGAATTCAGAAGCAGGTTCCAGGAGAATTTGACTTTTCTTTTTAAAGACTTATTTATTCATTTGTATATGAAAGCAGATTTACAAAGCAAGCACAAGTAATGGGGAGAGAAAAGGTGAGAGAGGGAGAAAAGGTTTCTATACAGGATTTACTTCCCAAATGTCTGTGGCTGAAACTAGACCCTGAAATTCCATCTAAGTCTCCCACATGGATGATAACAACCCAAGTGCTTGGAAAACTTGTTTCCCACCCAGACACAGTAGCAGGTATCTGGATCAGAAGTGAAGGAACCTGCACACAAAGCAGCATTTTGCTAGCACGTGCAGCAGTTTAACACAATGAGCCACAACACTAGCCATCTGAACCAAATTTAAAGGATGTGTTTATGCAGAAGCTGAAGTGAGAAAGAACAAAGGGCCCAGAGGAGGAAAGATGATATCTGGATAGAAGACTACTAGCTGATGATTCAGTAAAACACCTCAGAATATGTGCAGTGATGAAAAAGGTGTGAGGCCTCAAACCTTAGGTGATGTCAGGTTACAAGGTGCTTCTCGCACCACCCTTAAAGAGTATGCACCAAAAATTGAAGGTGCTTCAGATGGCTCTTTTAAAAAGCCAAGTGAAAAAAGAATTAACAATAAGAGTAAGACCTAAGGCTTTGAGACAGAGTGGTTATCTACCTGCAAGAACTGGTAGAAGATAGTTTTATTTACCTGGTAAATTCTCTTCTGAAAAAAAATCATACCTTTAAAAAAAGGCATGCACACAAAGAGAATGTACCTTTTCATTAGCAGCATTAAGGTCTTTTTTTTCTGAAATATGATATAATTTTTATATATAAGTGAAAACGGAATTGTAAGTATTTCCTATTCAGTGTATAAAATAGGTCTAGACTTTAAATTTTATTGTTGAGTTCTTTCCTTACCTCCTTTTCTTCCTGCCTGCCTCTGGCTTGTTTTGGAGCCTGGTTCACTCCGCTGTCCTAGGAAACAGTTTTTGTTCTTTAATTTTGATCTTTTGTTATGCTTGTCTTATGTTCAAATTTCACATTTATTAGGGCATAAACTTGCAACTACTGGGGCACAAAACATCCCTAAAACAGTGAAGTTGAAAGAAGAAATAGAGATGGCCTAAATTAGAATTCATACTGCTATGAAAACTAAGGCTTAGAATAACAACATGACATGTTCTTTAGGAACACAAAGCCAGCTTAATCTCTTGTCCAGTGCTCATTTCATTGTCATCTGAGCTCCTACAGGCCTCTGCGGAGGAACTGAGCTTCTTAGGAATGCTTCACCGTATTGGAACACACTTCTCAAGTACTGCTTCAAGACACAGAATCCATGAAGTAGTTAGAGTTGGAAGGAAACGTAATGTCATCAAATCCAGCATTCCCCTTGTCAAGTTCATGTGTTGGAAACTTAATCCTCAATGAGACTGTATTAGGAGATAGGAGTCTTTAGGGAAATGTGGAGGCTTTGCTTTCAAGAAAAGATGGATGCTGTAACAAAATAATTTGCTGGATATGGTTTGATTCTTTTGCATACTTCTGACCCTTCTACCGGGAGACAACACTGCATCCCTCTTCTTAGGAGAGAGCAACATCAAGCTACCATCCCGGAAGCAGAGTAGTCCTTGCTAGAGTGCTGAGTCTGATTGTGCTCTGCGCTTGGACAGCTCATCCTCCAGAACTGTGAGAAGTTTCTATCCTTTATAAATTATCCAGTCTCTTGTGTTCTCTTACAGCAGCACAAAGAGACTAAGACATTTCTTTGACAGAATAGAAGACCAAGTTGACTTGCTCTAACGTAGAGAAAGGGAGGGGATTCCAATTTGCTGACTCCCAGGACCACAGTTTTTCTCTGAACATGCTCTTTTTTATTTCTTTGAAGTCTCCATTTCTAGAGTCCATCCCCTTACAGTAACATGTACTGAAAGGAATCCAGCTTTATAATGTCTGGAAAAGCTTCAAGTGGAATGTATCCAAATCAGTAAGAAGCCATTTCCTTTGGTTTTCCTCTGGATGACCAGTTCAGCTTGGGATGTGTTAGGGGGAGGGTTGGGGAAAGAGACATGTGCAAATCTATCCATTCCTTTATTAAGTTCTTTACCTCTTCATACTCTCTAACTAACACAGTTATTGATTCCTGGATGAAACCAGAACTCAAGACAGTTAACAGTGGAGTTGGGAATTTGGTGAAGCAACACCAAATTCAGCCAAAACCAAGAGTGCATACTTGCTTAGCACTTCTGAGGACACCTTGTTCTTCACACGCGCTAAGTGAACATACAGTGAAGGTTCATTGGCCAGACTGTACAGTGGGTGTGGAATGTGCGTACATGTGTGTACATGTATGTATGAAAGAACTGTGTAAACTACAAAACATGTATAATTTGAAAAAACCCAAGAAACCCATAGCTCTTTCTCCTCTGTCATAGATTAGATTCAGAAAAGGATATTCCTAGCAATTGCCTATAGTTTTACACATATCATACTTGGGTAAATCACCTGGGAGCTTCGGAAGTAATATTGATGTCTGACATCCACTCCCAGAGATTTTGATTCATTTGATCTGGGATGGGCTCTAGACATCATGATTTTCTGAAATAACCCATTTGTCTAAAATACAACTATGGTGGTGAATTGCTTATATTTTGAAATGATTTTCCTTGACTACTGAGAATCCTTGTTTGTGTATAGAGTTAATTTCTCTTAAAATGTAATCTTAACTTTCTATGCTACTACATTTGTTCTATGAGATTTTTAAATAAAAACTTAAAAAACAAAACACTGGTTATTATAGGATGTAAACCAAATTTGCTACATGTACTAGGGTATTTTCTTTAAAATACCTATTGCTCATTAATGACTTGATGACCTTGGAATCTGTATGGAACATACAAAGTGCTGAATCCCACTTTGAGATGTTTAAAACCAGAGGATGCTCATGAGACAGTGACCTGTGAGTGGAGTCACCAGATGTTACAACTAAAATTGCAAGACACCCTGTGAAGATTGAATTTCAGTGAACATGTATTTTAGTACAACTATGTGCCATACAGTATTTGGACACACTTATATATTATTCATGGCTTAACTGTATTGTGGGTTGATATTTGTTATGCAAGGTTTTTATGATAAAAGAGGGAAACAGGAATTAGACAAAGTCTCAGAAAAGAGGAAATGTATGATATATTTAGAGAATTTGGAGAAGCAGTATGGGATTGCAGTGTAAGAAGATATATTGGGAGTTGTCAAGACATTAAATAGGGACAGCAAACTAAAGGCACATCCTAGAAGTCTTTGAATGCGCTTGTGCACTGTCAGCAATGGAGAGACCTTTTAACATGTTACAAGAAGGAAAATAATATATGATTCATCCATCTGTCTGTCCATTCACCCGTTCATTCACCTATCCATCTGTATCAGTGTATCTGTGCCTATGTGGCATGTTGGAAATCATGTGTTCTCTGAAGCTCTATTATGGCTGTCGTGTGTGAAGAGTGATCTTCCACAAATTAGAGCCTCTCTCAGACTTGGCTGCCTGAGAAATGAGCATACTTAGATTTACATCCTATATACTTATCAAGATTACCATACTGAGAAGCAATTACTGACCAGAAAAAGCCACCTTTATGAGGATTTGCTAGAAGGCTCAAATACTGTGTGTCCCAACTTACAACCTTATTATTGTAAAGTATTACCCCTCTCTAGTTCATTTTGCAAAAGCTTTGGACTTTGCCCCTGTTACAGTCACAGTGTGTATGGATTGCAAGCTTGCTTCTCTTGATGAATCGGCACATCTGTGAATGGTATGTGTCGGTGGAGGGAAGGAGAGAGCGGTTGTTATTTGGGAAGTGCATTACAAAGCATTTTCATATCCATCATTTCCTTTGAATCTTCTGACAGTTCCTTCTGCTGTCCTGGGAGGATAGACTGGGGTGGGGTGGGGGACACAGATTGGAGGTAGAATACACCACTGCAAAGCTGCTATGATAGCCTCCCGTAAGAAGTACTGGACCTGAACTAAATGAGGCAAAGGATGAGCTGAAAACAGCAAGAACAGATGAAAGCAAACGAGCCAGAAATAAAAACAAAAGGGAGTTCTGACACCTGCATTTTGGTCTCCTTGACATTGATTCTGTTTCCTCTAGGGACATGTCCCGAATAAGGGTGAAACCGGATGCTTCTAGCAGTGTCAGATGACACCACCCCCAACTTTCTATTGGATAAGTGAAGGCCCAAAATAGCCTCTCGTCCCATAGGCTAGTTATTACTGGGACTCAGATTCCTGTTCTGAAAACCTGGCTTCGGGGAGAAGCCAGCCATTTGCCCACTTACGCTCTCACCAGCTGACCTAGGGCATTAGCACCCTGGTGCCTGCTGACACAGAGCATCTGCCAAATTTGATTAGCCTTGTGGCATGGCTATGCTGGGCATGTCCTGCATTGCTGCTGAAAGAAGACTTCCATGAAGGGTCTGTGAGACTTGAAAACGGCATTTTCTTTTTCCTAGTAAGTGTCAGTCAAGACTGATTGGCTGGTACTTAGAGGTACGGATGGGAAAGAGATAAATATATTGAAAGTAACAGAAGACAAATAATAATCTAACAGTATTTTCTAAAAACAACATAGTTTTTTTTTTCCTTGAACTTTGCAAAGGCCTTTGGAGTCCAGCAGAATATGCCCAGCATTTGTGAAATGACGCACAGGAGCTGGCTGCCGGCTCAGAGTAGGCTGAGCCTGGCTCATGTGATGGTGAGCACCTGACTGATGCCAATGAAGTTCTCTTCTCCCTAGCACATTGCCAGATGAACCTCATGTGTAGACTCAAGCATGCTACTCCTATTTCTGATCACAGGTTATCTGAAGGAATTTACAGACCCTGGTGCCAGAGCTCAGTGTTGGATGGAGATGTCTGGTGATATTATTTTGACTGAAAGCCCATTTTATCACCTAAAATTGTTTTCCTTGTTTTTATCATTAAACTTCTATTTGCATTCAGTGTCCTATAAGGCTAGCCTCCTTTCTGGTTCATCTTCAGGTCCTCGCTACAAGGTTGGGATCCTATTTCCTGTGGGTGCAGTCCTCTAGTACCTATGATTCCTATTGCCTGGAGGAAGAGGAATCTAGGTCAGCAGTTCTTCCCTGGCTGATCAACTAAACTACTGGAAACGGCTTTTAAAATACAAATGTCAGGACCTCATTTTCAGAGATACTAATTTAACCTGTCTGGGGTAGAGCTTGGGCAGGGTTTTTTTTTTTTTAGATTTATTTATTTGGGGCCCGGCAGTGTGGCCTAGCGGCTAAAGTCCTCGCCTTGAAAGCCCCGGGATCCCATATGGGCGCCGGTTCTAGTACCGGAAGCTCCACTTCCCATCCAGCTCCCTGCTTGTGGCCTGGGAAAGCAGTTGAGGACGGCCCAAGCCTTTGGGACCCTGCACCTGCGTGGGAGACCTGGAAGAGGTTCCTGGTTCCTGGTTCCCGGCTTCGGATCGGCGTGTACCGGCCCGTTGCGGCTCACTTGGGGAGTGAATCATCGGACGGAGGATCTTCCTCTCTGTCTCTCCTCCTCTCTGTATATCCGGCTTTCCAATAATAATAAAATCTTAAAAAAAAAAAAAAGATTTATTTATTTGAAAGTCAGAGTCAGACAGAAAAACATTTTCCATCTGCTGGTTCATTTGCCAGATGGCCACAACAGCCAGGGCTGAGCTAGGCTGAAGTCAAGAGTTGGAAGCTTCTTCCAGGTCTCCTACATAGATCGCAGGGGTCCAAACACTTGTTTTTGTCCCAGGCCATTAGCAGGGAGCTGGAAAGCAGATGAAACAGCCAGAACATAAACCTGCGCCATATGGGATGCTGGCATTGAAGATAGTGGCTTTAACCACTAAGACCCAGACACCGAGTCTGACTCTGTGATGTTTGCTATGTGACTCAAGTGTATAAAGTCAGAATTGAGAGCCATTGTCTAGTGGTTTAGACGAGGGTTGTGGGAGCTGAAGTAATGGGTAAAGTCACCACCTGTGACACTGACATCCCAAATGGGATCAGGTTTACATCGTGGCTGCTCCATTTCTGATCCAGCTCCCTACTAATGGCCTTGGGAAAGTAGCAGAAGATGGTGCATGTGTGTATTGGGCCCTGAACACACATGACAGACCTGGGTGAAGCTCCTGACTTCAGCCTGGCTCAGCCTTAGCTCACCACCTAAGGAATAAATCAACAGATGGAAGATCTCTTTGTCTTTCCCTCTCTCACTGTAACTCTGGCTTTGAATTAATTAAATAGATCTTTAAAGCAAAAAGATTGGGGGTGTTAGAATAATAAGGACGTGGTTTGAATTGTGCGTCCTTGGAAGTTATTTAGGCTGCTGTGTTGTCATTTCCGTTCTCTCTGTATTTTATATAGCATGTAAACTAGCATAGTATGTAGCAAAGATGGTAATGTAATATTGCCTATTTTGAAAATTCCGTTCTTATGTTCTCCTAATTGCTAAGATGATCTTCCTATACTGATCTTCTCCATACACATTCTCTATTTGAAGCCCATGGGCACCACTCTCCATAGACACGTCTATAAAGTATCCTTCACCTGTTCACACATAATAGCTGCTGAAATGAGGCATACAGACAGTTCTCGGCACTTTGACACTACTGTTGTATCTACCCCATTACCTCTGCAACCTGTTCACAAAACCACAGCAAACTGAATTCTTTTCCGGGAAGTCGGTTAAGTGGTGGTAAGCGTGTGGCATAGTGCTGAGACTGAAGCAGACCTTATCCAAGAGGTATTGGAGAGGAGGACCATAAGCAAAGATTCGTAGTATATGGCAATGGCGTCCAAGATCATTGCAGAACCACAGGTCTGTTTTCCCTTCTCTCCTCCATTAATCTTAAACATTGATATAGGGAAGAATGGACATTCTTGAGTTTATCAGATGGTTACAGAAAACTCTGTTTACCCAATCTCAGCCTTCAGATCTGCTGTGAGGTGGAAGGGGTGACAGCTGTTCTATTTCTAGGTGGTGAAAACATCTGGCACAAAGCCCCAGACATTCTGCCCTCAGATTGTTCAGCACAGAGTAGTATTTTGTCCACTTCTGGAAGGGCCTTCATGCAATATGAACCTGTTTGCTTGCTATCCACTAAAAGGTCAAGTCAGTGCTTATCCTCCCCCCCCAAAAAAACTGTAAGCACTATTGATGAGAGCCTAAATCTTCTGATAAATAGCTACTCACCTGTCTTTCTTTTTTATTATTTCCCTGATACCTTTTATGCTTTTAGTCTTGTTGTTCAGAGAATGACACCAGATCCTGGATTTTGTCTTTGATATGCTACTCACCCAGAGTGTGACCTGTGACAGACTAATTGATGTTGTTGTGTCTTAGTCTTCTCATTTCTAAAAGGGGCATCTTAATTCACCATCTCACTTATGGAATGTTGTGACATGATGAAATCTGTATGAGGTTCTCCAGCATGACAGTCTCATGAGCAGTTGTTAGGTGCACCTAGGCTCTGGAGCAGAAAGCTGATAGGATTGCTCTGATGTACCACCGCCACATTTTAAGAATGTGACTGTAGCCTTTACTTCTCTCTCAGGCAATATGAATTCATCCTTCCCAGTTAACTTTCCAATGTTGCTGTTTAGTCACAATGGACATCTGAGAGTAATGTGTTTCACTGAATGTGTAATGCAGGAAAACATCTTTTATGGTGGTTTATCTCTTCCATCTGCCTTAGTGATCAAGCAATTGTCTCTCTGAATCTTCCAGGAAAGACATAGTGGCCCTGAATACTAATGACATAGACAATACTGCATCCGTTTGATGAGCCAGAGAATATGACAAAAGTTGTCTCTAGATTCTGTGCCAGGTTAGCTCAGTTTATCAGTAGAGTGATTACTAAGACTTTGTAAACACTTTTGAGGCCTTCCCAGGAGCCTTTGGTTTTTCTAAAGGCCTTATGCTCATTACTTCATTTTATTAAGGTGAAATCATACAAGGTAGATGGTAGTGCTTTCACCAATGACAGAAAAAACTGAGGGAAAGAGAAAGTTTGCCTACAGCTGTGTCATAGCAGAATAGATCTTAGGATCCCAGCATTCTGGCTCAAAAATCTATACATTAATTACCATTCTATGAGCCCTCTGAGAGGTGAAAAGTTGAATCCCTAAGAAACAAAGCCCTGAGATAATCAGGCAGGGAAGCCAGGAAAGAAACAAGAATAGAAGTGGATTAAGCTAGAAGGAAATCTTAGGTTTATCAGAACTTCAAACAGAAAGAGTTTTTTGGCCAGAAATAAGTCTATCTATGTTGGGTGGCTGAAATAAGGGGCTCCAGACCCTGGTATTCCAGTGAAGTTTATCTCCTCAGTTGGTAAAGCCCCACTCTTTGTGATCTTTCCCAGCACACTGCAGGTGGTCTGAAGACCCTTGCTGCTTTGTGTGGCATTGCCATGACTTACACATAGGATGTAGGATGAAAATGTGGTGCTGCAGGGGCATTGTAAGTCACCGTATCCTCAAGGCCAACCTCTTAAGAAGAGAACCTGTTCAGCTTACTGGGGGTGGTGCTGAAGTAAGTTAAGAGCTGCATATTTTCAATGAATAGAACTAGACCAAAAGAATTGAAACATTAACCCATTTTGTTTCCAAAACTCTACACTACATAAATCCAGCCATTGAATCTAGAACTTCCTGAGTCTGCAGAACATGCAGGGTCTCTCCTTGCCAGACATCATATCATACATATATGAACGACAGAAAACGTGGATAAAAAAACATTGTCAGGCTTTGAAATTACTTAGGCACCTCCCCAAGGACTTAGGAGAAGAGTTGGCAACCGCCAGAGCTGGGCCAGGCTGATGCCAGAAAAACCTTCCTGTCTCCAACCCCATCACTAACTCAAGATGACTCCAGATTTCAACTTTGCTACAAAGTAATAAGGGCATCAAATGGAGGAAGGTACGGGCGATGGATGCTGAGTTTTCTGAGTGTCCCCCAGCCATGATTCAAAAGCCTTTTTACTACAGTGAAGGTAGGGAGATAGAGCTTACCTTCAAGTGCATCCAGTTCAACCTCTTGTTATAGGATAGATGACAGATTAGAGGTTTGGAGGCTGAGATCAGAAATGGACCAGCCAACCAAGTTAATTGCTGATTACCAGGTCTCCTGATCTATGAATTCAGGTGGTCATACTGCTAAATTAGATTGGTAACATATCTGGACACCTGCCTATATACCATGCACAGAAAATCTTCAAATACAGTTTGTAGCTTAAAATATGCAGGAGTGTGCACACACACACAGACATACACATACACACACAGATGGAGTGGGGATTGGAATAGATTATGTTCAGGTCCTCAATTGCAGAAACCAGCTTCTACAATTAGGGAAAGATTTGTCACAAAGACCTTTAGTCTGGTCATTTTGGAGGGGTGAACTTGGGACTCCTCAGCTGGACATTAACAGCTACTTAATTCCAGATTTCTATTTAATTTGTGACAATATAGCTCTGTATTTGACAGAAAGAGGACTGTGTCACCATGTGCAGAATCCTTCTCCACAGATGGAATGATCTTTTCCTTATTAATTTGCTGCATGTTGATTCTCATTTTTTTGTAGTTGTTCCAAATGTGTTACAAATGACTACATGCTCTGGGTACTGAATCCACTATTGTTTTTGCTTTGGAAGGAAAGGGGTAACTATAATTGTGACCTGCGGTGAGCTTTCTGGGCACACATTTATATGTGTACTTTTAAAGCATCAGTGTACTCTCCCAACACTGAGCGCCTCAGAGTATCCATTCTCTTGCATTTTTAGGAAATAGAAATCTAGATGGTTTAGAATGATATTTGGGGGGCTGTAGAAAGAGGTAGTGCATAGCTAGGATCATAACCATTTTAAATTCTTGGGCTGCGTTTTTTCTGTTATTTCCCTTTATCTAGAAGAACACATGAAGGACTGATTGCTTAATCCCCCGAATCCAATGACACTTACATTTGAGTGGGTACAAAGTCACTGGCTGGAACACAGCTTTCTGGGCTCTACCCCCAGAGCTTCTGTTTCAGGAATACACATTGCTAACAAGTCCCCAGAGATGTTGCCATTCCTGTTGGCCAGAAATCACACTCAGAATCACTGCATCAGTTCAATTGGAGTACAGGATGGGTATCGCCATCCCCAAATAAGTGATGTTGAATCTCTCTCTTAAAAGGTCTATGTTCTTTAAGCATTTCTGTGTTTTCTTTTTCCTTCCTGAGATGTTAACTTTGACACTAATTTTTAAATACTGGGGCTCAATGAGAATGAGCTTTACTAAATTCAAATGTGTAGCACAGTACTTGAAATAGATTTTTCCAAAATGTGAGCACTTAAACAAAAATATTCCCCTTCCCTTCAGCCATTCACACACACCAGCTCCTAATGTGTGAGGAGTCATTAGACACATGATGGAGGACCAAAGTGTGGTGCTGCAGAGGCATCATCCTTGGCCAATGTGGAACACACATTTCAAGTCCCCATATTCAGGCCAATGTTTTTTATTTACGGGCTTAAGTCATGTCCTCTCATGAATAAGACATTATGTGTGAGATTTTTTTTTTCAGGATAGCAGGGTTTAATTTTCCAAGGGACATTTATTTGTCAGATATTAAATATATATATTTAATATATATATCAGCTCATCTTATATGAAATAATTTGTGCAAATGTCTTGTTTACACTGTGTGTGATGAGATTTAATAACATGGTAGAGCAGATTTCACCACTGAAATTACCAAGCACATAGCATTGTTATTCTGAAAAGCAAATTCCAGGCTGAATAGTTCCCTACCTGGTGGTTTGTACCAAGTAAATAATTGGAGACGTTAAGATAAAAGTCTAGGGGAATCCTACTTAATGACACAGAACTGGATCTTGTTCTTAATGAGGAAAATCCTGTGGAGGGCACAAAAAATAAGGAAGTTGCTTTTTTTTTTTTTTCTGAAAAGAAGTAAAATGGTGGCTAAGATGAAAAACAGAAATGTATTAAGCTAGTCAGAATGATTAGAGTAGTGGTGTGAGTGGAGTAGAGTGTTCATAGATGGTTCCCAGTTTGCAGTGGCAGCAACCACAGGAGTTGGCTCTTAGGAGGCAAGTTCATCAGCCACTATTTACGTCCATGTAACCCAGATACTCCCACCCTATCCCACAAACCAACTAACCAGTCTTTAAAATAATACTGCACAACTGAAGGAATAATGGTCCAGGGTCCATCAAACATCAGTTTTGCTGGTCAATATTTTGAGGTTGGATTTCATTTGTGGGCGTTTTTTTTCCAGGTGAAACGTCATTTCTCTATATCTACATGCACCATTTCTTATTCCAATTATTAATATTCTTTAACAATGGCTTGCCAAAAAATGCAACCATTTCCATTTGTAGAATAGGCTAGAAATGGGCTCAAACTCTAACAGACAGGAATATGAGGTGAACTGAAGCAAAACCTAAAGACTTCAGTTTCAGTTCAAAAATGTTCAACTTTTTATCCAGAGTCTAAATACAACTAAACTGGCAAACTGTAAAAATTTAACTCAGATTCTCATTCAGAACTGAGACAATAGTCATAGAACTAGTACAGTACAACTAGTGTCCACCAAAACTTTGCAGCATGGTGAAAAATAAATCAAAGCAGTGGTCTAGCTCTAGGCATCTTAATGGTTGGACAAGATCTGGCTGCTTACCCAGCAGCCATGCTACTGTGGTTTTTCTTGTTAACTCCCAGTTGGTGAATAGATGCCTGCATCTTTGTTGTTGTTTCTCTAACCTTATCTTCTGACTAGTCATTTTGACTAAACTCTGTAAGTAATTTGGACGTCACATTTAATTCTCACTTTGTTTTACTAAATCCTTTCAAAAATATTTTAGACGTCCACAACTATGAAAATTGGTTAAGCCTGGTGTTTACCAAAGTCCTAATTCCATGGTTGGGCTGTCATGCCTGGCAGTCAAGAATTTCTTAGAGTTTAGAGTACTCTGCAAATTCACTGGACAGAATGGAATAATTCGTCTAGTTCTATCTGACCTTCCATACACACAACACAAGTCAACGTTTGTTATGACTTTCTTGATCCTTATTTATAAGACAATACAAGGGGAAACCATGTGTGTATGTTTGAAATAGAAATGATACATTGCACAGATATAGTTCACCACGTTCTGGGATGGGTTGTCAGTGCTCAGATGGGAATTCTGAAGAGTAGGAACAGATGCTTTTTTTCCTTAATGGCCCTTTCTCTAATTTAAAATCCTTCCATTTATTTCACCAAGATTTAGTGATAACTTTAAACACTTTTACTAAATTACCCAGCGGCTTGGCAGCCGCAAATCTTTTAGAGGCAAATCTTTTTAGAAATCCTAGCAATCTGTTAGATTGTGGGTACTATAATATAAAATCTGCAAGCTCCTTGTACAAAAATTAAATTGGTGCAATGGATACAAAATGCATACTGTAAAGGCATCATTTCCAAACTGAGGGTGTATGACCTGTTTCCACATACTGAATTTCTGTATTTTTTTTTCTGTTTGTTGACTTTCTAAATGTGGATCAATTTATTCTCATTATCCCTAAATAAAACAACTTTGATTTTTTTAACAGTTATTTTATAACCACATAGAGCCAGCCAGCCCTGATTCATGGATTTTGAGGTTGCCAGGATACATGGTTTGCTATTTCATGAAAGAATATCACTTCAAAGAGGAAAACTTTCAAGTGTCCTAGAGAATGACACTCCTGTCTTCCACTGTGGAAGACAGATCCAATCTCAGAGATTCTCCAAAGCTCACAGGTTGCAGAACTGGCCTCCCCAGGCTCTGACATAAGCATCCTCTCTGGGGGTTGTTTAGTTGCTAAAACTAGTCAGATTGGTCTTAAAAGCAAGGAACACACGTATTTATAATGAAACATGTTTTCATGTTTGTTTTACAATGAAGAGAAAAAAACCCAGAACCCCCAGATTTTATGTACTTTGAAAATATATTTAAAAACATTAAAAATTCTATATTTAAAACATATATGTTAATTAGTACACTTAAATAGAATTGTATTTACATAGGCTTCTGATGCGGTTAAGTTTTAATGCCAATTTTTTTCAATAACATAATTATATAAATATACTAAAATACAATAAATATCTTTTTTTTGTTGTTTTACATGGTGAATAATATCTTTACCATAGAGAGAACAAGGCCACAGACAATTACTTACATTTTCAATGGGTATCACCATAAAAAAGCAACAGGCCTGCTGCCATGCATGAAACACTTCTGCCACAAAGAGACCACAGCAAGACTTTAAAAAACAGAACAAACAGAACAGAACAAGAACAAACAGCAACAGAGAGAAGTTTTAACAAAATAAATCTTAGATCAACATAAATCACCAAGCATGTGACTGTGAGGTATCTCACTGGGTAAGAGAGAGCCACTTACCACACAATCGCTAAACGTCTCCTATGAAACCCCTTAATATAGCTGGCCCTTGCAATAGTCTAAGATTGCTATAGGGACTTTGTTTTTAAAAATTTTGCCCCTCCAAAGGAAGCTGCAAAAAGTTAACATACAGCAGATATTCCAAGCATTCCTTACAGGTTAAAAATAATTACAAAGATAATATTTCCCAATGTCACGTAACAAACCTATACTACATAAAGTCTTCCTTGTTTTAAAGACAAGTGTTCAGATGACACTGTAAAAGATAGGCCAGTTGTAAATGAAAAATGGAACAAGCAGAAATTATTTGCTGGTGGTATCTTTATTCCCTGGAACATATACTTATCCCTCACCATGTGCACATGCAACATTTGCTGGCAGCTGATTGTGACCCTCAAGGACTTCAGTCCAGGTAGTAACCACCAGCATTTTCGGGTTTTAAAGCAGGCTGAATAGGTTAATGGGATGAGCACTGATTTTCATTATGGTCCATTTTATCTCAGAACCACTAATTCCAGGTTTCTAGTTTGATTTCTCCTAACCCAAAATAGCAGAGGTGAGGCAGGGGCCCTCTTAATAAGCAGGATGGGTAGGAGGTTGCTGTGGCCTACACTGGGAAGCAAGATTTTGCCAGCTCTGTCCCAGCCTCTTCCTTGGAGCAAGGCACCTTCCCAGAGTCTTACCTCTGAACAAGATTTCTATCAATAGCCTTGGTCACTTGGCTTGAGTTTTGGGGCCTTTTTCTGTTCCTTTCATTTTTTTTCTCAAGAGATAAAACCCTGGTTTCCTCAAATCTAGTTTCAATGCAATTAAGTGTTCATGTAGCAAGCATCTTCTGTTTCACTGCATCAATCACGTGGTCACAAATGCCACATTGGACTCCAGAACTGTTCCAGGCTAATCCAACTTTATGCACATTTATCCAGGAGCAGAATGGAGGGCACAAGTTGGTTTGAGTGTGGTCCTCCAGCTGAGAACCTCTTGAGCACAGTTAGATAATGTAGGCACTTAAAGCATGAGGTCCAAGCAATTTGACTCATGTCATTCCAGAGTGTCCTTGAAAGGGTTCTTCAGAGGCCTTCATTTTGGAATGTCTCAAGTACCATTCCCCACCTCCACTTAGCCCTTGTGAGGGCTACTCAGAAATTCCTCCTGCATTGCCAAGAATGATGTCAGCTCCACATAACCTTCATCGGGCTGCTTAGTTTCATTTCACTAGCAATATGGATTCCTGCTCTGACCTAGGTTTGCTGGATTCATTCAGAATTCCAACTTTCACTTGCAACACATTTTCCAGCCTTCCCCTGATTTTTTTTTTAAAGTGTTAGAATGACTTATGTAAATATTCACTTCTAAAAAGGAAACAATTTTTGCTTCTGTTTGTTGTTGTTTTCTCTTCTTAAAAAAAAAAAGACGGGAAAAAAAAATCACTGTTCTCCATGCTTATAAGAGTGCCATGATGGGACACAATTTGTTGAGTTATTCACAGCAGTGGTGAAATATTTCAGAGCGCGCAACTGAGTTTGAAACCCTCCCCCCACTTAAGTTAAAACAAAACAAAGAAGGGACCAAAGGGGGAGGGAAGGAAAGAATGTGCTCTGAGCAAATGCAGGTCTTTCCAAGGAAAGAATCTCTCCCGTTCCCCTCCAACCAATGCACAGAGAGTGAGCAGGGGCCTGAGAGGTGCATCATGTAGTTAAGTGTGAACATTTCATTCATTTGCCTTAGCTTTTATTCACTTTCCAGTCATCTGATTGATATTGTGAACATGTTTACAACATACAAATGTATCTTTCATCAATCAGAATATATACTGAAGGGATTCTTTCTCCATCCCTACTCCCTGTGGGAACTAAAAAACAAAACAAATAAACAAAAATAAAGCACAAAACAAACGAAAACCTACCCCTCCCAGCCCCCCAGCCCCTAAGCCAGAAAAGCAATGACAACAGCACCTTGACATTGTTTTAATTCCAACGCTATCAGAAGTTAAAAGCAGTAAAACAGATAGAGTACTAACAAGAACGAAGATACTTACTGTCTAAAATGTAAACGGAATGTTTTGGTTCAAATTTTTGTTATTGTTATTTTGTCTGTTTTCTGAAAGAGGACAGTTTATTATCAATTCACAATTAAAGCAGCATGCAATTTATTATTTTTTTTAAACTTTTTATGTTTTCAATTCTTGGCAATGGCAACAAACCACAACATTATCAAGGAATGTAATGCAGACTTTTTAAAGTTGTGCGCAAATGACTGTTTCCCTTCTGGTCATGGATATGTCCAATAAATAGATTGTAGAACCACGGTACTGTATAAACTTCATTTATACATGCAGTTCATAAAATTATCTTTTTCTTAACTGAATAATTTACCCTGTTATGTATATATACAAATAGATAATTTTGTCTCAATATAATCTATACAACATAAATCCACTATCTTCCCCTTTTAATGGTCAATGTACATACACAAGAAGTGTCTATCCTTATGAATCGCCAGCCAATTCGCTTTTTGCTATCCATGGTAAGGGCCCGCACGTACGATTGGGTAGTTCGGCACTGGGAGTTCCAATGCCTTTTGTCTATGCCTCTGCAGCCTTCTTTCGTGTAACCCATGGGATTGCATTTGGTCTCGTAGAAGTACTGCTTCAGTTGGCCTTTCGATACAGGGACCTTCTCAAGGACTGTGACGGTCCCACCTGACATGTCCACTGCAGTCTTTTTGTCTGCCGCTGTCACCCACTCACTAATACTGTCACACACGCTCAGCTCCCCACGACGAGCAGGGTCAGAGTGGCGGCGGACCCTCATGGACATGTTTGCAGCATCGAGATAATTTTTGTATTCCTCCAGCAGAAACAGAAGAGGAGGCTCCAAAGGCACTTGACTACTAAGCATCACCCTGGAAGAGTACAAGTCCGCGTCCTTATTGCTTTCTTCATTGGGTCGAACTTTCTGGTCCTCATCCAGCAGCTCTTCAATCACATGTTCAAAAGTGTCAGCCAATGATGTCACACCTCTTGAACCTGTTTTGGGCCCATTCATGCTCTCCAGAGTCCCATGGGTCCGCACACCCGGGTACACCAAGCTGCCTTGTCCTCGGACGTTGGCTTCTTTCATGGGGGCAGCCTTCATGCAACCGAAGTATGAAATAACCATAGTAAGGAAAAGGATGGTCATCACTCTTCTCACCTGGTGGAACTGTAGGGAAAAAGCAGAAAGAAGACACCACACTGGTTAGGGCTTTCTTTCACAGGGATACAGTGGAGCCCATCTGATTGTAATTCCAGGCCATTCTGCAGGGTCAACGAATTTTGCATCTTGAGGATCAACTCCAGCTGCACTAAACACAAATCAATGTCAGTGGTGTGCTCTATGTGGTTTAATGTAAACCAGAGACATGCAGTTTTCCCCAACACAAGGCATATAAGCCTTAGATGGGTTTCATGCAAGTGAAAAATTGTGGCTTCAAGTTCTCCTTTCTCCTCTCACTTTCAGCAAGCTTTGTAAGTTTAATTTTGAAGGCTCTCTGCTCGTGGTATCTCAAAAACCACAAAATCAAAAATGTTACCAAAAACTACTGCAAGTGCAATAGTAATTATTTTTTCAAGTTAGCAATGCAGTCCTTCTCTGCAATGTGTCACAGAAACACAAGTGGCCTGAAGGGTCTGATGAGCCCTTCTGGTTATGTGATGTCCCGACATGAACAGCACAACATTAAAACAGCAAATTAGGAGCTATGGGATCCTTTCCGTTGACCCCTTTTCCTCCTATAGAAATAAATATTACATTGTGGAAGATAAAGATTTCGTTGAGCCACGCTATTCTCAATAAAGAAATAAAAGGCTATACACAATTTATCCCGTGCCATGAGGAAAGTTTATATTAGAAGTCTGGACTCTCAACTCCAGTGTTCTTTCTATTACACCTGGGTGGTCACTGAAAATGTTTTTCTTATCTTTAGACAGAAAACTATTTTCTTTATGTTTATTTTAATGCTGTGTTCCCTGCCTGGGGCTGATGTCACAAAAATAATGCATTCACTTTAGGAGAAAAGTAGAGAAGTAAGCATTGAAAACCCATTTAAGCCTATTTCAAATACCTCCCGTAGACAGGTTTTACATTTATCTCTACCAATTCTCTGAAGCCCTCAGTGTTTTGGCTTATCTGGATAACATACAGATCTCCCCCCATATAACTCTTTTTAATTGGAAATATGATCCTGTGTGTGTGTGTGTGTGTGTGTGTGTAAAAGGGAGGCAGGCAAGGCAGAGGGTTGTGGGGAAGCAGGCTCTGACTTTCTCATGTTTTTAGAAAACTGAATGATATTTTACATATTTTGGAAAAGGCAGCAAGTGTGCCTTTCTGTGCTTTTGAAGCTTCCTGGGAAGTTCCCCAGCCACAATATTAATCTCTTTCTGTTGGCCAGAGGGTTGCTATAACCTCAGTTAGACTCTACCTCGACAAGGATGCTCTAGGAAGCCAATTAAAATGGATAAAGAAGCAAAATGAAACATACCTATGGACCAACCCAAGGTTACCATCAGGTGGTAAAGGACTTCAGTACCACTTACCTGAAGTATTGTGTCTCTTAGGAGCAATCAGTAGCATCCCTCAGTCCTAACCTTGTACCTAGATTCTTACTTCAAAGTTATGGAGCATGAACTAACTTTCAAACATACACACACACACACACACGCACACACACACACGAGTTATTATGCTGTACAAATCAGTAAGAAAAAGGGACTAGGTTTCTGTCAACAAAAGTAACACTGAACAAATAAGCAAACTTTCCCCTAGTGAATAGGTCACAGTGTAGAAATGACTGAAAACTCTGATATGGAAAAGCAAATGCTTCTGCCCTCCATCTTTGCAAGAGATAACTTTTTTTTTTTATAAGATTCATTAATTTGGGGCCTGGCACGGTAGCCTAGCGGCTATAGGCCTCGCCTTGTATACACCAGGATCCCATATAGGCGCCAGTTTTAATCACTGCGCCCCTGCTTCCCATCCATCTCTCTGCTTGTGACCTGAGAAAGCAGTTTAGGATGGCCCAAAGACTTGGGACCCTGCACCCGCATGGGAGACCTGGAAGAAACTCCTGGCTCCTGGCTCCTGGCTCCTGGCTTTGGCTCGGTTCAGCTCTGGCCATTGCTGCCACTTGGGAAGTGAATCATCGGATGGAAGATCTTTATTTCTGTCTCTAGTCTTCTCTGTATATCTGCCTTTCCAATAAAAATAAATCGATTCACTCTTCAGGTGGCCACAATGGCCAAAAATGAGCTGGTCCTAAGCAGGACCCAGGAGTTTTTTCTGGGTCTCCCATGTGGATACAGGATCCCAAGGCCTTTGACTGCTCTCCCAGGCCACAAGCAGGGGGAGCTGAATGGAAGGTGGAACAACTGGTGTATGAACTGGTGCCCATATGGGATCCTGGGGCATGCCAGGCAAGAACATTAGCCACTAGGCTACCACAGGGTCTAATGGTACCACTGGGCCTGAGATAACATTTTCTACGTTATACTCTCCGTAGACACAAAAAAGACCTTGTAGAGTCACTCTCACTGTGCAGCAACAGCAAGTATGTTTAGAACTGCGGGGGATTTCACAGTAGTCTGAAAAGAGGAAGGGAAAATAGGCTAGAGCAAGATACCTATGTCCATTTTGCTAAACCTACATTTTACTAGTGTTCTCACTCTGTAGCATTAAAGATATGGATTATTCAAGAAGATGCCTACTCCTGCAAGGCAGTACTTACACCATTGGATAAAAACCTTTTCTCCGATTATTCCCAGCCCAAACTAAAACAACCAAAAGGACACTTCACTTTTAGGCAGAAGGAAAGAAAAGTACAAATTTAGAACATTTTAACCGTCTGCATTACTTTGGTAGAGATTTTCTATGATCATCTATCTTTAAATACACTTCGTTACACCAAAGATAGCCTCATAATAGAACAAATACACCGCTTTATGCACTACTGGCAAAATAATGCAGCCAAACTATTCATCAGAATTCTATTGCACACTTACTGAAAGAGATCTTTTAGACTTACTTGGACACACATTATAATAAATAACTTTCATGTGTGCATAAAAAGGAAAAATAAGAAAAACAAATTGGTTAAAATACTGGCAGCTCTGTCATGACTACCGCCAGAACCAACAATCACAAGATGCCATGGATTTGATTTAAGCCAATTTGAGAGATATTAAAGTAAGAACAAAGGTGCCCTTCAGGATTAATGAATACAGTTACTTTTAAAAGTACTTATTAAGTATTCAGAGTACCTAAAAGTGGCTCAAGATTCTCAGACATCTTAAGAGTTTGAAGATAGTAACATATATGCATGTATATAAAAGATTTATTAATCGAAAAAAAAAAATGTTGCAGAGAAAGAGATCTTCCATCCATTGCCTCATTCCCCAAATGGCCACAATGATTGGGCTGTGCCAGGCCTAAGTCAGGAACCTGGAGCTCTGTTCAGGTGTCTCACATGAGTGATGAGGCCCAGGACCATTTTCTGATGCCTTCCCAGGCATATTAGCAGGTTGCTGGATGGGAAGTAGAGCAGCAGAGACACAAATCAGAGCAGGTTTAACCAGCATGTTCAAATGTTGGCTCTGTTTCTGTAATTCCTACTGATTCCTCACTTTTTAAGCCTTGAAGTCAAGATGATTTAACATTGGAGCCTGGTGCTATGGCTCAAGGGCTAAATCCACTGGAATCCCATATGGGCACCAGTTCATGTGCCTGGCTGATCCACTTCCCTTTCAGCTCCCTGCTTGTGGCCTAGAAAAGCAGTAGAGGATGCCCCAAGCCCTTGGAACCCTGCACCAGTGTGGGAAACCTGGAAAAGACTCCTGGCTCCTAGCTTCAGATTGGCTCAGTTTTGGTTGCTGTGGCCACTTGGGGAGTAAACCAATAGACAGAAGATCTTTCTCTCTGTCTCTCCTTCTTTATGTAAATCTGCCTTTCCAATAAAAATAAAATAAAATAAATCTTTTTTAAAAGAGGAGTTAACACAAAACTCATTATTTTCATTAGCATCGTGACATCCCGATGTTTTCTGCTTTTAATAATGGTTTTCTTAGATTTTAGGTATTTTAGACATAGATCAGAAATCTTAGAATAATGTTTGACAATGTGTTTCTTTTATAGTCCTCAAATCTGGTTTAGAAAGTTGTCCTGCTAATTTTTCCTTAAGATATTTCTCCTGACCTTTCCTTTTTCTTTATCCCACTGCTATTATCTTGTTCAGCTCTCACCCTCTCATTTTATGACGATAATGTGTCCTTGCCTTACTGGACATATTTTCTGTTCTGTCCAATTCTGATGATCACAGTCTGACTAACCATTCTCATCAGTCTCTTTCACAGAACTTTTTGGTCCCACTCGATCAAGCATAACCCTTCAATGTGATATAAACACCCTCCAAAACCTGCCTCACCCTACTCATTCACTTTTCCATATTACACAATGTTTCATCACTTCAGCTATGACCAGGCTGGAGTTCTTAGAGCTCTAGAAACATTATTACCTGGAAGTACCTGCTCTATTCTTTTCATACACCTCCCTCTTCTTTTAACCTTTTCCACCCCCTTCCCTTTTCCTCCTCATTTCTTCCCTGCTCCTCTTCTGCCCATACTTCATGGTCAGTTCAAGCATCAAAATCATACATGTCATCTTCTCTATGTACTCAAGCAGACATTGTCTTGTTTCTCTGAAATTTCACATCCCTCTTATTTAGTGTTTTAATCCCTTCTCACTTACTGTTTCCCTGCATTCCATATTCAGAGTTAATCCTCAGTTGGAAGATATTTTTTTCTGAAGAAATGGCTCACATCTGATCATATGCAACACTTAATGTAATAGAAGTACAACAACTTACTGGTGGATTTTTAAATTATGAAAAAGAGTTCTCACAAAATCTTCATTTTTGAAATCATCATTGAATCCAATGAACTTCTTAGATCTTAAAGGATAAGTTGTAGCTCCAAATTATAAAAGTTTAGGCAGGGTGGGAACAGTGGTGCTGCAAGATAAGTTGCTGATTGTCCTATATCTGAGTTCTTTTTCAGTCCTGGCTACTCTGCTTCTGATCATGCTCCTTGCTAATGGGCCTGAGAAACAACAGGTAATATGTTAAGCTCTTGATTTTTCCTGCCACATAGAGTTCCTTGCTCTTGGATTCTGCTTGGCCAAATCCAGCTACCATTTGGCGAGGGAACAAGAAGACGAAAGATACCTAACTTCTCTTGTCTCTTCTCACTTCTCCCTCCCTCAATGTCTTTTAAAAATGCGTTTTTAAAAGGGTTATTTATTTGTTTATTTTAAAGGCAGAGTTCACAGAAGGAGAAAGTACATAAAACCAAAACATAAAGGTAGAAATTACCCAGAAAAAGTATGGATACAATTCTATCAAAAGAAAGAAACTACTTCCAGAAAAGTGATGGAGGAAATACTTTGTGAAGCTTACAAAGAGCTTGGACAAGTGCAGAAAATATAGCTGCACCAAGTGGCAGCTTGATCAAAGGGGTGGGGCTGGGAAAGCATGCGAGTCAATGTCTGCAGAGAAGATTTTTGGAAAAGGAATAGTAAGTAATAAGACAGAATGATTTCCAGGGTCTAGTGGCCCTGAGGATGACACTGAAGAGTTTGGATATTGCCTTGTAGCCCAGGAGCATTTCTGAGCAGGTGAATGCTTGAGGAAGACCAGTGGATCACTATGTGTGGAAGGACAGGAAAGAATGATAGCCTGGAAGAAACAAGTTAGTTTGCCAGTTTTACTCTTAGTGACTGCTTAGCTCTAAACATATTGTCATTTAGTGTGGGGTTAAGAGTTTGGCTACATCTTTTTACTTAGTTAACCACCTATTTTGTTGATTTACAGAGTGCAGTGAGTTGCAAGCAGCAAAGCAATCAGAAGTGTGCGTAGTTGAGTTGCAACGGTTAGTAACATCTGGGTTCAGAGAAAAGACATGATAGAGGGAGGGGGAAGCTGAGACTACAAACTTTCATTTCAATTATAATTACACTGAACTTTGATTGCACTGCTCAGCACTTTTAATTCAAAGATCTCCAAACACTTTGCAAATCTTAAGTAATTAAGACTCATAGGACCCTGGAGGTATAGGTAACCATAATTATCCGCATTTTGTACAGGAGTTTTAATCAACTCATCCACTTGCTGTGTTTCCTTTGTTAGAACAAGGTCAGATCTTCAGATTCCAAAGGAAACTAGGCCATAAACTAGACTTAGTTTGTGTCACTATTCTGCACAATTTCTGCATTATTTTTCTCATTGTATGTGTGTTGCTTAGCCAACAGTTAGGAAGCAAACTTTAAAAACCCTCTAAAACAACTCACACGTATTTCTTTTAAAAATTGTAAGTTAAAATCTATAATAAAATACATAATTCCAAAAATTGTAAGTTGAAATCCACAAGTGAAATGGAAAAAATACAATCTCTTTACTCACCTACTTATCTGAATGATCATTCAATTAAAACCAATTAAATATCTCAGTGAATGACATCAGATAATGCAGGTGACCCAAAGCTTGGAAGGCAATTCCTCTGAAGATGTAGTTTTACAACTATAATGTAGTTTATGTCTGAAGGTATCCAAAATAAACCTCTTTGACAGTTAATTCTAGTTGTCACTGTGAGTATTTAAAGAGTATCTAGAGAAGTAGGAAGGCATCAGTTTTGCATGTGAACCTGACTTCAGAGAATAGTGAGTGTCAGTCAACTAAGTGTGAAAGATCTGCCCTCAGAGTGGACAGGGATCATCCAATTGGCTTGAGGCCCAGACTGAACAGCAACAGAAGAGAATTGGTTTTCCTTTGTCCTGTATCCTGGGATACACTGTTCTTTTCCTTTCTTTTAGCATCTGAGTCCAGGCCTCTGGACTCCAGGACTTACACTGTCCCAACACCCATCCTGGAGGGTTTTGGACCTTCAGACTTGGACTGAGCCACACTCTCAGTATCTTAGGGTCTGCAGCTGACCAATGGCCTGTCTCGGGACTCCTCCATAATCACAGGGGCAAATTTCTCTAATAAATCCCCTCTCTTATATCTCTGTAGGACTTGCATTGGTTCTATTTTTCTGGAGAACCCTAACAAAACTTTGTATAAAATACAGTCTTTTATACAGAGTGCTCTCCGATCCACCATGGGGCTAAGTGGCACTTTCAGACACTAGTTATCCTCGCTAACAATGCCAGGAAAATGACTGGTTTTTAGTTCATACCAAGAGTAAAAAGTACATGGAGCTACCATGAGAAAAAAAAGCATAATTTCCCTGAATTATTAATTTGATAGATTTAAATGCTTGCTTAATGGAAACATGATAGCTCTAGTCCTGTGTTGCATGCCTCTGCTCATACTACCTCATCTCACCTTTTTAAAAACAACATAAGCACTTTTTTTATTTGGCAGGAGACCTATCCCTCTCTAAAAGAAAATGTATTCCATATGTTCCATAAGGATTGGCTGTTCACCCTAAATTACCACCTGGAGCACTCTGAATAGTCTTCTGTACAAACCAGGTTCTTCTGACACTGAATGACTCAGTTCTCTTTGTGCTGGTATTACCTGCATAGTAGTTAGAAAGGTGCAATTAAAGTAAGATCAGTGAGTCTTAAAGCAAGCTGGGATAAAGTCATCAATTTGGGAACAAGGAATAGTTTTAAAAAAATGCCTAGCATAAGGACCAGAATCAGACAGAAAATACTACACCTGGCATCCCAAATCCATGTTCAACTGGCACCATGCAGAGGGCTCTAAAGGCTTCTGTTACTACTGGCCCAGGGAACCTCTGCAACCCATGAAGAATTCCTGAAAACTAACACCATCCAGGGATGACAGTCCATTTCTTCGCTAACCGCTGGTCACAGAGCAACGTTGCTCAAACTGCACACATGTCTAGTCTAGAATAAAGAAGTCTTGGCAACAAACATTCCCATATTGCATGCATATCAAATAAGCAGGCTGTCAGAAAATAGTTTTCTAAATGTATTTTTTAGTTTATAGGACTCAAGTGGCAGCTGGCATTCAATGAAAAGTATAATCTCTTTAATTAGGACTCTATTTTCCTTAACAGAATTTCAGGTGGGATTTGTTACAACTCACTAAAGCAAAGTTTAGAATTAACAGTGTATTATTTACCAAATTCCCACACCTGGTAGATGCTGACATTAATTAAGAACTTAATTAATTCTAATTGGTTCCATGAAGTTTCAGTAATGAAGGATCTGGAAAAACCATCAAGTAAGCATCATGTTTAATGATAGGTGTTCCACAATTACTGCGAAATCATGAGGGGGAAAATTTTAGTAAAGGTACAATGACTCTGGAAATATTAGGATATTAAAAACAAAACAAAGGTCACCACAATACAGGCATTTTAATGATACTTACATATTCAGGTTTTTCAATTTACAGAAAAAACTTACGTGTGAAGTTTATGCAGCCTAAAGTCCCAAACTTCAGAAAATGTTTCATTGGAATACTATATCTACGAGTTAATTTTATTTACACAATTCAAATTTGCCATTAAAAACACTCCAGCAAAGGAAGAAAATTCTGGAGCCTGACGTTAGGATTTTAGGTATGTAATCAACTTCAGGAGCTGAAACTTAAGTGTGATCAGTGTGGCAATAGCAGTGGCATCGCATAGGTAGGAGCTTGTAAGAAACGCAACCTCTTAGCTGTTTCTCCCATCCCCCAGCCACACCCCCTCAACAGAACCTGCAATGCAACAAGATTTATATGCCTGAGAATGATTCACATACTTAATAAAGTTGAGAAGCACTAGATTAAGTGATAAAGGAAGTTGCTTAAGATAAGGAACAACAAAAGTGTCAAAGTCGACTGAAATATTATACTTCTTTTTTTTTTTTAAAGATTTATTTTTATTACAAAGTCAGATATACAGAGAGGAGGAGAGACAGAGAGGAAGATCCTCCGTCTGTTGATTCACTCCCCAAGTGAGCCGCAACGGGCCAGTGCGTGCAGATCCAAAGCCGGGAACCAGGAACCTCTTCCAGGTCTCCCATGCGGGTGCAGGGTCCCAATGCATTGGGCTGTCCTCGACTGCTTTCCCAGGCCACAAGCAGGAAGCTGTATGGGAAGTGGAGCTGCCGGGATTAGAACCGGCGCCCATATGGGATCCTGGTGCATTCAAGGCAAGGACTTAAGCCACTAGGCCACGCCGCCGTGCCCTATACTTCTTTTTCAACATGCCATAGGATAACCCATCTTTCTTCCTTTGTTCAACTTCTTTTATTGGGCTGTTATGTGAGGAAATACACTTGCTTTCATGACACTATAAAGTAAGACATTAGTTCTGTTTATGTCAACTGGCTTTTCCACTATTGTGTTTATGCTACAAAATGAAGGAAACCTATGGACATGTTTGGCTAAATAAGGATTTACACAGCACTGCTGACCTAAATCTGGATTTTTACTCGGTCATGCATTTTTACCTAAATGCTCTAGGGCAAATGCAAGCACAATGGGCCAACCCAATCACTAACCATAGCCTAGTCTTCATCACTCACTCAGACAGAATCATACTGGAAATGCTATGACCAGCTTTAGCAGGTGGTAGTCCACCAGGTGCTTTACTTTAGTCAGTTGTCAGATTACTTTCAACCAGATGTCTTTGGTTCATACAAGCACTTTTTCTTCTGAAATGCTGAAATAGAGACAGGTGAGGAGAAGGGACTCACCCACTCAATGCTGAATTTCTTGTTTCTAGATATGTCCTAAAACCAACAGAACCATCTCTCTCTAGTCATACACCATTTAATATAAAATAAATTAAACAAAAACTCATTAAACATAAATAAATCTTTAAAAGGTTTAAAAAAGAAACTCATTAAGAAAAGCAACAGCACCAGAAACAAAACCTTAAAATATTCATATATGAGTGTAAAAGTATAACGCGTCAAAACCCCTCTCCAACCCAGATCTGTCTCTACTTTAATTAAGATACTCAGTTTTTCAGTTGGTAGCTAACACGTGCGATCTTTAGCTTCCAAACTAAAGCACTGCAAATAGTAAAGATTCAGATTTGGGGTGGGGGAGGGTTGAACAACATTATGTGAAAGTTGAGGCACCTGTTTTATAAACAGAACTGAATTCAAGATTTCTGCAAATGACCATAAAGATTGCTAGTTTCTTAACACCAAGAAGTCACCAAGTCCACATGCAAATAACTTGCACTCTGAATCCTGATAATACTGCTGTTAAATCACTTGCAAATGAGTGGGACTGTAATGACACAGAAGAACCCTGTTTTCCTAGGAACTATCTCCAATATTTTTGGGTTTCACCTGGAAACCCAAGTTGAAGAGTACATGTGTCAATATCATCAATCATCTAAGAACAAGCATGAGCCACACCAAAATATAATGCAAGAAGGATACAACTGCATTATGTGTCCGGAAGCAGAGAGCATGCTGTCACTCTGCATCACTGGGAAAAAGGGAATTCTTCTTTGAGGAGATAAGTTTGAGGGCCAGTGTTGTGACATAAGTGGGTTAAACCACCACAGCATCCCATATGGGCACCAATTCAAGACCCAACTGTTTCACTTCAACCCATCTCCCTGCTAACATATCTGGGAAAGTGTGACATTTACACAGGAGACCCAGAAGAAGTTCCTAGAACCTGGCTTTGCCCTGCCCCAACCACAGTCTTTATGGCTATTTGGGGGAATAAACCAGCAAATGGAAGATCTTTTTCTTTCTGTCTCTCCCTCTCTGTAATTCTGGCTTTCAAAAAAGCAAAATAAATATTTTTAAAACAACTTTAAATAGAAAAGAAAGTTTGCTATTAGTGGGGATTGGGAATGTGCCACAACAGAATATTGAGCACAAGAGAAAATTAAGACCAGTGTGATATATTTCAGTCAATCTCTCCAGAAATGGCCGCACAATCACAGTCCTAATGTACCCTAGAGACGTGGTGGAGTCCTGTTCTTCCCAGTTTTCTAGATGCTATCCTGAAATCTTTCCATGGACAATGTGTTGCTGTGGTTAATTAGTTATCCAAGAAACTTCCATTAGAACAAGAATATCTCAGACCAAGCTGATTGATTCAATATCATTCATTCAGAAGGGCTAAAATGAGAATGGGATGTATAATTCTCACCTGATAAAGAGACCTTTCTAGACCCCAATCCTCTGAAGTAAGCTGAATGTTAAACTTACAAAGGCAAGAGAAGCGAAATTATGTGGAGGAAGACACCAGAAAGGAGTCAGAGAGACAGAAGAGGGACATTACTTTTCAAACTACCATCACAAAACCCAGGGGACAAATAAAATTAGCGAGTCAGGGCTATTAGCTCTTTGTTGCTCACCTTTATGAGACCATTTTCAGGAACGAGTTCGTTCAATTCCACCGGAGTTCTAAGGCACACACGACAGCCCTTCTGCTGGGATGCACAGTCACACCAAACAGAAGTGTGTGGGCAGATGCCAAAACATGTGTGGACATGCAACCCTTTCAATAGAAACTCAATGTTCTAAGTGTTAATGAGGATTAACCTTCTGCAGGCATGGAGAAAACTGATGGGTCCATACATCCAGTTGTCCTTTGGGTTATTTTTGTATCCAATTCTATAATTTTTTAATTGTTTACTGTAAAACACAGTAAAGTGCTCAGAATTTATAGCTTAACAAAGGAGGAAAAAAAGTTGAGTATGTTTTTCTGCCTAACACTCGCCCTCAGCTCCCTGCTAAGTGTTGCTCTTCAGACATCTAAACAGCACAAGTAAAGTTTCTGGGTCCTGTGCATAGTGGGCCACATAGTCCCTATTCAAGAAACTGGCTGTATTCTGAAATACTATATAATATAAGGAAAAACATCAGCATCTCAGATGTCAGAAGATCCACAGAGCTGGTCAGAAATATCTCCATCACTTAAGCCATTTGAATGCACCTGTATATAAATATTCGGTGCTGTAACAAGACTGTAAGAATATCCATTTGTCTCTACCTATTTTCACCAAACACTGAATCCTACAGGTGACAAGCATACTCAAGCATCAATAAATTTAACCTAAGCCATGGACTAGGATGGTGCTATATATCAGGGAGATTTTTGGAAAGTGCTCCACATAGTTGGACACATGATCAGTAATATCAAGCTTATCTCTGCATTTTAAAAATATTTAACAATTAGGTAGCTAATCTGGTTGTACACAATTTATTTAGCTGAGGAAATTGAGACTGGAAGAGGTTCATTAAACTGCTTAAGATCATATGTCTAGCTAGTGGGGAAGATGACATCTGAACCAGTTCTGACTTTAATGACTTTCCAGATGCAGTCAGATGCAAAAATGATGTGTTATATTTTGAGGGAGTATATTTGACAAAGATATCCTACAGTCCCTTTGCACCAGTTTCTTATTTATTTAAGCAACCCTCCCATAAGTCCATTTCTGACAAGCAGTTTGGCTAGACACTATTTCCACAGAGAGTGCATACAACCCCAATGTTTCTTTCTTACTACTCTCTTCCACATATTGAATTATTCCCTTGAGGTGCCAACTGTTCATGCGTTCTTAATAGGACATAGTGTCAAAACTATGCATGAAGGTAATTTGTCGAAGATGTCAGAACGTTTTCCTCTGAGAACTCTTTAAGCATTGGAACAGAACCACGTGTTTTTCAGATTCATAAGCACAACCACCTAATATTCCTCCGTCAACCCCGCTTAAGTAAACATGTTTTCAATCAGGACCAAACTGCCAATGTGCCTTTTAAAAATGATTACAATTTCTTCTTAACACTTTAGCAGATCCCTTCAAAGCTTGGAGGCTTGGTACTTCATGCCACCCTGCTTGTGGGCCCATCTCATCTGTCCTGTTTCTTTAAGAATACAGGCTAAGGGGCTGAGATCTGAATGAAAAGAATGGGGAGGCAATATGATCTCAGATGTAGCCCAAACAACTGGTGAAGACCACCAAGACAGCAAAATGGATTACCCAGCACAGCTCACACAGCAGAATCTCATAGTCTGCCAACATCGAGTCAAAATGGCCAAGGGAACAAAAGTCCTGGGACTGCATCCCCTCCCACCAAACTGGTACCTGCAAGTCCCTGGCATGAATGACAGAAGCAATCTGTACCCCACCCCCACAATGAGATGACACGGACATGCTGAACGTGCATATAGGGATAGATGATGACAGCCCAAAGGACAAATCATCCGGCTTCTGGCAATGGTCAGCCCCTGACAGAGAGTAGACTTCTAGCAAGGCAGCTGCTCGAAGCCCGAGAACAAAACTGGAAAAGCCTGTTGTGAAAGCTTTCACAGGTATTATCAACAAAAGAAAATGTGTATTTGTCAGAGATGTGTCAGCTAGCTTTTGGCAATCCACCCTTCTACGTCCCAGAATGACCTCTGTGGTAGACCAGATACAGACATCAATGTAATTGTTCTAGCACAAGTACTACATGGATAAGGTAGGCCTTCCCTTTTAACATGGCTCCACCAAAAATTCTATGGGAAAAAAAGAAGGTTCATTTGGATTGCCCATTCCATTTGAATGGATTTGAATGGCCAGTCTCCATTTACCACTATTCTATGCAGTGAAACTGATAGGATTTTTCTTAAATACATCGTTCTGTCCGCAGATAACAAGGCTGAGGAACAGTCTTTCTGAGAATGGTAAGGAATTATGTGAGGGTACCTGGAGTATGTGCTTTTCAAAATGTGAAGATGTTATGTAGGTCATCAGTCATAGTGTTTTTACAGGATTCCCTAATGCAGGAAACTGCATGGAAACTTTAAGAAGTTCAACAATACTGCCTCAGTGTTTATACTGTAACCTGGAAGCTTTAACCTAATTAATTGTTTAATTACAAATCTAGGGGGAAAGATAAGCTCATATCCCATGGGTATGAAAGTTCAAAGCTTAGACTTCCTCTGTGATTTGGGATGTATCTTTGGAACTCAGTCCTATAAGAAGCTGAGAAAAGAGCATTGAAAGCCTAGTATGCAGTGTGCTGTGGTGGAACAATGTTTGTTCCAGTAAACACTGCCTTGATCTTTAGATCCAGCATTGCTAGTTAAGTGAATAATGAATGCATGCGCAACTTTCCATTACAGGAAATTCTGCAAGTGGCAACGTGGGTCGATTCCATGTGTGTCACAAGAGCTGGTGTAAGCCCACGTCTGTGGTAAAGCATTGTTTCCATCGGAACTGAAGCTCTTGGAACTGTGCAGCGTTCCTGCTGCAAACAGGACAAGATAAAGAACAGTCTTCACTTAGAAGTTGGTCTCTCATTTCCCATCATAGCTCACACAGTGTCAATGAGGTTATGAGAAACAGATATTCATCCACTAATGATGGGAGTACATCATCATCATTCCTGTTGACCCAGGAATTCCACTTCTGAAAATTAACACACAGGTGTACAAAATGGCACATGCGCACAGTTACTAATTACAACAAGGTACATAGTAGCAAAAATACCAGAAACAGCCTGATTTCCAGCTCCAAGAAAATATTTAATCTATAATAATGCTTAAAATAGACTCTATGTAACTGTTAACAACTTATTTCCCTATATACTGAAAGCTTCCTGGAACTTATTTAGCAGGTGATAAAAACAAGGTACAGATGTGGCATGTCACCTTTTTTTTAAAAGTGGGGGTCTTTATTCATGCTTCTTTCATATTTCCCTAAAACACACTGCTGAAGACTCATAAGAAACCATATCAACCTAGAGAAGGTGTGTGTTGCATGAGAAAACCAAGGTTAGCAAGATCCAGATGGGACAAGACTTCTCAATAAAAACATCCTTGGAATAGTATTTTTGACTTTGAATTATGAAAATACATTGACTGTTAACATCAAAAATAACCATCTCAAAAAAAAAATGTTTAACCTAGTGGCTCTGTTTGGGGCATCAAGCAATTACCACACTTCTTAGATGATAGAGACTCTCCAGAGACTTCCACCAGTCCATTTATGTGTCCTGGTGGTGACAACAATGCAAGCTACTGACTGTCATCACAATTTTAGGCACATATGGAAATACAGCAGACAGTCCCTGAGGCTGTGGACTGGAAACTGAAGAGCTGAGTTCTAGTCCTGCCTTATATACATCCTATTAAATTGATGCCATAAATTAAGTGATATTGGACCATTCCAACAAGACAAATTCAAGGGAGAACAAACTCAATGAGCTTGCTACCTTACCTCTGTGCCTGATGAGGATGGGAAGACTCACAGCCTTACTATAAGATCATCAGTAGATGGAAAGGACTTTGGAGACGGAGACTGAAACAGACAACTTAATAAGCAACTGAAGGGTGACCATGGCCAAATATAGTACACTGAAACAGGATGGAGGAAGGAAAACTTCAGAGAGAGGACTCTAGACATAAGCAGAAAACAAGGGCAGGCTGACCAAGACTTTAAAAGCAGGATATGGTTAAATGACTCCATATGTGGCCAGCTGCAATTGGATACACTGCAAATTCAGAAAAGTCCTAATGAGAAAATTAGGGAGTCAGATCTGAGAATACACTGTAAGGAGACAGACTTGAATGTGAAGAATGTGAAGATCAATGTTGAAGCAGTCACAAAAAACGGTTGGCCATTATTCCTTGTGATCAATCTAGCTGATGATGCAGGAAGGTGCCTGTCATGTCGGTAGGGCTCCAAAGTACCTCCAAAAGCAAATGCCAACTTCAAAAATTTGTGAAAATGTTCCCCTAGGACCTTTCACTGCTAACTTCTAGACTGAATAAAAAGCCACTCTTTCAGTGCACCCCCCCCCACCAAAAAAACCCTTCTCTTCATATGTACAGTCATCTGGAAAGCAGATCTCCCATTAAATGGATAGTTAAAGCTGCAACATAATGTTAATCACACAAATCCGGTCGCTCCTTTCCTCACTTTCCTAAAATGAAACATTCCGAGGCAGTGGAAATAACCATGAGGAAGTACACTGAAGGTGCCCTGACTCAGGGCTGCTGTCCAGATGCCAGGCTAGGAAGGTGGCTATTGTGAGCTGAGACATTTAGTAAAGAACATCTAATACTCAACAGGAAAGGGCCCCTTGCCGCATTCCTTTGCAAGGGTCCCTGAGACTTTCTCTGAATTAAGTGAGAGATCTTAGGACTTTTGTAGTGTCCTCTGAGCTCCAGTTTTACTGTGTTCCCTGACAGAAACTTCTGTAGCTTTGCTTTCCTGTTTTATTTCAAGTCAGAGACTCAAACTACCTTGGTTTTAGAATAACAGAGGCCAACATTGTGCAGCTGCAGGTTAAGCCACCACTTGTGACACAGGTATGCCATGTAGGAATGCCATTATTCATCCTGGCTACTCTGCTTACAGTTTGGTTTCCCGTTAGTGCCCCCTGGAAAGGCGACAGAAGATGGCTCAAGTACTTGGGTTCTGCCACCCATGTAAGACACTAGGAGGGAGCATGGGTTCCTGGTTTCAGCCTGACCCAGGACCATCTGGATAGTTAAGTAGCAGATGGAAGATCTGTAGCTCTCTCAAACTGAACCAGCGCCCGTATGGAATCCTGGTGCCCATATGGGATCCTGGTGCATACAAGGGGAGGACCTTAGCCACTAGGCTACCACACCATGCCCAGGAAAATCATTTTTAAGATGGCTGCAGGTAAAGTAGGAACAAATAACTTGATAACTCTTAATGGATTCATCTTACCCAAGTTTAAATTATCACTGATTTTTATGTACAAGAAAATTAGGCAGCCAGGGAGGTGGGCACATGTATACATTCATCTAGTAACAGTTTTTAAGAAAAGCATTTTCAGTTTTCAATTTAATATGGTTGATCATTTTAAGAGAAGAAAAAAATACCAGTGTTTACAAAAGCATTGAAGGGAACAATGAGCTGACACCCCCAAGTGACATAATCCCACTGTACCAGCTGAGCTCGGGGGAGGGCGAGCTGTTTTCCTCTCATCCTCTGGTGTGAAGAGAACTTAGCTACTGCAGACTTTATTCCATGAGGGGGGAGAAACCCTCAAAGTTTCCAAAGCCCATTTCTGCCTATTCTCCCTTCAGAGCTACCAAGGGCACCAGTTGATCTGTGGTTATCTGTGAGTCTTTCAGATGCCAACTCCTCAGACTTATAACATAGGATGATGACTGCTTCCGCCATCTCCTTCATTCTACATTTAACTATTTGTTCCTTTAACAGACATTCTCTGAACACAGGCACTGGGGACATCAAAATGATTGAGACAGAATCTGTCTTTGGGGACTTCACTATTAGAGGGAGGGATGAGGAGTGGGTTAGACACATAAACTACCAGTACATGCTGTAATTAAGTGACATATGCACAAAGGTCAATCTCAAAAGAGGAAAGGAAAGGAGGAGGAAGATTGACCCAGCTTTTTTGCTCAATATAGATTACATTTTGCAGAACAAGATTGCATTAGCTGATCTGCCAACCCCTCAGCATGTACAACTCATACAGACATGTAACCATGAAGAGATCAGTGCTTACTGGTGCATTTAAACTGGAAGCTAAAAACTCATTTATAAATACTTGCTCAGAATTGACCTCCCATTAGACTCCCTTCTTAGATGATGATGGCAATGCTGAAATCTTTCTTTCTCATGAGGGATTTTCATGAAAGGTTTTGTAGGCAGCTACAATGTCACATATTACGTATGCTCAGAAGCCTGTTATGAAATATGAGAACTAACAATTCCAGGAGATACAGTTTTCTTCCAACTTAAATGTAGAGCCAACATTAAAAACACAAGTGAAAAAAAGCCAAACTTTACCAGACAGTTTTTCTATGACAAGAATCATACCAAACAGCTTTGAAAATTTACCATTTATTCATTGGGAGCCCATCTTTGATTTGGAAGTAGAGATGCATACTGCATTGTATCTTCACATCTGTATATGATAGTCCCTATTACAGAGTTATTATACATCCCATTAAATGAAAAGCCATAAAGCAAAATCAATAACAGGAGAAAAATAGGAAATTTACAACAATATGAAGCTAAAGAACATCACATACTTAGAGTACTCATATTTTCTCTCCTTGGACTCTTGAATTGAGAACATAATAGAAATAAGTTGGCAAGTGATAACAAAAGTACAGGGCCAGTTTTTTTTCTTTATTTTACAACACAGTCTAATAGGCACTGGGGTCTTCCCTCCTCCTCCCCGCATTCCCTCCCCTCCCCGTTGTTCTCCCCTCCAGTCTTACAATAAGTGTTGTTCATGTACCCTCAGAAGCCCATCATACTGCCATTGAGGTGTCTCCCAACAATGTAGGAGATAATCTGCCGTTTCACTGTGAGTCCATCCTTGTACTACTTGCATGGGGACATACTTCGTCTCTACCTATGAACGTCCCTATTTCAGTCTTATACTAGCAAAGTTAGGATGCTAGAAAATGGAATGGGATCCATTTCCTAGTATCTGAAACCCAGCCTCTGGGACCACAGAGCCAGAAAGGCATTAAAATGGGAATTGAGAGGGCAGAATTTATGGTGGAGAAAGGAGGAATTTGGCCCTCTAGTTACTGCTCACTATGCAGTAGCTTGAATGCCAAGAGTCCATATACTTAGGTGTGACAGTCCTGTGGAGGAAGGTAGCTGAATTTCATTGCAGCAGTCCACTGCTTTAATTCACATACTATATAGACCAAATGATGATATATTGAATTTGTTTAATCAGTCATATCCCCCTCTTCTCACAAAAGGGAGCAAGGAATAGTGTTCCCTCTCAGGAAGCAAGTACCCTTGTAGAAGCACAAGGGTGGGGAAAAGTATTTTCATCCACATTGTTCTAGGCACAGATAACGTTAAGTAATTTGCTCAAGATCACAGAACCAGTAAGTAGTGTGTCTGGAATCAAATATAATCAGCAGGTTCAGGAATGTAAGCACCAGGCTCAGGCGGGCTCATGGCATTACTATTCAGGAAATATTTCTTTAAAGTCAACAGACAATTCTCAGTAGGACATTCTAGAACATTTTTCTAGACAGGAACTTCATATTTACTTTCTCTTAATACAGAGTTAATATAGAGAAGACACACAATAATCATTTAATGGTTTTATAATTGCTTATATAAGTAACTACTAAGTTATGACATAGAGATCATAGATGAACCTGGAAGTTCAGAAGGACAGATTCATTTCCAGTGATGTCTAAGAGGACATAAAATGCCAGCAGCAGCAAGTTGCAGGATGAGTAGGATTTGAATGGATAGAACGAGGAGGAAGTCATAAACAAATACATAGATTCAGAAAACTATAACAAAACAGAGTTCTGGTCTTGTCAGCCTTGCTACAAAGTGAAGCAAATTTAGGCATCAAGTGTATTGATTATGTTTTTTATGGTTGTGATAACAATAAATAATTTAAATTTGTGAGCTGGAAAGTGTTGCTCATAAAGAAAGTGTGGCTAGGGCATGGCCTAGTGGATAAAGTTCTTGCCTTGCATGCACCCAGATGCCATATGGGCACCGGTTCTAATCCTAGCAGCCCTGCTTCCCATCCTGCTCCCTGCTTGTGGCCTGGGAAAGCAGTTGAGGACAGCCCAAAGCCTTGGGATCCCGCACCTACAAAGGAGACCTGGAAGAAATTCCTGGCTCCTGGATTCAGATCAGCTCAGCACCGGCTGTTGTGGCTAGTTAGGGAGTGAATCATAGGATGTAAGATCTTCCTCTCTGTCTCTTCTCTCTCTATATCTGACTTTCCAACAAAAATAAATAAATCTTAAAAAAAGAATGGCTGGAATGTATTAGACCTTTACTGAGCCAAGTTCTGTTTTAAACTCTGTATGTATTAACACATGTAATCTTTACCACTACCCTCTTAAGAAGTTGAGGCACAGAGAACTCAAGTAAATTGCCCAAGGTCATGGATCTAGTTAAATGTTGGGCTTGGGATAAAATTCCCTCTTTCAGGTTCAGGAATACTGTCCCAAGTCTAACTTTCTGTCAAATCAGAAGCAAATTTTCTGCAGGCCTCCATATCAAAACCTTTAAATTTCTGTTGTTTACAAGGCTACAAATAAATACCTTCTAACCATGATCTGATCCAAGTATTTGGACAATGAAATAAATGATAAGTATCTCTAAATCTCAGAGCCTTCTGCTTCTTAGGTATCTAGGTTAGAAGCTTTCCTGCACATCCAAGTCACTTGTGAAAGTTCTTCAACGCTACATCCGCCCAGAGTATATCAGGAGCCTATGGCTCCTCAGCATCTAAGACCTCTTCTCTATACTCCTTGTTGAGCTTTGAGTCAGAACAATCAACGTTCAGCCATGATGTTCCACCTCTGTGGCTCAACTAGACCAGCACTCCTTATTGTTTTATGTATAGGGTTTCTGTATAATATTTTATTTTAAAAACTAGTTTTCTTAATATATACATTTACTTGTTATTTATATTATTATTTATAGTTATACTACTAACTTACAGGTTGGTGGACGTGTTCTGTCTCAAGGAATGGGAAAAGGAGTGGTTGTTGCTACCACTTTATTTACTGCTTATTCTGACTTCCCTGCCTAGCAGTGACAGCGAAGTCTGGGAATGCAGCATAATTTGGGTTCAGAAGAAAAGTGGGATCTATAACCACTACTTGGTCCAGTGACTTTTGTGGGTTTTTTCTTTAGAAATTCATAAAAGAGCTATTTCCAAGTTTGCTTCCTTGTTGTTAACTAAGAGGTTAAACATTTCTGAGTTGATGTTGCCAAATTGTGCTCTTGTTATACTGGCATATTTACGTAACACATAAACACCACATGGATTCTTACTCATACCACATATTTGAGCAAAATCACCTCCTGACTTCCCTGAGAGGTGAAGAGCATTATTAGTTTCTCTGAGAATTACACTACTACTGTCACAATCCAACATTTCAGTAGCTACATTAACAGCCCCAAGTCACATTACTGGTTCTCTCTGAGCTTACATTTATACAAAACACGCAAGTTTCCTTCCTACGATCTGCTGATAAGTCATCACCCAAAGTATGCTTCCAACTCCCTACTTACCCATACAGCTTTTTAACTTAATCACCGTATTTTACATTTCAGTAAATGAATTTCAACAGAATGGCTGCTGGCTTTATATTTCAATATGATAAGCACATCATCTGTGCCTTCAGACAGATTATCAGCCAACATGTCAGTTCTGGATGTACTTCTGAATATTGCCTAAGAGAGAACACCTTCGAGAGAGTTGGGTCTACGAATGTGGCCTGGGGTTCTGCCAAGCATCTCCCTCCAGCAACATAACACCAAACTTCCCGACCTTCAAATTCTGTATGATGTAAAGAAAATTTTTCTGTGTTTAAACACACATTCAAGAAATAAGTGAACATGTGAAAAGACAGAGAAACTAGTTTTAATTTTGGCATGCTTTCAGTTTTACTAGGCACAAGAAGACAGAATGAAAGCACCAGAAAATACAACTGCTGATGGCAGCAGCTCCAAAACCATTACTGATTAGAATATATTCTCTATGGCAGAAAGTTGATTCAGTGGGCTTCCTTTTATTTCTCTCACATCTTTTTCTAAGGTTTTTTTTTAAGAGAAAGCTTTGTGTATTTGACTGTTTTTGAATATGGTACAAGCTGTTTACCAGAAATTGGCAAGAATTTAAGATATTCAGACTATAGGAGGGGGCCTTCAAAAAGTTCACGGAAAATATGTTATGAAAAATATACACATGAATTTAACTTTTCCTTGCCATCAAAACAAACATCTTAATTTCGATTTTCCAGGAGCTTTTTGATATGCCCTCATATTCCATTTCTGAAAGTACAGTAACTGACATCTCTGCTAATATCCAAAAATATGAAGGCATTTTAAAAACAAAATCCACCAGCAAGTTAATGGTTGTACTTTAAACTGACTTTAACATTTCAAATGTTCCAAACAGAATTTCATGAGTGAATCAGATTATAAGTAGCAAATTTTAGAACTCAGCCAACTAGCTGACTTTCATAACACATACTGGAAAATACAAGCATCATGAAACTTATTTTCTCTAATCCCTGCCTTTCTGTCAGCAAGCTAAACATTTTTTTCTACAGTTACGAGGCTTTTTTCATTGTCTACATCACTAAGGACAATCTGAAACAACTATTAGTCATTTATTTGTTGACTCAGCAACTTTTATCTAAGTCCCTTCTCTGCTATCAGCTCTATTCTGGGTGCTGTTGGGAGAACGTGAAAAAATGAACTAAATGCAGACTGTCCAACAATTTTAAGCAAATTCTAGCTGCTGGTCCCTAACTCTGCTACTATCAATACTACTATTGTTGTTGTTATTATTAATGCCACCTCCGCTGTATATTTTCATTGTACATCTTTGTTTATATACATCTTTACATTTCCTTCCCCTTCTCTGTTTTCCCCTTTTTTGGGCAGAGGGTTAGGGGAGTAGACGGAGTGTGTTTAAGTCCAAATAGCTACCTGTACTTTATTCTTATATTTTCTCAAATCATTAAACTTAAAGATCAAAAGCAATTTTAAAAGTTTCTCCACTCAATTTATTTGGTGTTACTGTATGTCAAAAATTTAGTGACTTGCCTGTGGCAAATGAATAAAATCAGAAGCTTTGTACTTCGTGCTTAGTACATACCCTCAAAATAACAAATGTGGAAAAGGAGACCAGCCTTTGACTCCTGGCAAGCTATTCTACCCTTGGCTACTACATTAAAAATGTTAAAAGGATCTATTGCATGTATTGAGTTATATCTACAATCCCAGAAGCACCCTGCATCTCCCTTTTGTCTCAGCTTCCCATCCACACTCAACCAATCTGCATGGCACAGCAATTCCATTTAAGGTAGCCTTGGAAACATGGTTCATAAGGAAAGAAGTCCTTTGCCTGCTAAGGCTAGTGATTTTGTTCTCTAGGTGGCACTATTACTTCAGTTTTTGCTGAATTGCTTAAAGGAGCATGAAAGAAACAAAGTATTTTCTTTGAATTTTTATCATATGGATCTTAATTTCATACATACTAGCTGTAATTAAATGGAGATTGCTTCTAGGTTTTAGACCAATAAGACAGTTTGTTTTTGTAATTTTTTTTAATCATGCAATGCTACGTTTCTTTGCTATATTCTCTTAGATTTAAGAAACCTCCTTTGCCTACCTTCCCCCTTCCTAGACTGCAGAGGCATGTCAAAAACACAGAAGACCATCATAAAGTTTCCATCAGACCAAAGGAACAAAGATGAAAGCACATTTAAAAGCGACTAAGTTCTGCAAGCTTTCAAAACCAGGACATTATTACCATGACAACCAATGAAAAGTCTTTCAAGTGAACCTTTTGGGAAAACTACATAACATTTGTTACTCTCTGCGCTCTTTGGAAATAAGCTTTTACTTTATTATGGCTGTCATCAGAGCTTGTAAATTTACATTGCTTCCCCCCAGTCACTCTGCAATCCCATACCAAGTCCCCTAAGTTATCTTACGCACCAATCTCCAATATCAGCCTATTCCAAACTTCTTAGCATCTGGCATATTTGGCTAAGTGTGTTTACCAAAAGCCAAGGGTTTGCACTTTAATTTGAGTATTTACTTATAGGTGAAATTTCCCATAATTCTTTGACCAAATACTCATGTTTTTCAACAACTACCTACAGATACTTATATTCCACTTAGAGAATACATTCATTTCCATTTCCTCTTCCCTCAAAGTTGTCCAATGTCAATACATTAGTGAGCGCCACTGTTTTGCAACTGCCATCGATAATGACTCCCTATACTCAATCAGTGAGTCCATGACATCTCTAGGTCTTCAGTGCAAAAACTGTGGAAATCCAGTGATACCTTAAGTATTTAGGACTAAATAATTCTATGCCTTGAGTGGAAGTGTAAGGGGACTTTCAAAACTTACAGACCGAACTTCAAAGTACCAAAGCCTCCTTAGGTTTCCAGGGGTTAAGTCCCACATGCAAACGACATACTGATTTCATTTACCAACATCATTTATTGCTTAACATTATTCTATACTAAACAGAATTAATGCAGGCAGTGTAACCAGCAACTTTGTTCATTCAGTTTTTGAAGCCCATCTGTGCATGTTATTCATCTTAATAAAGTAAATTTATCCCAACTCAACCTAATGTAACTCTTGTTCAAATGAGTTCTTCCCCATTGAACAACAGCCAGCATTTAAGACCTAGAATTCCACAGAAATCTCTCCTCCATTTCTCTTTAAAATGCAATTCACAGCTTGAGATCACAGAGCCTGCCAGTGACTGAATGGTTGCACTAGATGGCTGAGAGTCCTTCAATTAAAGCAGCAATTTTGTAATTAGTGGAAATGGCGTGCTCCATAACAATTGTTTGAAAACAAGTTGAGACTAGTGAGCAATTATCCTATTAAAGGGATATATTCACTTGCAACGGGCCAGGAGAGCCCCCTGAAGTAGAAATCTTCCACTCTAGGAGAAACAAATGCAAAATTATGTTTTAACCATTAAAATAAAATCAGTATTACAGACATCTAAAACAGAAGCACCCCTCATCTTGCAACTCAGAGTTTAACTTCCAACCATTCTTCACCTTCTCTGCTCTCACTTAGAGAGTCTGAAACTGTTTCTTCCCTGGGACTAACTTTCTAATCTCAAAATGCTGGAGAAACTCTAGTATATGGTCTCTCCATTGTGTACATCATCAATTTTTTTTGATGCTTGGAAGATAGGGTCTATGACTGAGACCCAAAACCGCTGACTGCTTTACAGTTCTGAAGTGCAGATCTTGGATATGGAGTGTGTGTGTGTGTGTGTGTGTGTGTGTGTGTGTGTGTGTGTAGGCAGGGAGGAGGAGACCTGTAGGCTTTAAAAGATGAATGCAAAAAAAAAGTAAACAAGTTACAAGTTAATTGCTATGCTATCAAGTGGGTGTGCTCAGCTCATTCTATGTAGACTTACAAACCAGAACAAATCATATTTGAAAGAAACAAGATTATCAATCACCTACATTGCCACTATTGAAAAGCTGTCTCTTTTTTTTTTATTAATTTCATTGCATTATGTGACACACATTTTTTTTTTAATGCACTGGAATTCCCCCCGCCCCTTCCCAAACCCTCCCCCCCCCCCCCCCCGCCACGATGGATTGCTCCACCCCGCTGTATTGAAGAAGAGAATAGCTTACATTTTGTTGGTGGCCCTTGTAAACAGGAAACCCAAAGACCTGAGCATTAATTTTAGAAATTTGCATTTACATTTGCAGGATTTCTCCCCACCTGGTGAGTCAAAATGAGCAGAAATACTCCAGCACCTCTCCTCCCTTCCATGGGCCATTACGAGATTTAAGCAATTAACTTACAAAGCATGAATCATCCGTTGACTACTGCATTCTGGGCAAAGGACCACTTTCTTGGGTCTTTTTGTTTACAAGTAAAAGTTACACAGAGTGACATCTTAAAGCAGATTTCCTAAGTGCTTTAACTTCACAACACACAAACATTGACCTACTATTAAAAAAAAAAGCCTTCTTATCACCTTCAAATAAAGAATCTAATTAATAACAGCTCTGCATGGGCTTTTAGAGGGTGCAAAAGTATGTGGAATTTATTGTTACTCTGCTTCTAAAAAATGTGATATCTAAATGTGTCTGCAATGTTGTAATGCTTCAAAACATGTGCACAGGTTTTTATCTGGAAAGCATTTCTTTCTGCTTATATCATTTATAAACAGAAACTGCTCTGTAATAACTTAATTCTATATGCAGAATACTTTCCAACTCCTGTTACTCTCTATTGGTGTAAATTTATGAACTTTTCTCACATTTTGCAAAATAAAGTAGAAGGGGGAAAAGACAACAACATGATGGCCCTGGAATTCCAGCAGTGGAAACCGACGTGCTTTACATTCCAATAAAGGTTCTGGTTATATTTCAACAAGTGTCTCTTTCCTTTCTCTTACCTCTGCTAATTCAGAGGTAAACTCGCAAAAGCAAGTCTTAAGCCAAGTATTTGCAGAATCAGGGAGCAGGCATCCCAGATATGTCAAATGGGTTTTGTTGTCCCCGGAGTGAAAGCTTTGCTCTGTTTTCTGATGTGTGCAACATGTCAACAGTCCTAGAAACCTCTAGCCTAAAAGTGATAATGTCGCATGAAGGTTCCCATGTTCAGATGAATTCAACCTGCAGTTATACCCTCACTAAGTAAAGGTGTTTTAAAAAAAGTGCTATACTGGAAGCCCAATTAAATGACTTTTGCCTTGATAGCCAAAGCACATAAAGTATACACTTCTGGATTAAAAAATAAAAGCAGAAGAGCTGTTTTCTAAAAAGCCGAACCCGTCTGAAAGGTCTCTTTTAATGGCACCAGTACATTCTATGCAGTTAAAAATCGAAGTTTCCAATTATATATTTCTTAATTATACCAGGAGGCTAACACACAGCTAGAAACATGCCTTGCTTTGCTTCAACCCCAAAAAACTCCTGCATTCTCATTAGAAAGGGTCTATGGTTTCTACTAGCATTGACAAGACACCTGGAAATACCGTCTAGGACGACCTAACCTATCTTTTGGCATTGCAGCCACAGAAGCGCGTTAAATCTAAACCTCAGACGCAGAGCCGCCAGTTCCACCCGGCTGGAGGCAGCGACGTCATGCAACAAGTCCCTCCTACCAGCTTCCTAAGTGATCCCCGCAAAGCCATCCCTAACCGGTTCCCACCCCCAGCCTCGCGCCCCGTTGGCCGCTCCTGGCGATGTGGCCGGCAGAGGGCACCCGCTACCTTCCCTAGAGCCGCGCTCCCGGCCCCTCCTCCACACCCTCCTCCTCCTCCTCCTTCCCGCCCACCCCGCGGTCCCCCGTGCCCGCTCCACCCCCGACGCACAAACACTGCATCCTTCGGCGGAGGCTTCGGTTCACCCCCACACTCCGCGGCTTCCCCCCATTCCGGAGAGTGCCCTCAAGTCTCCAATTTCCTTCCACGCGGTCTAGCCGGTACAAAGCCCCCCAACCGTCTGCTATTTCTTTCCAGGCGCAGCTTAACTCGCCCATTTCTCTTCCCGGCTCTGCATCCCCCACAGAAACCAACCCGAGTCAGGACCACCCTTCCCTCCCACTCTCATGCTTCCCACCCCTATCCCTCACATACCCTCACTCCCTGAGACTAAAGAAACTTCCACGTCCCCAGAGTAGGGTGCCCTAAGGAAGGGACGCAGCGTGGGGAGAGGGGTGGGTACCGCTTCCCTCGCAGGCTGGTAGACCCTTTCAGTTTAGAGAACAAGAACGACCCCCAGGTTGCTCGGGCTACACTGGCCTTGGACCTGCACGTCCGTTGTGGTCTCTACTCCGGCCAGAGCCGGGGATACAGCCGTGAGAGGAGGGCGCAAGCCCCGCCGTCTGCACAATGACACCTGGCCCGAACCAAGGATGCCCCAGCCCCGCACACCTTCCATCGGTCACAGCTCCCGCTACCAGCGCCCGGAATCTCGCTCGCGATTCCCTCTGCCTGGGGTCGGGCTTCAGAGATCCCGGAGGCGCAATGTAGCCCCTCGAGGCCTCAGGGCCGCCCGGGGTCCAGCAGCCCCTCGGGCCCACGGCAGAGCAGAAAGCGCCCCCAACAGCCACTCCACATCCTCCCTTCCCCGGAAGAGGTGAGCAGATGGAGTTCTGGCCTCTTCGAACAACTTTGGGGACCCCCCACTCCCCGGTCAACTTTCCTCCTGGACGGGCAGTTCCCGCGCCAAGCTCCCACGCCCGGCGCTCGCCTACCTCGGGGTCCACACAAAGCTCTCGGGTCCCGGGCGGCGGAGTCACATCGTTGTCCCGCTCCTGGCCCCTGCGCCCCGTTGCGGTCCCCGTCGCGGCGCGTCTCCCCGCCGGCCCCACGGCAGAAATGAGTGGCAGCTGCCAAGTCCTAGGGTCTTATCCACGCCCCGCGAGCTTCGGGAGGTGGGGGCGCTCGGGGCCGGCTTCACGACGCGGCCCCGGAGCTCCAGGCGGGACGGGGTGCGCGGGACGGCGGGCGGGCACGCCCGGGCGCGGCGGCGGCGGGGACCTGGAACTCCAGCCTGCACCCCGCGCTCGGGTCAGACATTATTTAGCTCTTCGGTTGCGCTTCGATTGGTCAGACGGCGCCGCCCCCCTCCCGCCCCCCTGCCCAGGCTCGCCCGCGCTACCGATACCCGTTCGGGGCGGCCGCTTAAAGGGAACGCCGCGCCTTTTCCTCTGTCGGGCTCAGCCTAGGAATCCCCCCCCGGGCGGTGCCGGGGGTGGGGGGCTCCCCAGGCCCGAGCGCCCCCCAGTCCATCGCCCCAACTACGTAGCCCGGCCAGCACCGCGCCCGCCCGGGCGCCTGGGCAGGACGCCCGCCGCTGGGAAGGGTGGGCGAGCCCCACTGGTGGGCAACCCTGCGTCCTGCGCCCTCCGTGGAAACCCGGGCAGAGCGTGCCAGGCCGGGGGGTCGTCAGCGAATCGGACGCCCAGAGGGCTTGCTCCTTTCGCCGCCAACTCTCCCCCTCTTCCTCCCCATCCCAACACCCAAGTTCCGCGGGAGAGGGCGTGCGTTTCCCGAACCACAGACACACCTTCCCGCACCTTCCCGCACCACGGAGCCTGCGGACACGAGCACACACAATGAAATCCCACGAAGCGTGGGGGCTGCGGGTTTACTCCGCTACCTTAAACACGCCGGCTTAACCAGAGTTCGCGCGCTGACCTTTCCCGAGTTTGCCTAATAGGAATTCAATCAAGATAATAACGGCATTTTTAATTCATGAACGCCCCCAGATAACATTACACCAAGTTACTTGCTCCAGCCAGGAAGCCGAAGCGAATGACAGCCCCGGCTAAAGCTACACGCTTTCTCGGCGACCCAACGAGGGAAAACGGAAAACGAAAGAAAAGCAACCCACCTTTTCAGTCACTACTTGTCAAAGTAAACATCAAGGCAGCTGCTCTGGGAAGACTTCGGCTCCCAAACTCCAGACGTTTACTATTACTAATATTATTATTATTTTCCCACCTTCCCTTCGGTTAAAAAGGACGAGGTGGGGGTTGGGGGGGGGCGCAAGTCTTCGCTGCCCAGTTGCACTCCTTCTGTTCTGCAGCAAAGAAGTTAAATTATTGATAGTGGAAATTGCATGGCGGAGGTGAGGCTCGCACCCCTTGAGCTAGGAGCTCCATTTGATCTCGCCGGAGGCTGAGAGATTTCATGCTAGCTCGCTGTGCGGGGGGAGCGGCCGCGGCAGCAGCCCGCTCGGCGGTGAATGGGAGAGTGGGTGGGAGTCCACGAGAGGGCTCCACGGGGCCTTGACGCGCGCTGTCATATGATACCTCCGCTGCCTCGAAATAGACACTCCAGTGCACGAATTACCAGAATCAAAATTCAGCGCATTTAGAATGATACATCTTTTATTAGAAGAGTTCCGTTCCGGGGCATGGCACGCTGTGGCAGATGTTTTCATTTCCAGCCCAAGCAAATTGAATCCGACAACAAGTACAAATTTAAAACCTGCTTTTCAACCGGGGGTCTCTAGGACTTGGCGCAGTGCCTTCTCTCCCACCCAGCCTTACCCCTCTTTCCATCCCCTATTCGCCCTGCCCACAAAGGAAGACCCATCTTTGGGGTTCTTATTTGCGTGTGCTAAGACCCTGGCAGGGAGCATACATGGCAAGGGGCCAGAGAATTATTTTCAACTACTCATTTGACCAACTTGTTCAACCGTTTTTTCTGGATTCTGGCCTTAAAAGTAAAATTTCTTCTCAGTAGTTTAACGAATTCATAAGTATCAGGATGGACCTTAAAATCAAAAACAAAGCAGCGATGACAGGGGTACTTAACCTGGAGTCCTTCCACACCTAGAAATCACCTAGGAAAGTGGCAAAGGGAAGGTGCCTTCTCCTGAAAATTGTGCTTTACCTGGTAGGGCAGAGTCCAGGATCCACACCTCAAGCAATTCAGATGCAAACAATCTGAAGCCTGGCTTCAGGTGCTAAGCTGAATTCCAGAGCACGCTCCCGCCCCCCCACCCCCAGGTTTCCTAGGAACTTTTACCTGTATATACCTTTCTCTGGGATCTCCAGAGTCTTACCTTATAATTGCTAAGGCTCATTGCTGTAATAATTTCCTGAAACACCCCAGAATTAATTTTGCTAAAGGGAAAGATAAACAGTTTCCTTTCCTGGACCCTCTGTGGTTATCAAGAATGTGCTGCTGAACTGAATATATAGTGTTAGTACATCCTCAGTTCAATTCACGTAATGGCGTACAGTTAGCAAACTGAGCTCACTAACATTATATGTTTTCGAGCTTCTAAAGGCTGTGAAAGAAGTTCCTATTCCCGTTTTATAAACGAAGAACCTGAGACTGGGTGCTCCAAATAACTTTCCCGGGTTCACAGGGACTATTAGGGACAAGATTTCAGTAAACGTAAATGTTCTTGCAAGAAATGCCCCTGCTTTCCTCCCTTCCTCCCCAGTAAACGAAGCTCTGGGGAAGTGCTATCAGAATGTGTGATCCTTCAGAATGTGTCTGCAAATTGTTGGACTAGTCAAATTATTCAAATATATGCATATTCTTAGAGTGTCACACATTTAGCTTTGCACCTCTGTCAACTTGACAGAGCACACGACCAATACAAACTACCCTGCCGCACAGATGGCGCAGTTCATCGTGGAATATTAAATCTATGTGAAATATGGAGGCTAACCAGAAAGCAGTGAACGACAGAGAGCAGGAGGCTGGGCTTGGCCACTGCCGGGATACTCTGCATAGATTCCCAGGGATGTAGGTTGAGAGTAAACACAGTTTCACTTACTATTCTAATACAGTGTGGAAGACTGGTTTTACAAAGGAGAACTTAACACACACACACACACACTTACACTTGTGCTACTTTATGAATTTGGGAAATTATCCCACACTCTGTAACTTTAGGTCACCATCAAACTAATACTTACTAACTCTAAATTTGCATGAAAATGAATTATATCCCCAGAATTTTAAGTATTTTACTTCCTTCCAGAGAACTACCTGGAAAGTAAGTGACTGTCAAGAATTTAGCATTCTCAGTGCTGATCAGTCAGAAGTTATGGCAAACCTTTTACCTGCTAAATTGACATTGCTGCCTCAGCGTTTCTGCTGAAGAAAAAAACAGTGCTCTGCTTTCTGAGAGTCTGATTGGATAGGTCTGTAACCAATCTGCTTGTTCCTTCTCTCACTTGATATTGCATAAATAAGGGTTTGTATATTCATGTTCCAGTGTGTGGTGCAGTTTTACTGAGGAAAAGCCTAGAGGAGCCAGCAAAAGCAGGGATATCTAGAAATCAAAGGTTTTGTGCTCATTCAGGTTAGCGTGATGAACCAGTCATCTTAATACAACTGAGTATTCCTAAGTTTTCTGATTTGTGAGTTGCCCACATGCACAGTGAAGAATCTCAGTGAAGACAAGATGACCCTAAGCTGTACCAGTGCCTTACATGGACTTTTGCATATTTCTTTTTTCTTTATTTAAATTGGGTAGTGTATTGGGATATCTTTGGATCTATAAGATCAAACTTTTCTTGGAATTTTTGCCCATGATGATCAATGGAGATGTTGAGAACATAAAAGATGCATTTCTGATTCTTTATAAATAGTGGTTTCTGACATGACCAGTATGTGAAGAGTAAAGATTCCAGGTTTATGACATGAACATGTCCTTCATTACCAAAAAGAAGACAGGCATCACAGCTTAATAAGAAAGTGCTATCTATTTCTCTTTTGTGGCACTTGAGCATTAATTTTGAACTAACAAAATTTTTGTTTCCTTTTGATTTTGGTTTAATGCTGTCCTAATTCAATGTTTCAGGAGGGCAAAGGCCAGTGAGAAATTTGAGTTCCCATCCTGTCAGGAAATATAAACTAATCTTCATTACCCAAGTGGGATCAGAGGCAGTAGGCTCATATTTGATGTTGACATATTTTTTCTATTAATAATTTTAATTGGCTGAGGTCAATTCTACCAGCATAAGCATGTTATGCTTAATTGTCTTCGTTCAAGTTTCCTAGTTACTCCTGCCTTCAATATTTCTTGAAAAAAAATTGTCTAGTATCAAATGAATTGATCTCAAAAACTGCTGAAAACGAGTAAGTAAGTAGCACAGAAAACATAGTAAGTGAATACAAAGATCCTCTGCTGAGTAGAGGCAAAGGTGTTTTCCCATTCATGCGTGGTGATTTCCAAGGTCCAATCCAGTTCTGAACTGTCATTCTCAGTCCTCAGAATTTTGGAGTAAGGCCTATCCTAAGAAAAACTTTAAGGGAGAAACAGTTTCCCTGTTCATTAGATGGCATTTCTTGCCAAGACTTTTAAGATTGATCACATTAGAGCCATGCTTAAGCATGTGTTCGAATCAGTCACCATCTATCACAGGAATTATGTAATCAAGCATGGCCCTTTGTGGCAGGTAACAGCAAAGACCCACAGAAGAAAAAGTTAAAAGGCCCAGATTGGAAGAGGTAAAACAGCGAACCCTTCTTTGAAGGGTTCATACAACAACACCAAAATCATTCTGCCATTGGCGAGACTAACCCCTAAACATGAGAACCATTAACTTACAACACTCTGTATTACCAGATTTTTCCCTGAGAATATGTAAAAATCAATAGGGAAAGACAAATTGATTGATTCATTATGTTATTTCTGTGAGTGTGGTCTAAAGGGATGTGAGAAGTAGAATTAGGGCTTACACTTAAACTTACAAACGCTGTGGTGTTAGTTGTGCTAGGAAAAGAGCCATGATATTAAACTACAGGGTTTCAGGAGATTGAATCTGATAAAGAGCAGATTATTTTATTTTTGAGATCACCTATTTAAGCTATATGATCACTGAAGTAAAAGATCTTCTAAATTTATTAATTTTCAAAAATAAAGAGAAAGAAAAAATGGACAAAAAGATCAGCACAGTGGCTTAGCAAACTACTTTTCTACCTGTATTAATAGCATTTCTACCTGTATTAATGCCTGTTCTAATCCTGGCTGTTCCATTTCCAATCAGCTCTCTACTTATGAGCTAGGAAACTGGCAGAGGATAGTCCAAGGCCTTGGTCCCCTACACTCACGTGGGACCACCAGAGGAAGCTCCTGGGTCCCAGCACAGGCTCATCTTTGGCTGCTGCAGCCATTTGGGTAGTGAACCAGGGCATGGAAGATATCTCTATCTTTCCCATTCTCTCTTGTCACTGTGACTTTCATAATAATAATAATAATAATAATAATAATAATAATAAATAAATCTTTAAAAATAAAAGTGTAATAAAAGATAATTGAGAGAAAAGTAATTACCTAACTTCCCAATGTCAAGTTCAATATATTAAGAATTTGATTATATGATGCTAATATGTGAATCTAAAAAAATGTCTGATAGTAATGGTCTTTTTAAACAAAGGACCTGGGGAAAATCTTCAACTGGCGCCCTTGTCCTGGTCCTCCTGATAACCAGGTCTGGAGGGAATACAATCTTCAACAGCATGTGTATAAGACCAGGTTAGGCTTTAGGTACACCTAGCATACAACATCATCTGGAAACTTTCTCAACTTCAGTTCCCCTTATTTTACAGTTACATTCATTTAAGCAGTGGAAACTTGGTTAAGTGCCTGGGTCAGACACCATTCTACGGGCTCTGATACAGCCAGGCAATAAAACACATTTCAACCTTTTAGGTATACATTGCTCACATACTGTGACAAAATAGTTTAAATCCCTTGACCTATTTGTGAATCCATCAGGGGTAACAAAAGTATATATATATTTTGCCTTGCAGAGTGTTTACGTATAGAAAGATGACAATTGCCATGCCTCTAGTGGCCAGGGGGTAGCAGTGATGGCAAGAAACTTGTTCCCAAAGCTGCAGGAGTACCTTGGAGGTAGTAGAAAGGGGATGAAGTCCAGGCATTGCTCACTACCACAGGCATTCCTGATTATTAGAGTTTCACAAAAAGTCGGCAAAGGATCATGGGTGGAACGAGGAGTAAGGAAAAAGTGGGATAAAGAATTTTTGCTTGAGTTTAGTAAATTTTGTAAAACTCATTTTACAAAAATTATAACAAGAAAGGTTCAGAAAAAATCTCAAGCGACTATTCATCTTTCTTACCAGTTATTGGTCTCTCACTGAGATCACGGAGGCTGACTATACATCCTTATTCTGAGGACTTTTCTGGAATTCAGCAGCTTTAGCGCTTGGAGGTTCCCACTTGTAATACATTTTTGTTTTTGTTGCAATTTATATCTTATTTCATTTCATCCAACCATAGTGAAGATGGGGAACAGCTGTTTACTAACCTCCTTGTGGTAAATCACCACTTAGACCTTTCTCCTAGCAAGAGATCAAATCTCACAACCTTCTCCACAAAGTCCAACTTCCAATCTATTAATCACTTCCATGGGTCTACCCTGGATCTACTCCAAGGTCTCTATATTCTTTTGAATACGTGGAGACCGAAACTAGACATGTGTGTGAAATTATCCAGGGCTCAGGAAACATGGGAGTCATGAATTATCTGAGCACAGCTGTTGAGAAAAAGTTCAGGAAAGATTCAATTAGATTGACTAATCTTTCCCCATACAACTTGGAGACAGAGGTGGTTATTTAATAAAAGGATGAACTTTCGTATCAAAGTTGTATCTTACATCCTTAGCTTTTAGAGGAAGCAATTTTTCAAAAGAAACAGATCTTGACTAGCATGTTTAATTTTTATTCCACCGTACCCCCCAAAGAAACAGTTAAGACCAAGTGATTTTTCTGTACTTAATATCCCAAGCTGTGGCCCCTTAACCTATAGTGTTTGCACATCCACAAATATTTGTATTTTGACATAATTTCTCTCAGAAAGTACTTCTGACACTTTCACTTTGTCCTAAATTAGACCATTTCTTTTCATTTTGTGTGTACACAAGTCTAATTAGAGTAACATAAATTAAGCTGGATTCCATGATAAATTCTAACCTACTTGATACTAAAAATCAAATATAATTCAGTATTTCCACCATCACAAGCATGTTCATTATTATCACACCACCCAATGTGGTCAAATATTTGGGGTCTTCTAATTATACCCGAGCTGAAGAGCAAACAATCAGCAGATATTCCAGCAGATATTCCATTGCTGCTACTCATAATTGTTTGTTTAGCGCATATTCAGTAGTGATTGTAAAATCAGTTCAGTTGTCCTTAGAAGAAATTAGGCCAAATGTGGAATGAAGTTAGCACCCTAAAAAGATCTGTGAACAAAGAACATTTACTTCTTCAAAGTAGTGTCTCCAGCGATTGTCAAGGAAACCTGCAACCATTTACTGACAACTGGAAGTGTTTGCTTAAAAGTAGGCATTCTGAAACAAAGATACCAAGAAGTAGCAAGTCTAGTGGATCTGAGAAAAAGTGATATTGATGAAGCTGGATTTGACAAATAAAATGTTTCTTTAATATGGAGGCTAAAGGGCTGGTGTAGAAAATGAACAGGAGATAAACACTATGAATCTAAATTCCAAGTCTCCTGAATTTTATCTTTTGCAGTCATAGTGATATATACATTTTTGGAAACTCCTTATTTTTTTTGCTGCTTGGACTGTAGTCAAGACCCAGGAGAGTTGGCATGTGTGTCTAGGGAGGGGGTCTTGTGTTTAGAATGTGGCTAGATATTTAGGTTTGGAAGTCAGATGTTGATGCTATGATACAAATTAAATAGACTTCTGAAACACACATTGGGATCCATGTGAATTTTTCTCAAGTTAGCCTCAATGCCGAATTATAACCATGAAGACCAATATTTCATTTATTATAAAACTGCATGCTCATCCAAAATGCAGGACAATCGGTATCATTTAAGAGTATTTGATGTTTTAGGCGTGTTTTCCTGAAGGTCTTTGAAAAAAAGAACTGAACATGTCACCATCACTGACCTCTTTAATAGTTTAAAAATAAGTCCCTAGATTAAGCAACTTTTGGCACAGTATAACTCAAAAGCATATTACTGCAGGAATCTGTGAAAACCTGAAGTTTTGCTTTGTCCTGTCTTACCTAGAGTTTTATAATTATAAAGTAACAGTGGAGGAGTCAATAGGGTTCAGTGATATGGTATAATGGGTTAAGTCTCCACTAGCAGCACTGGCATTCCATGTGAACCCCAGTTTGACCCCTAGCTGCTCCACTTTCAAGTCAGTTCCCTGCTGATGTGCCAAGGGAGACAGGGGAGAAAGGCCCAAGTGTTTGGGTCCCCGTACCCATGTGGAAGACCCAGAGGAAGCAACTGGCTACTGGCTTTAAACTGGTTCAATAACAGCCATTGTGGCCATTTGGGGAGTGAATCAGTGGATGGAAGATCTTTCCACAATGCTTTAATTATAGAATTTTGTAATTTTGTAATTCTGCCTTTTAAATAAAGCTGAAACAAAAAATATTTAAAGTTTAAAATACATTTTTTGCCATTTTAAAATTAATGTTTATTGCTAAAGAAATATTGTTAGAACTTTTTCCATTGTTCTTCATATGGCATCCATACTTGCAATGATGCTTTTGAGTTATACTGTTCTAAAAATGTAGTCTTACAAAAGTATGTTTCTACTTTTGTTGCTTGAATTACACACACACACACACGCACACACACACACACTTTATTTTGCAAACTAAGACAATCAAAAACTTTTGCAGGCTATTCTTTTTTTGTTAGGATTACTGGAAAATAGAAGAAATGCCTTTGTCAAGTGACATGATTTTAGTGCCAAGATAGAAGTCAAGAGAACCTGGATCCTAATTTAAACTATAATTTTCTGGCCAAGATGGACAAACTGCATCATTAGCCCAGGCTTATCCCTATAAATACTGTAAATGCCATGTAAATGTTTACTGAATAAATTGAGATCATCAGTACTGTGCACCATTGCTGGCCAATCAATAAAATGAGATCTATGGACTATAAACTGTAGTTGTTAAATCTGGAAACACATTCAGATCCTAACTCAGAAAGAACAAATGATTTAAGTGATTTCAATACAATAAAGAAACCAGGGAAGTAGATCATCTTTAAAGCACATTTTCTGCGTAAATTTGGACTCCTTTCAGAAGCAGCATATTATTTAATAAACTAAATTAGAAAGTCATATTCCAAAAAGTTTGTAAAATTAGAACTTTGAACTAAGATAAATTAGGATACTTACTCTTCTATTATATTATTTAGTCATACCTGACAAGACTTTGGGAGTACTTTCTCACACATGAAAATATGCTTTAAAATCATACTTTGCTGGCCTTGTTTCTGAGCTCTAAGAAATTTCAAAACCATTATGAATTCTTGTGGTTACTCCATGAACGAATCAGAGTGGAGAAAGTATAAGATCTCCTCTTAGACTTCCACATCTTTGACTCCTTGCATGCTTGGATAGCTCTGCCAAGACCATTGACTTGTGCTAAGACTTACCAGCATGCATTCAATCTTTTATTGAAAATCAGCACTGAGAAGGAGCTTTCTAGGTGGAAAATGGGTGACAATTTTCAGGAAGTTGCTCAAACAGATATATCATTTCCTTACCCAGATCATAATCTACATCTGAGTTTCTAGAGCGAATATTCCAAGTTAGGAGTTGGTACATAGACACAAAGGCTCCATACAATAAATCCTGGCATTCTTTAAAATGAGATGCTGTTTCCAGAAATGTTCCAAGTTTAGAGTGGAGCCTTTGGAGGAAGAACATTGAATTGCACAAGGAAAGCCAATAAACATTTAGTCCCCGTCAGGGACTGTAAGCCTTGTAATTACGTTTAAGACTGTACTTGTGCATCCTCTTCTTCTCTACATCTGTAAACAACATGTTAGCTTTGGAGGTTTGTCATCCACTGTGTGTCTTTGGAGAGGGTGTTCCTCCTCACTACATCTGCAGTACTATAGCCAATAACAGTCTGAAAAGGCAAACTTATGAAATGTCTCATAAACATACTAACTCCTAATCTAAACAATTTATAACGTTTCTTACTCAATAACTCTCAGTGGTTAACTGACTTGGTTTTGCCCTAAACAAGTTAAGAAAGGAGTTAGACATCATCCTTTGGGTGATAAACTAAATTAAGAGGAAGGAAGAGCATTCAGGTGGAGAGTCCCAGATTCTAGCCTTTCTCTTAAGTGATAGTATACTTATTTCTTGACAATTCTCTCTCATGATAATAACATTTCAAGCATTATAGTCATTGTCATGGTAGCAGCTAAGACTTCACAGCACTTTGAAGATTAGTTTGATGATTTCTTTAAAAGGACTTTGGCATTTAGTACATGTTTGAGTCCAGTTTTGCCACTTATTGGCTCTGCTAATTGAGGAAAGTTCATTAGTTAGGTGATGTCCTAACCTTTTCAAAAAATATTTCTTGTATTTATTTGAAAGACAGAGTTATAGAGCAGTGGTGGGGTAGGAGAGAGAGAGAATCTTCCATCTGTTGGTTAACTACTCAAATGGCCAAAGATGGAAGCCAGGAGCCTGGAGCTTCTCCAGGTGTTCCACATGAGTGTGAGGGTCCATGGACTTGGGCCACTGTCTACTATTCCCTCAGGCACATTAACAGGGAGTTGGATTGGAAGTGGAATAGCCAGGAACCAAACAAGTTCCAATATAGCATGCTGACATTGCAGTCAAAAGCTTTATGTGCTATGCCACAATGACAGTTCCTGAAGTTTAATTTTATTATTTATTTATTTGCTTTTCAGAAACATTTTTAAGTATTACTACTTTATCTATTTTATGACTGTGGAAACTGGCTTCTGAAAAGGGAGGTAATAACCAGAAATCTAAAATTCTTTCATTGCCATTTTTTTGGCCTTTTGGTTAAGATTAAGTGTAAAATTCTTTCCTTAGTAAAGATCTAAATGTTTCTGCAACATTTGTGGCCTCTAATTTTTTTTTTTAACACTCTCAATAATCTCAAAGGGTATGGTGAAGGTCTTTCTCTCTCTCTAATTAATTTTTTTTTTTTAAATTTCAAAGGCAGATTTGACAGAAGAGATACAGAGAAATGTCTTCCATCTGCTGTTTCACTTCCTAAATGGCTGCCAAGGCTGGAGCTGGACAGTCAGAAGCCAGGAGCTTCTTCCAGGTCTCTCACATGGTTGCATGGTCCCAAGGCTTAGGGTAATCCTTGACTGCTTTCCCAGGCCACAATCAGGGAGCTGGATGGGAACTGGAACAGCTGAGATACGAACTGGTGCCCACATGGGATCCCAGGAGTTGAAGGGGAAGGATTAGCCAAATGAACTATTATCCAGGCCCAGAATTTTATGATTCTTTGGAACCAGAAGACTTTAGCTTTAAAATTTAGCTTCACTGTTTAAGATTTGCTATGTTTGTTACACACTCCAATCTCCAATGTCCTTATTCATACAATTAGAATAGAAACTTTCCCTTAGAACTATTTTGAGGGTTAAATTATACTGATTATATATAAAGCGAATGACATAGCACTGGATAAAAGTAAAACAAATGTTACCTGAGTCTTATTACGATTTGCATATATTTTCCTATAGCATAGTAAAAACTAACATCAAGCATTCTAATAGTCTATTGAAGTTGGTAAGGCACACCAGCTAATGATGAGAGTTGAAACTTTCAATCTTTTTCTTTGGAGTGATGCATACTCAGGGCAGTGGATTGGTGCTCTCTGGGTAATCCTGAGCATGCACTATAGAGTAACAACTAAGCCAGTAGAAAACCATGTCAGCCCATTCTAGTTGTCACATCATTTGGGCCTTTCACCATTTGGTCTCTTGTCTAATGGCAAAAAATGAATCTGAGAAGTTCTTTGCCATGAAAATTTCCCCTTTTCAGGTATGATAACCCAGGCAATAATGCTGTTATTAGATCATTTAATATTCTGAATCTATACAATATTAATAAATGTCTCCTAAGTGTTATGTTAGCAAACATGAATGATAATTTGCAGTAGTATCTGCAGACTTCAACACACATAGACACTGCAAACACCTTTGTGTCTTATGTCAGTTGTTACATTTCAAAACACATTGATGCTTATCACTATTTCAAAATTATACTTTTTATCTTGTTACCGGGTTCTATTCAATGCATGTAAAGTGTGTATATTACTCTATCACATAAAGTTAACAGTTTTCTAGTATTTTTATGACCATGTAAAGATTCCTTTGTAATCTTTGTAATATTGACTTTATTCAGTATCCCCCAGACAATGAAAAGAGTGGACTTCATAGCACGTACAAAGTTACATACCTCATGATAATTCAGCATTTGACAAAGGATAATAACAACAGAATAAGTCTTAAAAATGATTAAGGGACATTAGGGGAAAGGAGATTCTTGGTAGAAGAGTAAGGTAAAAGCAGAAGATATCACTGATGGCCAACGAAGGCAGCCAGAACAGTAATAGGATGCAAGTTAGATACTTTCCTGGGTAAATGACCTTGAGGAGTATTTATAGGAAGCTTTGATTCAAGAGCTTCAGATTAATCTCAACCCCATCTTGGCTTCTCTTTTTATGTTTCAACTCTGTTTTTTTCCCCCATATTCCCTGTACTATTCCTGTACCAAGGACTTTAACTTGTTGAGCCTTTCTGCAGTCACTTAAGTTGGAAATTTCTCCTAATTGTAGCCTTACTACTTAGGGATTATAGATAGTTGATTTATTTTATTGAAGCCGGAGAAAAATTTGTTCTCATTCTTTCTGATACCGGTGTATACAAGATTTAGCATATTCTGAAGCAATTTCTAGATACCGTGACATTATAACAAGCATCTTGGGCTTAAACACACAGAGCATCCTGGTTAAAAGCACATAAAAAAATGTTCTTACTTTCAGAAAGTGCCCATTACTTGGAAAAATACAAGAGATGGATTTCTCACAATTTCAGGCTGAATTGTCAAATTCAGAGGTCACATGTTGCTACAGTGTTGATTTTTAGAAACTAGACTTGAAAGATTTTTATTTTTAAATTAATACTGTGGAATATGTTTTTCCATTTGTTTAAAATAGAATTCAAGAATGATGTCTGTCATCCCTAGTGCATCAGAAGTTATTTTAAATATGGCATCTTTATAAAAGTCAATAGCTGCCTCATCAAAGGGCAATCATGTCCAATGTGGGTGGCAGTGCCAATTGTTTTTGAACTACTGCTGCAATCTAACCAATCCCAGGGAATGGCTTGCAGTCTTTTTACACCCACATTTTTTCTTAATTATCTTCACCAGGCTGAGTTAGCTAAGGACAGATCTATAGCATTTCCTGGATGTCAAAATGCCCACACACCTTCTGCAATTCTTGGGCTACCAGCTCCCTTTCATGTTTCTCCTAGTTAGTCTATCTAATGATCTATTATCATATGTATATAATGCATTATTCATGATATCAGGCAATTCCAGGATATAATATCATTGATTTTAAAAAGAAATGACCTGAAAAATTAAAATATGCACATGCAATATAAGGATTACATTTTGATAAAAGATCTCTCACTACACCTCCCCTTTTAAAAATGCTCTGTAGAAGTTTAGATCATTGATGAAATTAACTTTCTAAACCATTATTCCTTAGTAAATGGCAAATTCAAGACCTAGATTCTTTAATGCTAGATTCAAATAGCTCACTTTGATTTTTCATAACATTTTTCTCAACAAGTTAAAAATGATAGATTGCCAAGGGTAAGGGTGATTTAAGACGTACTTTCTAACACAACTAATAGTCATGGATTCCAATAAGTAGCTACGGTTCACATCTTTATATAGCTCGAAATCAAAGCTGGAAAAGATTTTGGGTGATTGACTTTTTTAGCTTTGACAACTAGTTGAGTGAAACTTAGGGGATGATGCCACTCAGTAACGTTCAGGTGCTACACTGTGGTAAGCCTTGTGGTGCTGACATTCCATATGGATGTGAGTACCAGTTGCTCCACTTTTGATCCAGCTTCTTGCTAACATGCCTGGGAAAGTGGCAGAGAATGGTCCAGGTCCTTGGGCCCCTGCACACAGGTAGGAGACCTGATGCTCCAAGCTTCTGGCTTTGGACCAGCCCAACTTCAGCCTTTGAGGCCATTCGGGCAGTGAATCAACAGAAACAAAATCTCCCTATCTCTCTTTCCATCTCTCCTCTCTTCAATGTAACGCTGCCTTTCAAATAAAAATATCTCTTTTTTAAAAAGCAGTAAAATATGAACTCCAGTTTTTAATATGACTCATCATGGTCTCTTGGAAAAGGTAGGATTCTAGAAGTTCATTCTCTTCTCAAGAAACAGAGATAATAAAGGGACAAGTCTTTTTCTCTAGAGTATAAATTTCACCAAGTAAGAGACCATTCAGTCCTGCTCATTACTGAATATCTGATACCAACACAGTTCCTGATGCTTAATATGTCTATGAGCACTTACAGAATACAATTTAAAATGCTACATCTTCTATAGAAAGTATATCTTTCACAACAAGTGAGAAATGGCCAGTCAATTCATGATTCACTAAGATATCCACCAAATATCTACCAAGATAAATAAATATCAAGGCATCCAAGACAGGAATGCAATTTGAGGATGAAAGGAAACAAACTCAGGAATTCATGGGTCAGGCATGCGTTGTGTTGAGTGACCTCTGACCACCTCCTAGCCTTCAGAATCTGACTCATGAGTAAAAGTAACGCACATCTTGTTTTTTCTCTGCCTAGTTTCTGTATTTGTTTTGTGGGGAGTTGGTGTCTTTGATTTACATAGCATGCCAGCAATAGGAACACTTCATTTTTTTCTTTGAGCTGTGACTGTGAGAAAGGGAAAGAAAGATTCAGGAATGGAAGGCCATAGACTTTGCACTAGGCCTTCAGAATTTTGGAGCTATTGGTAGAAAATTTCTTTAAAAAAAGAAAAAAGACAAGTGCTAGAAAGCAATAACTACAACCCCCTCAGCTGCCTTGGTAGAGTTGGAGGCAGCCATGCCATTCTTGAAATTTGAAAGTAGAAATTCTGAATCAGACCTAACCTAGCATAGTGGTTCGTAGAGAGAATTCCTTACAAGCATCTTTCAGGATGTCAGACAGAAGGAAAACCTCAGAATCCCTCACAATTGCCAAGTGACAGTAAAAGCAGAGATCAAGGATTCAGTGTTTTGATTTCTGTATCATGGTGTTTGGGCAGATAGTATTATTCTTTATTGAACATGCATATTTTTCTCAGGTGACATTTATTGAATCTGCAGCTCTAAATTCCACATTAAAAGAAGAAAATTTAATTATTTTTGAGATTGTGGCCATCCTTAAGCCAAAAGGGGAAGAATGTTACATTTATATTATTTGAGAATTTAGTTTTTCTTCCTTAAGTTACTCCCCTTTCTCCCATGTCTATATTACTCAAAATAGTAAGCTTTCATTAAGTGTTAGTGTTTATTTTTTATTATGAAGCACTTTGTCTGCTCTTTACATGAATTATGTATGTAAATTTAAAAGACTGCTTGTTAAATTCTCACTAGAAAATACACACACACACACACACAGCAGTTGCAGATCAGCAGAGAAAGACTTTTAGCCAAAGAGAGATAATTTGAGATACTTCTGAGGTAGCAGTTGTAAAATTAAAATAAGCAACTCGTTAAATTATCCATAGAGTGTAAAGAAAGCTCAAAAATAGATAATTTTTGGCAAGTCAGTGCTTTCAGAGCGAATTTAGTTTTCAGCAGAGTTTTTAAAACAGATGATATCAGTTAAATGGCCATATTAGTTGGTTCAAAGGAAAACCAAGGATTCGTTTTATTGGCCTTCGGTAGAAGTGTATTCGATAAAAAGTATGTCCAGTTAAGCATCATTCTTAATTGACAGATGGTAAGCAACATGATTGAAAAAATGTTGTTTGAGCAAATTGGAACCTGATTCTAAGATCAAAGTGAAAACCATCATCAATAAGATAGAATTAAAATATCAAAAACTCTTTGTAGGTCAGGCTTTATTGCTGATTTCCCCTCATTTCTATTTGCTGCTTTTGGTGTTTTCTAGTCATCTATCTCCTTGCCTTACTTCTATCACTGCTTGATTTTGGACTGTTGTTTCTTAAAAGCTTCCCCTAGAGGACAGGCCAGGAAAAGGAAAGAAATTAAACTCACCAGCTTCTCTTCCTAGCAAAAATTTAGAAATGTGATAGGGAAAGAGTCTGACAAGTGAAAGAGGAAGCTTATGGGTTTGAAATATAGATCTTCCTTTCATTTTACAGTGATAGACACGTGATAAACACTATTGGTAAGATAACTAATCATGTGCTTCTAAAATCACCATTTTGGCCTGGACCACATAGATATTAGATGATAAAGTAAATTGTATTTTGCTCTCAGGAAATGAAAATGCTGTGTGAAAGGAAAATGCCACAATGATGCCTCTCATCTTCCAAAAACTGTTGTGCTGTAGGGCTTACTATCCACGACACTGAATAAGACACTGGCAGGTTCACGTAGTTTCATATGAATCAGTACTGCTATATTCTATGGGGGGAGCTAGAATAAACCAAGCTTTCGCAGGCAGAAATAGTAATATGTAAAATCCCATGGAACAAGAATAGGCTCGTTTACTGTTAAATTTTTAGGCTAATAATTCTCTCCTTCATGCTAAAGAGTTCTATGTAAATATGCATAAACAGTGAATATCAGATGCACCAATCTTAAAGTGATATTCATTTCCACGACATTTTAGGTGAAGCCATTTCATTTTACAAGTCAAGGATGTGTGTATGTGTGCACAGGCGCGCACGCAAGCATGACGCGACACTTTTGAGGTTTATTTAAGTTGTTAAAGAGCTCGAGGTTACAAAGATTAGATTGGTTAGCATTTTCTTTCCTTGTCTCCCAGATACATGAAATCTACAATTTTCTCGGTTCAACTGTCAGATAAATTGGCAAGTAGACTAAAAGGATAATATTCCCTTAACGGTGCATTCATCTGAAACCCTAGCAACTGTATTAGGCAGCAGCGAGTGTTCGCTAGCAAGGCTTGCTGCGGGGAGAGGAAACTCTGCAATTTAGAGTGACTGATGATTTTTTCCCCATCCATCAAGCTGCCTAAAAATGTCACAATATTTACACCTCCTCTTTGGTGAATTAGAACCCAGAGACAAGAAGACAGAAAGAAAAAATTTCCCACCGGTTGCCGTTTGATCGGGGAAAAGCAGGCGTTGCACCTTTAAATTCTGCCTCTCCATTCCCCATTTCCCCCCCTTGCCGGGATTTTGCAATAAATCTCCCAGTTCTGCGTTCAGCCCTGCAGATCCGTATTTAAAACAGCACCATCTGGGAAGGGTGGGTGGCGATGGTGATGCGGGCGCCTTGGAGTTCCTTTGCAGCACGCTTGGAATTGCATCAGACTGATCAGAAATCCCCCCGCCCCCAAGCCCAGCCCCTCCCGCCACACTCCCCTCCCCGCCCCGTACCTCCCTCCCCTCCCTTCGCGTAGATCTGACTGAGAAAACGACTGGATCTCTGAACAATCTGTGCCCCATTCGCTGCGAGCTTGCTCCGTAAACCCTGCCCTACGCTCCCTTTGTGTGCCGAGCAGCCTATCACCGTCATCTGATCCTAGAGCCAGGTTTTTTTTTTCTTCTTCTAAATTTCCACAATATCCTCGCGTTGCCTATGAATCCATCCTTTCCACCTGCGCAGAGTTGGGATTCTTTCTTTCCTTCGTCAAACCAGTCTTGAGTCTTGAGTTTCGGAAATCTGCTTTTTCCATACTCTCCCCTCGCCCCCATCCCAAGCCCTTGCTTTTTAATCTGGGAGGGCAGATCCAGGGAGGAGTCCAGAAAAACCCAGCTGGGGGTTGAAAACTGCCTCCGGGCAGGGCGATGTGACCCGAACAAAGGGTCTGATAACGGGGTGGCTGTGCGGGTCGTAGGAGGTGGAGAGGTGGGTGGCCCCCGCCCAAGACTGAGGGTGTCCCTTGGCTCTCCAAGGAATCTGGAGGACGACGGAGCAAGGCTGTCCGACCGCTCGGGGTCCCCCGGTGGCGCAGGCGGGGGGCAGGGAGGTAGAACCAAAGGCTGGGCGTCTCCGAGCTTCTCCCAGCTCACCCGCTAAGCCCTCTGCACCTACACCACCCGCCAGGCTCCCGGCTCACAGGGGAGGCAGCGGCCCAAAGGACAGTCCGCCGCCCTCTACCCGCGCCTCCGGACGCAACCTCGCCCTGCCTGGGCGGTCTGCGCGCCCAGCTGATTGGTGGCTCTGTGGAACCACGGGTATTCTCCACCGCCTCCGGTGGCCCAGCTCACCGCCCCCGGCCCGCTCCCTGGATCTACGGTTCGGAAAGGACCTTCTACTCCCAAGCAGAGGCTCCCTTTCCCTTGAGTTACCCAGACCGATCCGGACCTAGGCTCAGTGAGGCATCCGGCCCGGCGGGGAAGCGGAGTGTGGTCTCGGTGGTTCCCCTTCCTTTGAGAAAGCGGGAGCCCTCCAAGCCAGCGCCCCAAACTCACCCGAAGAGAGGATAGAAAGAAAAAAAAAATTAAGAAACATCCAGCGAGGAGCGAGGGCGACAGGGAGGAAGAGATAGAATGAGGGAGGGATGGAGGCAGGAGGGGGCGGGGTGGAAGAAGGGGGGCGGGAAGGAGGGAGGGAGGGGGAAAGAGAGGGAGGGTTCCAGGGAGAATGAATCCTCCTCACTAGAAGAGCTGAAATTACCTTGATTCATTTTGTGTTGGGAGATTTGGCCTTACCTCCTTCCCTCTCCCTAACCTCCACCTCCTTTCCCCCACTGCACACCACCTCCATTGCCTCTTTCCAAATGGTACAAAGTCAAATTTTAGGAAGCCGAACGTTGTGTAAAAGCTTCATAATTAGTAATGACTCTACTGTACACACACACACACACACACACACCAGCAAAGAGGGAGAAAAGAGGGAGGTGAAGGGAAGAAAAAGAGAAATCTTTGAATTACACATTTGCAGCTCCAAGTTAACTAAACTCATTTTATGCACAAGAAGACTGACATTTTTTCCCTCCCCCCTTCACTTTGCCCCTTGGCTCTCACCTAGGGCAATTCAAACTGGGCAAATACCACAAAACAACACCCCCCAACGCTCTTCCTCTACTTCCTCCCATCCACCAGGCGTCCTCTCCGGCAGATCCAGAATCAAAATAGCTCAAGAACTGGGGGTGTAGGGGGTCCCCGCCCCGGTGCTTACCTTCTTTGCGGCTTACACCACCCTGGTGGCTAGATCCTGGAGATAAACACTTGCATTTCCCAAAGTTAACCCAGTATACCAACCCGGAGCTTGCCAAGAGTCTATTCCAGCCTACACCGCTAGGAAGCCAACTTCAGCGAGCTCAATGAGGGGACCAAACTGGGGCTCGCTTTCCAAACGCTCCTCTCCAAAATCTCTCTCTTCAGCCCCGATCTCAATGTGAGCCGAACCTTAGGAAAGGCGTTGTTTTAAGGGTGACTCGGGGCTGGCTTTCCAGGGGTCGAAGAAGGCTACCTGGTGTCTCGCCACCTCGGACAAATCCGTTGGCTCTCTCCAAGGTGCTGAATGGACTCCGCTCTCCCTGATTACACACCCGGCGCAGCAGGAGGAAAAGGCTAAAACATCCCTAATTAAGTGATACTTGATATTGCTCTAGACGGCTTCTTCTACTTCCTTACGTTTTGTCACGTGCGGAAGGCTTTGCCAAAGCCATCCTGTTAATAGTTGATCACATGTTGATGAGACCCTTTTCTTCTATGTGAGCATTACCCATTTCATTACTAGAGATATGCACTTCTGACTTATTTCTTCCCCCGAAACCCCTCCCCCACATGTATCTAAACTGTCAGTCTCTACCCCACCCATAACCCCATTTCAGCCCTAATCCCAACCTCTGACAGCATTATTGTTTTTATATGGAAATTATTCCCGTAGCGAATGTCAATTACATGCTCACATATACATCATAAAATATGCTCACACATTAGAAAGGCAAAGAATGAAATACAAGACAAGCATCAGCCCTGAACAGCCCATAAAACACACCCCCATCTTCAGCTCCAAGTTTGTTCCACGCAGTTCCACATTGCTGTGTTAAATCTCAAATGATTCCAATTAAAGTTGCACTGTGTAAAAACCCGATTCTCCTGGCCCGAGTAGCTGCTGTTCTTTGGCGTGTGAAGTGCTAGGAAGAGCCGTGATATGCCTGTTGTTAAGCAACATGTCAAGATTTCTCAATTATAATGCAAGGTTTATTGCTACTCACCATTGTGCCTTTGCTGTCCTGGAGACTCAAGTGTCTTAAAATCTCGTCTCCCCAACAGATGCTGGAAGGTAATGTGTCTTGTTTGAAGTCATCATGTGAGAAGTTCGGCTTTGCTCAGTGGATCGCCCACCACTTGGTGTGACTTATGAATCTAATAACCCTTTGCAATATCCGCAAGCTTAAACTCTCAACCACCTTGGCGACTACAGAAGACAAAGCAACTGCAACCGATGTTGAAAAACCTATAGATTTACGCAAACGCCCTCACTCCGTGAGAGACACGTTTCCTCTTTAGTTCTTACGTGATTCTAATGAATGAGCGAGGTTTCCAATGACTGTCTAAGTGTCCTGCTGTACAGCAGGTTGCTCCTAGGGCTGCTTCCTCCACCGCCCGTCACTGGGTCCAGGCACAGAAAGTTCCCGGAGAAAAGTGAGAGTTTCGGGGTACCCTCCTAAAAATAACCCAGCCTGCACACCGCTCTCTTGCCCACTGCACGGGTCACACCTGGGGCTCTGGCAAAGCTGAGCTCGACTCGGGAGATTTTCCCTGTCGCCAGGTAAGAAAACCTTCGTCTTGTCAGGCTAGGGCGGGAAGACCGCTGGGGAACTTGTTGCTGATCAGCGCCAGCGGGCTACCGCTTTAATAACAGTGTCAGAGAAGCTCAGCGGGGAGGGGGCGAGGGGGGCGGCGGCAACTAGGACTATCAGACCTGTTTACGTGACCAACTCATTGTGACTCCTCGGAAAAAGGAAACTTCTGAGAAAAGTTCGTACCCCTCCCCCTCCCCGGTCATGACTAAGGGTCTCCAGCCGATGAGGTCGTGAGCGGTGATCAAACGGGGGTCTCGGGGGTCGGGGGGGGACTGGAGGAGACTAAGTGACTTGTCTTTGGGGACAACTGCATGAGTCGAAGCGCGCATCAGCCCGACAACTTTCCATTTTCCTCTTAGGGACTGATGACTAGGCTAGACACACCCGGGCGAGACACTAGTTGCCCACAGGAACCAGTGTAAGCCGAGCTCTCGAGCGGCTGAGTTGAATGAAGTTATGACTGCGTTTGCTCTAATGGGTTATGGCTTCTCAAATGTGAGTTAACAGCCCCGGTGCGCAGCGAAGTCTGCACGGCAAGCGGCGCAGCGCCGAGCCGCGGGCTGAGGCAGGGAGGGGGGCCCCGCCGCAGGCTCGGCGCATTGCCTCCTCCTTCTGCTTCAGCCCCAGGAGTCCCGGACGCCTCCTCGGGGGCTCCCCGCCGCCGGCGGGGCGCAGCGTTGGGGGAGAGCGCGGCGGGGGAGCAGAGCGGGGCGCCCCAGGAGCCCCGGCTGGGGCTGCGAAGGTCGGCAGGGGGCCCTCCCAGGAAGCCCCGCGGTTAGCACCCGCGCCTCCCCACCACTGGCTGCGCAGAATGGGAAGTGGAGAGGTCACGTGTTGACGGAAACTAACTTGGAAATAAAAGGATGAACTTCGCCAAGAAGGGAAAAGCAAAATAAAACAGTCCCCCAACGCCATTCCCCTCCCCCCAACCCCCAGTCCTAGTGAAGAAGGAAGGGAAAGACGGGCGTGGTGGGGGAGGGGCCATGCTCTGGCCAGAACTCCGGAAATTTCAGGAAATAACGATAATTCGAACGTTGGCAACATCCCCCGGCGTAGGGAGGCGCTAACCCAAGGTATCTTTCCACTGAAGCTGTCCTTTGCCTACCCCTGGCCTTCGCCTGCAAGGCCGAGCACAGGAAGTGGATGGATGTAAACCAGTTGTTATGGAGATGCTCGTGGCGCCGAGGAGCGCGAGTGCCCTGGGAAGTCCCCAGACGCATTTCGGTTTTCGTCGCTTTGGCACCGGCACCATGGTTTTACTCTCCACCACGCGGGCCCACCAACAGCAGCTCAGGCCCTGGCCGCGGCGCTATTGACTGCAGGGATGTGACAGAGATGCTGCAGAAGATGGGAGATAGCTCTTAAGTTTCAGACTAGCTAATTCTTTTCAATTTCTCATTGCTTCATCCTAATCAAAGGCGGTGTATTCTTATGTCACTTGCACTTTCTGATATCTGAAATTCTCATTCACATGACAGGGTGACTTAGAAGCAATGGAACATTAGCCATCTCCCCACTCCCTCCCATCCCCGAAATGCCTGCCTCATGGAAATGCTTCACTTTTTAATTCAGTATATGGACCCCTGTTTATTTGGAGTCCCACTGGTATTGGGTTGTTATTATTGAGAGCAAATCCGGGTTTGAGAGTTCATATCTCTTCAGAGAAGTTCCACCACTAACCGAGTTAATCCTAGATGCCAGGAAACGGACACACAGTAGATGTTTCCTGGACTTCGCTAAGGACAGTTCTAGACTTGCTAGGTTCCTGGAGAACTGAGGTAGGTCACCATCAAAGGATGCTGGGTTCTCTCATAGTCAGCAAATCCAAGTTTCCTCCCATGAAAAGAAACTATCCATATTACCCACAAACTGACATTTTTGTCCATCCATGAATTAGCCAGCAGATGCTGCCCTAAGACTGAGACAGATGGCACATACCATCCTCACAGGTTTTGGGGTGCAGTCTTTGTGGGCAAAACCAGATTCTTGAGAATTATGGTATCATCCATAATGTTTTAACTATATTCCCCTGCCGCTTGAAAAATTCACTAACACTAGTACAGAGCTGGGTCTTGAAGTGGCTCAGGGAGAGGATCACTTCCTGAACGTGCTGATTTTCCATTGTTAGCTATGAGATATGCTTAATTGACGGGGTCAAAAGTTTGTGAGGCCTGTGTCAACTATCAGCCAGTTTTCTGATGAATCTTTATTAGGAAACTTAATGTCACGTTTTATAGTGGGATACTCTGTTGGTGTCTGAGGATTCAGAATGAGAATGACTGAATGGTTTGACATTATACAGAAAACATTGTTGTGTTGAAAATGTCTCCTAAGGGACTTTTTCAACTATTGCCTTATTTCTTAGAGCAATGGAGTCGTGCACTAAGACTGGGAGCACAAGTTGCTATATAATGAGATTTGCTATAGGAAGTTGGGGAAATAATGAAGAGACAAAAATATTTGACATGTAAGTGTATATTTTTCCTTATTGATTTTTAAGTGATCTGGAAGATTAATTCTTTCCTTTTGGTGCACTATTAAATCTCTAGGCTTTTACCTATATCCATTCACATACTTTCTAACTTTTTTCACTTGTAGTAGGAATTCAGTGTCTAATATAAGAAAAGCTTGAAGGCTTTTTATTTACTAAGGTAGATGTCAAGCTTTGTGCCTGTTATACTTTTAATCTCAGGACCACTTATTCTTGAGTCATATTTTTTTCAACACTACTGTAGTAAGCTGTGATATGAATATCACACTTCTGTAGGTTCATCTGACCTTGTTCGTTTTTAGTAATAATAAGAACATTTCAAAATGCATGGCAAACGAATCTTATTTCTCAAATATCATTATCTAACAGTAAATCCAGACTTAAAGCAACATGTATTAACACAGACTGGAAGGAAAGATTTTTCTTTTAAGCTACATGCATTGTGTAGGATATTCACACACAGTTTTCTACTAAAGCCACAGTTATAAAGCTGTTCTTTGAAATTCTGTGCTAATAGAGAAAAAATTAATGAGAAGGGGTTCATCAGGACCAGGAGACATGAGAACATCATTAAATAGATGTGTGAAATGGATCAGAATTAATGAGATGCAACAAAAGAGTCCACAAAAACAAATACAAAAAAAGACTCCTTTTTCTTAGAGAATGAAGAGATGCTTGGAATGTCCTCTAAGACAAAATCTACTCTCTTGGTATCCAAAATGAAGCTTAACATGTGACTCAAAGAGATGATCTGGGTATTCCAGATCATTCTACCAATCAACATAGAAATGGAAGACATGGTATTTTCATTCTTCCAAATGTTCTTTCTACCTCTTATGTTTTAAAATTTTGTTTTAACTGATTGCCAAGATGTCCATCTCACCGTTTGTCGGCTAGAATCTTTTCTTCCTCCCTTCCAACTTTTATTTATTTCTTCACATTGGCATAGCCAGAGATCCATCTATTACTAAGTCCCCACTTTAAGTGCTCTCAGGGGATTTCAGTTGAAGGGTGCTTGAATAATTATTGTTAAGGTATCAATAGTGCCTTCTTACCTTGTATCAACCCTTCTGTCCCCTAGTTGATTGTTACAAGAAACACTTATAATAATCAATGAAGAAGAGTGTTAACAGAGAGGTTTCAAATGGTGAAATAGTTTCTGCCTTGGAGTCCAACACAAACAAAAACAGGTAGCAAAATATTGCTGTTTGTAAGATTCTGACCAGGTAAGAAGAAAGATTGGTCCCTTAGTCACTTCCTGATCTGTAATGGTTCTCCACAGGCAATAAGAGGAAAGGCAGAAAATCACGATGCACAATTTGGAAAGCTTTCTAACTACAAGAATAGACAACGACTGCCAAGAACCTGCTGTTGAGTTCATACTTAAAAAGAATTCATAGAGTCTTCCATCTACTAAACCTAGTTTAGTTAGAAAGGAAACAATCAGAACATCAAAAAGATGCAAATAAGAGTGAGCTTTGGGAAAGTCATGATTTGGTTTGCAATAACCTCTGTGTATTCCTGAACCTGACGAGTAAGCATGAGACAGAAGATCTGGAATGACTTAACTCAATTTCAGAAAACCAGACAACCCATAATGAGGCTGAAGCAAGATCGCATGGAATATTGAGGAAGAACTGAATGACTCTTTGAAAACCATCTTACAGACAAGAGATGAGTAAGAGGAAATATGGGTGATAAGTAAGGGAAAAGTCATGTTAATAGAAAAAGTTGATAGAAAATTGAGACAGGTCAAGAACATGTCAGGTCAGGATTTGCAAGATACAAGCAACTAAATCTAAGGTTATTTTAGGAATTAAGTAAAACATCCAAGAAATCATAAAATTTAGGATCATGATAACCAAGTGTGAGAGTAATGGAGAGTATATACCATAATGGAGTCAAAGTGTGCTTAAGATGTTATTTGCCAGAACATCTGGAAGGAAACTTTAACGGATGCTGAACTATGTTTCTCATACTTTAATGTACTCATGAATCTCCTGGGAAACTTGCTAAATAACAGATTCTGAGTCTGGGGTAGTGACCAAGACTTGGCACTTTCAAATAGATTCCGGGTAAAGGAGTTGCACCACATGCTACACAACAACACAGGAAAGAATAGCACTCTTAGTTATTGAAGTGAATATCATATAGTAAAAGTAATTCAAGGAAAACTTGTTCCTTTAACCCTAATGTTATACAAACCACAAACTGTAATCTGTTCCTGATTGATTAACTATAGATAACTCTTGAGCATAGTGGACCTCATTTCTTATTGTCAATAACATTGGCTATAGTTAATTTTTTTAATCTCATATATTAAATGAAGAGAAAAAAGAATCAGTTCACAATATGTTGGACACATTGCAAAATGGAAGAGAAGTCAGGGAAAATTATTCTAATCATGTAAAGAGGATTGGTTAGGTCACATTATGAGTCCTGAGCTCATTCTGGGATTCTTTCTATAAATAGGATATTTTGGAACTAGAGAAGGCATAGCAGAAGGCAACCAGAATGACAGAGGGATTTGGGGAATTTGCTTCTGTTGAAAGGTTAAAGAAACTAGGTCTATTTTCTTTTGTAAGGAGAGAAAAGATGCTACCTCACTGCGGTGATATCATTCTAAAAGTAGTGGAAGTAATAGGATGAGACAAGAGTGCCTTATGGAAAGAAGATAGAAGGATTCTGGCAAGGATTGGAGCCCACAAGGATGGCTCTTGCTTTGTTAAAGGCCTTCAGGTTCAGTTAGGGATGTTCCTATTGTCAAAACTCTACTGCTCAAAAAAGGAGGAATAAATACGGGAACGAGATCAGGAAATAAGTGATAGATGGGAAATGAGGAAATAAAGGAGATCTAGCTCCCTGTTAATTAAGAACATTTTCAAATGACCATTTATTAATACGATAGAAGTTCTGTACTCACAGCACATGATGAACTTTACCAACATTTCCCAGGATCAAAGACTGTGCTTCTGTAACACATCACATTTCTATTTCTTCTTCATCTGAAAATGGCACTGTTTTCATCAGTTCAGCAGAGAAATGTAAGCAGTCAGTTAAAATACACAGGATTCTTCCTTCCTCTTATTTTTTTTCCTCTGTGTCAGTGTTGGAAAACATTTTCTTGTTTGCTTGATGAAAAAAGCACTGTCCGTAACTTAAAATATGGGCACCAAAAATCTTCATCTGATCCTCGAGACAGCGATGGAAGAATTTGCAGGCTGTCCTGGCTACCACTATTCTGTGTCAGGGGAATCTACAACTCGTAGAATTGATAAGCAAACAGTTTTAGAAACAGTGATTTCCAGGGTTCTTTTCAAAGGTTTATTTACTTTTATTGGAAAGGCAGATTTACAGAGAAAAGGAGAATCAGAGAGAAAGATTTTCCATCCACTGATTCACTCCACATGTGGCCTCAATGACCAGAGCTGAGCTGATCTGAAGACAGGGGCTAGGAGCTGCTTCTGGTTCTCCAGTATGGGTTTAGAATCCCAAGGCTCTGGGCCATCCTCTACTGCTTTCCCAGGCTTCAAGCAGGGAGCTGGATGGGGAGTGGAGCAGTGGGGACACCAAATCCTTGCCTAAATACAAGGTGAGGATTGAGCCATTGAGCCGTTGTGTTGGGCCTGATTTCCAGACATTTTGAGGATTCTTTAATGTGTTTTTTGGAATGTATCCACTATACTACATTTAGGTGAGCTCAGGACTCTGAACCTCTGTCAAGATCCATTTTTCCCTGCTGGGAACTGCTGTGGATCCCCAGCTTTACATGGTCTCAGACTTCTGTGAACAGAGTCAGGAAGCAGAAAGAAGGAGGAGCTTGTAAGCAAGCTGTTGCCTCTAACTACCCTCCCTCCCACCTAGACAAGATTGAAATTGCTCATCCCACTTTCATACGGCCCTTCTCTGCTCTGCATTCTAAATAAGGAAAAAGAAAGAGTATATCAAGAAGATACCTTCTTCTGAAGCCCCAGAGGTGATCTTAGTTACTCCAAAACTCAGTGTAACAAGTCACTCCAAAACTAGGTTACTTAAATAAAAGTACAATTTTATTGCACCCACATTTTCTGTTGGTCAGGAATTCCATATCAGCCTATGCTGGGACATTTTGGCTAGGGGAGGAAATGGGTGTGTTCTATCATGGGATGCAGTCAAGACTTAGCCTAGGCTGTAAATCGTCTGAAGGCTTGACTGACTGCCTTATGAAGAGTGTATTAGAGGGATCTAGATGTGGAATCTATGTAGGAGTCTGCCAGATGTGTCAGATGAAACGTAACAGAGGCTTAACCTTGGAAAAATTAGTAGGTGGGAAGCAGAGTGCGATTTTCCTCCCTGTCTCTCCCCTTCCCCCAGACACAGGAAGAAAAGAAAGTTTGGAAACAATGATCTCACCCACTTTCCCCTAATCCTTGACCCTTCCCACCCTAACCAACTATGTAAACATCATCAAAGATGAAACTTACATTTAAAAAAATTAGTGGATGCAAAATACATTTTGAAAAAGGACTTGGTGATTGGTTTATGGCGAATGTGAAAGGGAGAAGGTTCTGCCATGAGCAACTGATGTCTAAAAATACAACCTAATGTGTGCAGAAGATTTGGAGGAAAAACAGATTTCCAGTGTGGGTTAAGAATGGGGGAGATTAAGGGTCCACGTCACTTAATTCTCATAGGCATACTGGTTTTAACTTTTTAAAAAGTTAAAAGTACAGCTAACATTTCTGGGCACTAACTCAGTGTGAGGACCTGTGTGTGAGGACTGTTACCTACATACTTCTTTATAGTTTTCTAATGATACTCTCATTATGAATAAGGCACGAATAGATTAACTTTCCCTAAGTCATAAAGCTTTTAAGTGGTAGAGTTAGAATTACAGCTTGGAGTTTTCAGGTTCTGAAGTTTATGCTTGTAAATACTAAGCTAAATTAATCCCTCCTTGTCTTTTATTCCCCTTAATATTTTCATTGTTGCTCTTATTGTAACTTGTTTTACGTTAATGTGTTGAGATGAGGCAGTCTCACCTATACTGTTCTCCCCCAACAATGTGACTGGTATATAATAGAACCTTAATAAAATTTTGCCGTATCATTGGGAGTTAAATTGCTCATTCTATCCCCAGGAAAACATATAATTACAGATTGGAATGCAGGAAGACATTGGAAAATGAGCAGAGAATCTTCCCCCTATGCATGCTTGAAGTACCCTAGACAGAGCAGGCTAATTTCTATCTAAGATTTGTGTTATTCTTGAAATCCAAGAATTGCACATCAAAGATGGGGTACACATTGCAAATTAGGGGGCACTAATGTGGTGATTCAGAATCCCAGAATGGGTCTGAGTTTGCAAATCACTGGGGAGATGTTCCCAAAGCCCTGACAGATCTACGTTAATGCTGAAACAGGGACATCATATTCTCTAATATTCCTGTGATTCAGAGTCTAAATAGTGACCTGAATGCTAGAAATATCAGCTAAGAAATGGGAGAAGGAAAGAGCAGGCCAGAGATCTAAGTCTGTCAAGAAGCCCGTGAACTCAGCAGTCATGGAAAGCCTGCAATTTCAGAAGAGAGGGGATGTCTGCCACTGTTCCCATCTTTGGATACTGAGCCTTACTTTGGTGTTCCTTTCCTGTTCCATGTCTCCTCTAAGACAGAATACACAGCTTGAAACCATTATCTAAAATATTGGAAAAGGTTGCTCTGGAAACAGCTATGACTATTACAAATTGAACAGTGTGACCTTGACAAAACATTTTCTCTCTCTAGTCCTCTGTTTTGCTACTTATATAACATTTATTGTGAGTTGAAGCTTGTGCCTTCTTCACTCCCAAATTGCTGTGTTACAGTCCCAACCTCTAGTGCAACAGAATGGAATGTGCTTATATTTATAGAGAAATCTTTAAAAGGGTGATTAACTTAAAGCGAAAACATTAGTCATTGGTTAGGCCCAAGCCAATAAAATTGGCTTCTTACAAGAGAAAAATACCAAAGATGTTCATGAGAAAAGGCTATGGCAAGACATAGCAGAGAGGAGGGCTTTAGGACAAGCTAAGCTTACAGATGCTTTCCTCTCAATTTCCCTTTAAAACTTTGGGAGCATAAATTTCTGTTGGTGAAACCACCTAGCAGAGGGTCTTTGTTTTGCCAGCTCTGGAAAAACTAATACATATGAAAAATAATCAAGCATCTACCTTCCTGTTTCTGTGAAATTTCCTTCAGTCTGTTTAGTATTGGGGTGGATTAAAGTTGACTACAAATATTTGATAATTCTTTTATTGAACGATGGCATCTGTATACTTCTTGTTCAAATTCAAGTGGGCCCTATAGCTGCTTTTGACTTGTAAGACGCAGCAAAAGTGACACTGAGTCTGTTTTGGGGTTCAAGGCCTTAAGAAATTTTTTTATTTTTCCCCCTTTCTCATGAACTCTTACTCCTGGGAGCCCTGGGCCACTACTAAGAAGCCCACCTCTCCTTCTAATTCCATGAGAAAAGGTCATGAGATGACATGGATAAAGAAGAGCTCAGCTGCACTCAGCCTTCCATTTTGCCTTGTCAAGACACTGAGCATGTGAGCACACCAACCACAGCACACCGGTCACCAGCTGCATGGCACTATGAGACCTTAGTCAACACCACGTGGAGTGAAAAAGTTACCTTGCAAAGCCCCACCTGAATTCTAAGTCTAAATCTAATTTTATGATAGACTTGTGACTGTTGTTGAAGGTCTATACTGTTGCAATAGCATAAGGAAAAATGGTGGGGGCAGGGGGAGAGGGAGAGGGAGGTGTAGGGGAAAATCACTGAGCCTATCTAGATCTGAGAAATGCCAGTCATAAACCCAGGAGGAAGCTATGGGGCAGTCTTGGAAGTCCCAGAAAGCAGATCTCTCCAGGGATTACCCTAAAATTCCTCAGGGAAGGGAATCTTTCTCTATGGCATTTTTTCATGGCACTGTATTTGTTCTTCAATCCAGAGCATGTGTGTCTTCTTTCATCTTAGAGCTTATGTCTGAGTTTCTTGTTTATAATTGGCAAATGCATATATACACACATACACATATATATATGGTGTACATGAGATGTTTTGATACTTGTATAGATTGTGGAATAATTAAGCCTGTTAAGGTAATTAATATATACATCACCACCCCACATGTACGTTTTGTGTGTGATTAAAAATTTTCAATTCTATCTTTTATAATAGATACAAATATACAAACTAATCTTATTAACTGTGGTCACCACTTTCTACAATATGTGTTGAGGAATTACTTAACTGAAACTTTGTATCTTTTGATAAATATATTTCCATTCATCACCATCTCACCCTCTGCCAAGCCCTCTTCCACTCTGCTAATTTTTTTTAAGGTATCACATAATTGGAATTATGTAGTATTTAATCTTTCTGTACCTGGCTTATTTCACTAAGCATGTTATATAGTTTTTGCCATATTGTTGCAAATAACAGAATTTCTCTCTTTCTTTTCCATTGTGTATCTATATCACATTGAACACATTGAGCTCTCTGATAGAATTACTTGTGTGGATGTCAGTCACTCCAAGAGTAGCAGATATCATGCACATTGTAAGGCAACAGGTGGTGACTCAAGTGGTTGGGCTGCTGCCACTCACACTCCAGACCTGGATGAGGTGCCTAGGTCCTGGCTCCAGCCTGCCCCAGCCTTCACTGTTGGGAGAAGTTGGGGAAAATGAATCAGTGGATAAAAGATTTCTATCTCTCTGCCTTTCAAGCAGACTAAATAAATAAATAAGAACCCAGCATGGTAGCCTAGTGGCAAAAGTCCTTGCCTTGGACACACTCATGTGGTGCCAGTTCATGCCCTGGCAGCCCTGATTCCCATCCAGCTCCCTGCTTGTGGCCTGGGAAAGCAGTCGAGGACGGCCCAAAGCCTTGGGACCCTGCACCTGCGTGGGAGACCTGGAAGGGACTCTAGCCACTTGGCCCCAGATCAGCTCAGCTCCTGCTATTGTGGCCACTTGCGGAGTGAGCCAGCAGACAGATCTTCCTCACTGTCTCTCCTCCTTTCTGTATATTTGACCTGCCAATAAAAATAAATGAATCTTAAGCAAATAAATAAAAACGTAAAAAGTAGAAATTAGGTATTCTTCTAAATTCTCAGTACTCTGAACAAAGACATGCATTGTTGTTGAATTAAATTGAATTGGGGAATTCATGGATTTGGGAACACAAAACAAAGCACAAAAGTTATATGCTTATTTTGTGATGTTGTTCAAACCTCAGTTTCCTTTTGTGAAATGAACTTAAATCTATTAATTCCTGGGAAGACATTCTGAACCTGACGGTAGTGAACTAATTAACATCTTTGCACTCCTTACTCACAGAGTACAGACTTCATACCTTGAATTGATGTGAAATCCAATCTGGAGGCTTCATGTTCATTAAAAAGGCCTGCAGCATTGCTTAGAAGTGTCAGATGCTGGCCTGACCAAATTCCAGCTGGGATAATTGCATTCTGACAATTTTGAGTTCCCTTACATTCTTCAATTGGTTAAGGTAAGCTTCACTTCCCTCCCAAATCATTTCACACTGCTGTCTTCAGCTGTTAAACTGAGGTGTCACTTTACTTGTAAGCCATTCTGTTCTTTCTTTTGAAAGGTTGTGTTCTTTTTTCTGGGGTCGAATAATAATTCTGACCATTTAAGGCATTGTATGGTTTTAGGAAATTCCCGCGGATGAAAGGCTGCCTCTGTGTTCTATATTGGAACGATTTTAGAAAGTTACTACTTGCCTTCCAGTGCCAAAGGCAGGCACTTTGAATGAGATGAAAATTTCACCACAGTGATTGATCGTTGAATTTATGGGAGGAGAATTCAAATTTCCCTTGTTATAGATATACTGTCTTTGGCTCTGAAAAGTGCCAGGTGTCACATGTGTTACTGAATCAATGAAATAGATTCCAGTGGGTTATTCGTTTGAGATTCAAACATCCCAAATTTGACTTAACACACCTTTTAATCTAATAAAGGAATGAAAATATGTGTGAAAGACATTGGAAAGTGAGATGGTTCTGTAAATATTGGTGTGATCACAATTACATCGACTCGTTCATTTTCAGTCTTTGTCATGGAATGTTATTACAGGAGAGCTCATTTGCCATGACTTGTCCTCATATTCAGTTCCAGTGAGACACCTCTGAAAGATCATTTGTTTAGTCTTAAGGAAGTAATTTTACCCATTTTACGAGGCTTTATTTCATTAGAAGCTGCTCTAATAGGTTTGCATCTAATTATCTTTCTTTGGGTATAATAATAACATCCTCATCCTTGTAATGGTGAAATTTTTTTTCACTCCTTTGATGTCGGTGCTAATTGCCATCTATTGTAATATTTAAATTCAAAATTAGAATGAGTTCTTGCTTTCATTTGTAGCGCTTAAAAAAGTCAAGTTGTGAACACAATGACACCAAATCAAATCCAAATTTGAGGCCTATAAAAACTTGCTTAACAGCTTAATGACTTCACTGCTACAGATAGGTGATTCCTTCCTCCAATCACCAAATGTGTACTGAGCACACATCCTTTGGCAAGTATGGATGAAGAAAAGATTGCTAAACCAGATATGTGCCTTTTATCTTGCTTTTCCTTGATGTAGATAGTATATTACCTTAGAAAATACTAAGCTTCATTTGTACCTATAATATAAATGAAGAAAGGATATGGAAGAGAGAGTAAAGGCGTGGTGAAGTACAAATAAAAGTACAAATAAAAGTACAAATAAAAGCTTATTTGGACATTTTAAAGCAGTTTGTTTCCAAAAAAAAAAAACCATTTTCCAAACTTTCTTAGGATTTTAGAATATTTACAGTCTCACAGGAGCACCTCCATGCAACACACCTCTGTAGTAAGGTATTTAGGTGAAACTGGCAAAACCTTTAAGTTGGCACACAAAGCATTCAATGTGCTACTTGTAAATTTTCCCATGGAATTATTGGTTTAGCGCCAGGTTTTCTTGTGTTGCTCAAATGTGCACCTAGGCTCTAACACCCGGAGCTTCCTGTTAAAAGCACAAAACATCTTTACAACCCTAAACTTATTATCATTATTATAACTAGCAAAATTCTCCTACTAATCTAGTTTTCAAAACTTTCTACTTAATTTTTAAAATTTTATTTGAAAGAGAAAGACAGATGTCTTCCATCTGTTAATTCACTCCCTAAATGCCCCCAACAACTAAAGTTGGGCCATACTGAATCAAGGGGTCTAGAACTCAGCCTGGGTCTTCCACATAGTAGAAAAGGACCTGAATTAATGAGCCAGCATATGCTGCCTCCCCAGGTTTATTTTAACAGGCATCTGGATTGCAAGCCTGGGAGCTGGAATAGGAACCAGGCACTCTGATTTGGGACTTAGACAACCTGAGCAGTGACTCAGTCACTGCCCCAAATGCCCACCTCTCTTCTAAACTTGCGATCACTTTATTGATGGTTATAAAATCTTGGATTGCATGTTTTTTCAGTAATTCTGATTTAATTTAGTTTAAGCACTGTCAACACCATTTAATTTAGAAAACTCAAAAAGAGCTGTCATAAGTGGATTTGTCTACTCTCCCAATGCTGCTACTCTAGTAGCAATAACTTTGCAAAGCAACGATGCTCATGGGTGGCCATGAATGTGAGACAGGTGAGTGTGGACAGAACCCTAGCGAATCTAAGACAATTAAAATCTGGTTATGGGTTTATAACTAAGATGTAAATGTGTGTGTGCACTTTAATCCTATTAAGGAGAAAAGGATGAAGGGAATTTGACAAACTTGATGAAGGGATTTTTAACTGATATATGTTCAATAAACACATTGGTTCAGTAGCAAAAACACCAGATATGTATAAGGGAGCTGTTCAGTTTGTAGCAAACAGTCACGAAAATTTTCTTTCCACTTAATTAAAATCAATGGATTCACTGTCATAAATTGTGCTTTATTTGCTGAGTTACTTGAAGATGCGTTCTATCTTTCACTAGAACTACTTACTGCTGGTGTGGTTGAAAAGCAGATATGCAGGCACTCTCCTTTCCTGCTCTCATATCAGACATTTCTAATTGATTATAATGTTCTTTCTGTCTATACCTCTTTGCAATCTCATGGTCTTTTGAAATGCAATGCTTTGATCATCTCTTTCCAATCAGTCTGAGTTGGAACAAGCAATAAAATAATTTGCCACAGTGACTCTATGGATGGGACAGATTTATCTGCAAATACCTATGGTATCAGGAAGATCATAATCATCAACAAAATAGATATGCCTTAAGTAGTTATTATACTCTGAATCAAGTTCTCAACAGCGTATTATTGTATCAATGTCCTGAAGATAACTATTTAAAGAAATCCTGTGAGGACCTCCTTTTGAAAAATAGTCTGAAAGGAAGTTGTCATCTTTAAATTAATCTATTTGATAAAATCAACTGTCTATTGAATTTTCTTTGGGTATTATACACCTAAGAAGAAAAATAGAATTCAATATCAATTTTATTCGCTGGAGTATGAGATGCAGAAGAACTGGTATAAAGAGTGTTTTTTTTCAAGGAAAATAAGTTCAAACCAATAAGACAAAAATTAGAACATCCAATGGGAGTGAATGGAAAAACTATAAAATGATGTTTCTTTTCCCCTCCTCCTACCACTTGACATAGGAAGAATATTCATTTCTACTTTCCTTTTCTCGTGGAAAAAGTCTGTTGTCTGTTAGATCAACTTTCTTCAGAGCACCTAATCCTTAATAAATTAACTAAGCATAGAAGAATATCTTGTTAAGTGAGGCGTTTTAATTTAATCAGGATTTTTCCTTAAGCATTTTAATCAGGATTTTTCCTTGGGACCCATGAGAGCTCTTTTGAAAGGATATGGGCATACATACACATTATGTAAGGACAAATACTGCATCCACAAAAGGACTGTAGGTACAGCATTTTTTTTAAAGCAGATAAACTTATCACTAGCAAGGTAACTTCAAGCCCCATGAGGATGAACTCTTCCCCCAAACCCTAGTAAACTTTGTTTTCCAGTTCATTCTTACTTTTGAGGGAATTCTGGGCTTAAACAAATATTGTGTTAGTTTTTGACCACCTGTCATTTATTATGTAATAAAAGCTACAAGCACTTTGATCAAATCAACTAGTGTGGTTGAGTGCTGAGTGTTAGAGACTGCTTCAAGAGTTTAATCTATGTATCTTCAAACTGAATCTTCTCAAGAGATCTAATGAAGCATAAACTTTTATTCAATTCCTTTAAAAAAATCATGAAAATGTGTTCAAAAAACCCAAAGTCCTGTGTAAGTAATAAAACTGAAAAAAATTCTCATGATCTGTTACCTGTGGCCTGAAGTTTTAGCAGACAATGCTTAATATCCTCAGATAGAAAACCGAGGCTCATGGGAGGTACCCTTGGCTTTCTGGATTATTCAGTTTACAACAATTAGTATTAACACAATTTGCCCACATGATTCCACCTACTCATTCTAGGATTGTTGAGATTGGCATTGTGGTGTAATGCGTTAGGCTGCTATCTGTGATGCCAGTATTACATGATGGTTTTTGTTTGTCTTGGTTGCTCCATTTCTGACCTAATTCCCAGTTAATTTGCCTGGGAAATTAGCAGAAGATGGTTCAAGTGCTTGGGCCCTACTACCTATTTTGAGACCTGGGTAGACTTGCAGGCACCTGGCTTCAACCTGACCCAGACCTCATTGTTGTGTGCATTTAAAGAGTGATTTGATGGATGAAATCTCTCCTCTTGTCTTCCTCTCTTGCTGTAAATCCAGCTTTCAAGTAAATAAATAAATCTTTAATATATAAACAAAATATACAAATAAGACTATGTTAGAGGGATACACAGAAATCCTGGACTTTACCACCAGAACTCATAATTTATGTGCTTATTCACTCATTCATTCATTGTTTGTCTATTTATTTTATGCTACAGTTTCATAGGCTCAGAGATTTTTCTGAAGAAGTCAGGAGGGACTTGCACTGGGATGTAGTGGTAGGTTAAGCAACTGATAGTGATGGCATTCTGTACTGGAATATTGTTTTCTGACTCAGCAGTTATACTTCCCATCCAGCTCCCTGCTAGCATAGCTTGGAAAGCAACGGGAGATGGTTCCAAGGGTTTGGAAACCTGAAATCTATGTGTGAAATCTGGATGGAGTGCCTGCTGCTGGCTTCAGTCCAGTCCAGCCCCAGATGTTAGGGCCACTTGGGGAGTGAGCCAGCAGAAACCTCTTTCTGCTTCTGTTCTTTTCTGTCACTTTTTTTTTTCAAATAATAGGCAAAATAAATTTTTGAAAGAAAGGAAAAATTGGGGAAAGGCAGGGTTATAGCATCATAATGGCTAAGGAAAATCATTTCATAGTGTACAATGTGGTACAAAAGTTTCACTAGGGCCTGGCTCTATAGCATAGTGGCTAAAGTCCTCGCCTTGCACGCACCAGGATCCCGTATGGTAGCCAGTTCTAATCTCAGCGGCCCTGCTTCCCATCCAGCTCCCTGCTTGTGGCCTGGGAAAAAGTCCAGGACGGCCCAAAGCCTTGGGACCCTGCACCTACGTGGAAGACCCGGAAGATCTCCTGGCTCCTGGCTTCAGATTGGCTGAGCTCCAGCCATTGCGGTCACTTGGGGAGTGAACCATAGGATGGAAGATCTTCTGCTCTGTCTCTCCTTCTCTCTGTATATCCACCTTTCCAATACAAATAAATAAATCTTAAAAAAAAGTTTTGCTAAAGGCTTTAGTGTACAGTGAGTTACAAGAGTTTTTGCTACGTCCTGTACCTATTAGTGTTTTCAATCTTGGAGTTTGTTGAGGAAGCCTTAAGATACAGTTTGCTCCGGGTGGACAGGAGGAGGCTTGTATCCCAACCCTGGAGACTCCCAGATCCTCACCAAGGACTGTCAGTATGGGCACCAAGGACTACAATCCAACTACCAAGGAGACCACGGGGCATTGGAGTGCCTTCAGAGGCCAAGAACTCTAAGGTCACCCACCTCCCATTTGGATCTACCACATGGGATGGAAGAAGTCCAAATCCTTCCTTGCTGGATCCAAGGTCCTTGAAACGACAGCCAGGAGCCCTGAGTGGTCCGCAGAAACAGAAGAACAGTAAACTGCCTTTGGGACTAGGGAGGGGAGCTCTCTCTGGTACTTGCCTGGTTCTGACTTTGAGTCCCCACCCTCTCTTGCAATGACCATCAAGATCACTCCGGAAACCCCTCAAAACAAACAAACAACAAACAAACAAACAATCTAGAATAGATAGAGAACAACAAGGAAAGCTTAGAATCAGACAGGAAATGCTCAGCACGGATTCACTTATACCTTCCTAGGTGGGACACAAAGATTAGTTACTCCTCACTAGGGTATTGAAGATTTCTCTGCACAACCCTCCTAAAACTGTTCTGCACCTAAACTGTTGACATATGCCTTGTTAGAGTTATAAGCCAGTTTAGACTACCCAAAAAACAGCCAGGTTCAGCAAAATTATGCTTCAACACTATAAACTGCTAAATACTAAAATGAAAATAGACATTAAACAGCTGAATAGTAATCTATAGCCATTTCAAGGTGTATAGAACCCGGATGTATATAAACTAAAATTGAAATGTCAATGAAGAAGTCACAGGATGTGGTTAAGAACTTACATTTTTTTAAACATATTGGCTACTCAGTACCATGTCAATTAATTCCATAATGTTGTGGCCTGGGAAAGCAGTTGAGGACGGCCCCAAACCTTGGGACCCTGAACCTGTGTGGGAGGCCCGGAGGAGCTCCTGACTTCCGGCTTTGGATCAGTGCAGCGCTGGTCATTGCGGTCACTTGGGGAGTGAATCATCAGATGGAAGATCTTCCTCTCTGTCTCTCCTCCTTTCTGTATATCTGATTTTGCAATAAAAATAAATAAATCTTGTGTTGTATGAAAGGAGAGAAGGTTAGCACTCCCCTTGACAAGGATGGAAGAGGCCCTCGGGACTGACAACACGCATAAGGTTAAGGCATTGCCACCTACTTCGTGGCATCTAACCACTGTTTTTGTCAACAATCCCAAGAAGCAGGAGTGAGAGTGGCGCTTTCTCCGCTTTCTCCGCTCACAGGGCTCTAGGACATAGTCTGAGGCAAGATGGAGGGTGAGGGGCCTTCACACTTCATCCCTTCCGCCCATCACGACATGCAAAGCAACTACACCTGGATTTTTCCAAACAACTTTATTTCCTCAAAGTCTTCCTTAACCCCATGGAACAGGAAGCTGCCACTTGGATAGGGCCCAGTATTAGGGGCTGCCTTTTTTTCCCCTGCTTCTTCCCCAGTGTCCCTCCAATTTAAAAATATAGTTCTGTATTTTTGTGGTCCCCCCCAAAAAATAAATAAATCTTAAAAAAAAAGGGATAATGGGAGTTCCCTCAAACTACAAAATACTAGTTAGATTTCTTCTGCTTCTGGAGATTGAATTAGTGATGTAGGATGGTTGGAGTTTGTTAATTTTTTTTTTAAAGATTTATTCAGTTTATTACAAAATCAGATATACAAAGAGGGGGAGAGACAGAGAGGAAGATCTTCCATCCGATGATTTACTCTCCAAGTGAGCCGCAACGGCCGGGGCGCGCCAATCCGAAGCCAGGAACCAGGAACCTCTTCCGGGTCTCCCACATAGGGTACAGGGTCCCAAAGCACTGGGCCGTCCTCAACTGCTTTCCCAGGCTACAAGCAGGGAGCTGGATGGGAAGTGGAGCTGCTGGGATTAGAACCGGCGCCCATATGGGATCCCGGGGCGTTCAAGGGGAGGACTTTAGCCACTAGGCCATGCCGCCGGGCCCGGAGTTTGTTAATTTTATGTGTACCAATGGAAATAGCAGTAGGCTTGTTATAGAAGATGTGGATGTGCTATATTGCCCTCGCTTGGTAGAAGTCTCTCATCTATTTCTATCAAGCGTTTTGGTAGATGTGGAGGACTTGTATTTGAATGATTGTCTCTCATCTGGTTTGTCATGGCTAGTTAAGTGCTCTACTTGCTGAATGGTAGTAGCAGAGTGAACAAAGGCTTGGGAACAAATGGGAATCAGCTACAGAAAATCATTGAATGGTGTGTTCATTGGCACTGGGTGCTCCTTACCAGATAATAGGAACAAAATTAATATAGCTACTCAAGTCACATGTTCCTTGGGGGGTCACAGGCATGCTATATGTGGACACTGAGTCATTTGTCTGCTACTGACTCTCTTGGGCTGATGGTACTTTGACCAAGTTCAGCCATCTGTGTCTATTCTTTTCGAATCTTGTCTGTCTTATTAGCCCTTCTCTCTTTTCAGTCCTGGATTATTCAATTGTTTCGAAGAAAAAGAAGATAGGACTCATTTATTCTTTTTTTTTTTTTAAAGATTTATTTTATTTTTTTTACAAAGTCAGATATACTGAGAGGAGGAGAGACAGAGAGGAAGTGGAGCTGCCGGGACTAGAACCAGAGGCCATATGGGATCAAGGTGAGGACCTTAGCCACTAGGCCACGCTGCCGAGCCCGTGGACTCATTTATTCTTATATCTCTTTGCTGAATTTTATTTAGATCCCAGTTCTTAAAACTCAAGAATTGAACATTGTATGTCTTTTTTGATTCCATGTTAATATCTTTCTTTTCTTTTTTTGTTAATATCCTTCTTTAAATCAAAGCGTAGGGGTCAGCATTTGTCTCAACAGGTTGTTACCATTTGCAATGCCAGTATTCCATATTAAGGTACAGGTTTGAGCCCCGTGCCACCAACATGAGAAACCTAGGTGAAATTCAGCTCCTCCCTTCTGCTGAGGACAACCTATTTGAGGAAGTCAAACAGTTAATGGAAGATTTTTTTTAAGATTTATTTATTTGTATTGGAAAGGCAGATATACAGAATGGAGGAGAAACAGAGAGGAAGATCTTCCGTCCTATGGTTCACTCCCCAAGTGAGCACAATGGCTGGAGCTTAGCCAATCTGAAGCCAGGAGCCAGGAGATCTTCCGGGTCTCCCACGCAGGTGCAGGGTCCCAAGGCTTTGGGCCATCCTGGACTTTTTTCCCAGGCCACAAGCAGGGAGCTGGATGGGAAGCAGGGCCGCTGAGATTAGAACCGGCGACCATATGAGATCCTGGTGTGTTCAAAGTGAGGACTTTAACCACTATGCTATCGCACCGGGCCCAAATGGAAGATTTTTTTTTTTTCTCTCTCTTTAGTGTATTGTGTGTGTAAGTCTCCCCTTCTCCGTCACTCAGTCTTTCAAATAAATAAAATGCTTCTACAAATAAAAACCAAAACCCAAGATAAGGCAATGCATGACTTCCTGCAACTGCCAGAGTGGAGGAAAGAACCACAAGGTTCTTGTGAAGAAATGGAATGACAAGTGCAAATGGAATAACAAAGTTTGTGGATCACAATTGAAATATTCTCTTCCTCTCTGAACAGTTCATTTGCTTTCATTATACTGTGACAACCACTGTAGAAAACTCTTGGTCAGGCATTTTATTTGGCTTTTGTTTTGTTAAAGTATTTATTTATGTTTTTAATTAAAAGGCAGAGTTAGAGAGAGAGAAGAAGAGACACACAGAGAAAGAACATTTCCATCCACTGGTTCACTCCCCAGATTGGTGCAAAAGCAATAGCCAGGGCCGGACCAGACAAAAGTCAGGAGCCTCACTCAGGTCTCCCAGGTGATTGTGGGGACCCAAACACCTGGGCCATCCTCTACCACTTTTCCTAGGTGCAACAGCAGGGAGCTGGATCCTAAGTGGAGTCACTGGAACTCATAGGATGCCAGCAGTGTGGGCACTGGCTCAACCTGCCAAACCACAGCATTGGTCCCATGTTTAGCTTCCTTAACCATAGAAAACACATTATAGCCTTAGTTAATAATTGAGGTAAAGGAAGCCTAGATAGGCGAAGTATTATGTACAAGCTCGTACAACAAGTAAATCACCTAACTAGTACTCTGAGTCAAAGCTTTGTAATTCCCTAGTTATCTGCTTAACTGCTCACTCACCAACCCTAATGCTAGCCCTGAATGGCACACTGCAAGTAAATAATGGTGTGTCCTGTCCCTTACTTGCTTTCCATATTTCTTTTTACAAATGCTTATTTACTTATTTTCAATTAGTAAAAGAGGAACAGAGAAGGAGAGAGAGAAAGAGAAAGAGAGACTCTTATTGGGTGGTTCATTCCCCAAATTCCTGCAATAGTCAGGGTCAAAACAAGCCAAAGAAAGAAGCTGGAAACTCCACTTGGGTGTCCCCTGTGGATGGCAGAGACTCAAGCAAGTGCTTAGGCCTCAGGAAGTTGGATGGGAAGCAGAGACAGAACTTGAACCCAGGCAGTCTGAACTGGAACTTGGGTGCCCTGAGTGATGCCATAACACTCACTCCACTTTTTTTCCAAACACCAGGTTTTGAACAAAGAGCGTATCGACATTGGTGCTGCAGGATGAGCATTCCCTTGGCTGATAGGACTGTATGGTAAAGGTGCACCAATAGCTGGAATATCGGGAGGCTGACTTGATGCTGTCTGGCTTGCCACAGAGGCAACAGCTTTGCTTCAGTCTGCTGTGGGTGTCTGTACAGAATCCCCAGGGACCTGCAGGCGCCTTGCCTGCTTCTAGCACTGTCTTTCCTTAGGAGGCTGTGCAAAACAGCAGCTAATTGTTCTCCCTTTCACTCACAGCTCTCTCTGCTTACACCTGGGCCTCTTTCTAGTGAATGCTACTCTTCCATTTTCCTTTGGATGGCTCCTCTGGCCCAGAGCCACGTCCACAGGAAAACAAGAAGCTTCCTTTTTGAGACGAGAGATTCCTCATTCTCCACAGTATCTCCCCAGTAGATAAAGAGTTTGGCTTATTGTTTTTTCAAGGATGTTGCAGCTGAATTATCCACCTCTGTACTTTCTTCCACTTGCTTTTATGGCATTTCTCCATTCTCCATTGTTCCTTGTAACTTTTTTTTGATGACAAAAGATACCCTCCATTTACATTTGAAAAAGGGTACTGACTGCTGTTATAAAGCCAGAACAATACCCACTATAGCTTAACTTCAGTCCCACTTACTCAATTGAATAGGTGTTTAATATTTTAATAAGATAAAGACCTCTTTTAGTACCTGCTGTTGGTTCAGTGAAGTTTATGGTGTATCTTTTACATTCTTTTCTGCATTTAAATGCTAATATTTTCTCTCTCACCCCAGAGCAGTTTAGTACACAGCAGGGAACACTTTCCCTTGGTGATGAAAACAATATTTTTAAGGTAAGTGGGGCTTTTAGTTAAAGTATAACCAGGAGGCCCATTAAGGAATGTGTTCAATGTCCCAGGACCTGCTTTTTCACATCTAAGCTACTATTATATGTGCTTGAATTAAATACCCTTTTATAAAATGGTTTACTTATTTTTAGTTGAAAGGCAGATTTACAGAGAGAAGGAGAGACAGAAGAATCTTCCTTCTGTCCACTGGTTCACTCCCCAAATAGCTGCCAACAGCTAGAGCTGAGCTGATCTGATGCCAGGAGATTCTTCCAGGTTTCTCAGGTGGGTGCAGGGTCCCAAGGCTTTTCGGCATCGTCGACTGCCTTCCCAGGCCAATAGCAGGGAGCTGGACGGAAGTGGAGTAGTCGGGACACCTGCCCCCATATGGGATCCTGGTGGTTGCAAGGCAAGGATTTAGCCACTAGGTTATCACTCCAGACCCCAAATTAAATACTTTTCTTTGTTAGTTTTTGAGAAGAAAAAAGGTCAATAAAACACTTTTGTAGGGTTAATAAAAATAACGCCTGTTAATTGAGACCTACAAAGCCTGAAGTAAAGTTGAAAGGACTAGGACCTGTTCTTTAAGTTAACAGCCTCTGAAGCCTGACTTGCTGTTATTCAGATAGAATTATTATTTTCTCAAAGACAGATTTATAGTAATATTAAGTAATAATTACTTGGAGTAGTTGTGAGGCAAGGACTAACATATTCTTTCTCCATTTGAAGACCTACATGTGAAACGAAATCATAACTAGAAGATTGTGTGGCGCTCATGGAATCTGCCTATAAGTTGATTGAATTGTTTCCAACGTCAGGCTGAGATTACTTGGCTTATTGGTGGTTTCTTGGGACCATTGGAGTTCATAGAATTTTCAGAAGCTTGGTACTTATCTTGGCTATACATATTTTGGTTCCTTAAAAATACTATATGAGCTTGTCTGGAGGTTCTAGCAGGGGAGCACAGCTACTCCTATGCCCTTGACCGAAGACAGCTCCTCCTTTGGGGGGAGTCGTCCTCTTCGACCGGGCGCATGTGCAGCTTCGAGAGGGACGCACATGGAGCGGTGAGGGAGGAAGGGGACACCTGCCTAGCCAGCCAGATCAGCCGAATCAACCCTGGCGATCAATGGGGTGACCGATGTTGCAGCCAGATCGCCCTCACATCCGTAGAACTAATTGTCTTGCCCATCTTCCTGTAGTGCGTGAACCTTTTTACACTAATTATGTCAAGATTGTCAAATAAATAAATAAATAAATAAATAAATAAATAAATAAATAAATAAAAAATACTATATGAGGATGGGTTTATAAAGCGCTGGTTAGGATGCCTATGCACCATATCAAAGTGCCTGAGTTCAATGTCTTGCTTGATCTCCTTGTTCCAGCTTCCTGCTAATGTAGACTGTGGGAGGCAGTGGTGATGACTCAGAGAGTTGGATTCCTGCCACTGACATAGAAGATATATATCAAGCTCCTGGCCCCTAGCCTCTGCTTGGCTCAATCTCAGACATTGCGGGACTTCAAGAGTGAATCAGTAGGCGGAGTCTCTTTCTGTCTCTCAGATACATGAAGAAACAAGAAAATTAAAAAATAACTTTTTCTTTGTGATTCTCTTGGCTATCATTGAGATCAGTGATCTAACACATTGTTCTCCACAATAGAAATTTCAGCGGTGTCATACTATTCAAAGTGCATCAAATGAGGTAAGTGTTGTGGCTGTGCTTTAAACCATCACTTGATTTCATTATCTGTACTGCTATTGTATTCGTAGCATTTGGCTGCTGAACTCACACAGAACTTTAAAATACAAACACCTAAGTTAGTAGTACTCTGAGGGTGGAAACAAACACATTACGGTGTTTTGGAGGTGGGCCTGGTTGGGGGCTCTTGGTGCACCTGCAGGCGAGTCCTTAGAGGCTAGTTCTCTCTGAGGGTCACTGACAGAGATTAAATGGGGCCCAGAATTTCTGCAGCGTGGCTCACCATGTGATCTACCATGTGGTCTTTCCTCCATATGCTCTGCCATTGCTATCCACTGCCTATACAGAAGTTAAGCCAAATGGGGAACACACAGTCTTGAAACTGAATCTTTAAAACTGTGAGCTAAATAAAAAAAATTTTTTCCTTTAAAAAAAAATCATCACTTGAGACTCTGCCATCTCAGATCAAGGGTACTAGTTCCGTTCCTAGCTGCTCTGCTTCTGATGCAACTCCCTGTTGATATGCCTGCCAAGACAGTGGAGGAGGTTCTGAGTGCTTTGGCCCCTGCTACCACGTAGGAGACCAGAATGGAGTCGCTCGTTCCTGACCTAGGTCTGATCAAGACTTTGTCGATGCAGTTATTTAGATGGTAAATCTCTGGATGTATGATCTCTCTTTTTCCCTCTCTGTCTCTATCTCTATTCCTCCATCTTTTGAATAAATAAATAGTTTTAAAAGTGCATTGAGCAAGATTGTCAAGTCCTGGATGGTGTTTGGAATCACAACACAATTTACCCGAATGATTTCCTTTTTTCTAACTTAGGTTATTGGGGAAATAACCCCCCTCCTCTTTTCATCTTAACAAATGCTTGCTTTAGTCATTTTAGATAACTTTGACTGTTTCTGCTGTCACTCAGTATGCGCTGATTACCCCAAGATACTCAGAAGCTTATAGGAAATGCATTTAAAAAGATCCATAGATTTCAAAATTGTTTTGTAACCAACCACAGTTCAGATCTCCCACATAGGTGTCAGGAACTCAGTTATTCTAATCATTATGTCTTCCACCCAGGGTCTTCATCAGCTCGAAACTGAAGTCTGGAGCCAGAGCTGGGAATTGAATCCAGGTACTTCAGTGTAGGACAGTTGTGTAACTCCTAGGCTAACTTCCTATTCCTATACTCCATTTTTTTTCATGACATAATGTATGCAGGCATTGAAACATTACATTGGTATCTTATATGTAAATCTTATGTATTATTATGTGTAAATAAAATTTTTAAATTAAGATTTCCTCTCTTTTTATTATTTCTGAGTTTAATTTCTAGAAACAAGCATTCTTGCTCATCACAAGTGTTAACCCCGTGTCTTCATCAAATGGAGAGAAAATCCATTTATAAGCAAAAGGTCATAGGCTTGATTGAGAGTGAACTACATGTAAATGTGTTTTCTCTAGACAGATCCTAGATTTGCCAGTAGAGTTGAGTTAAAATTTCACATAATTTTGTATATTGGCATTGTGTTAAATGTTTCCCTAAGTGGGAATTCACTTTTAGAAGTTTAAAGGTATAAATACACTGACAAAATTTTCAAAAAATTCCTTTGTCAAGCTATATAACTATATATAACTGGTATCTCTGGCTTGGCAAATACAGTTGCTGTATATATAGAAGCTTTGTCTCTCCAGCAGCTCTGTAAAGGGAATGACATTCCCTCCGCCTCTGTACACTCATTCCTGCCATCCTGGCTCCCCATACTGTCTTCACATAAATCCTATCTTTTTTGTTTTCTTTCAGAAAGACCTGTTTTCATTCTTGGCTCTTTCCTTTACTAGCTCTGCCATTCGAATTTTTTTGTTTCCTGTTTGAACAGCTAATAATATACAATGGAGGGAATTAACTGAGATGATCCATACAACATGTTTAGCATGGTTCTTGGCACAGTTTAAGATGGAAAAGATAAGTTATTTTGATTTTTCTTCAGCCACACTGAAGAATGTGTCTCCAACCCCCATATCATCTTGCACACCCTCTACCCCCCGCTACGAAGCCTGCCCAAACTAAGCCAGAGTTAGTCTGTCCTTTGTTCCTGTCAGTTTCAAAACACTTCTCTTCTTGTCCTGGAAGTCACTAACTTGCCTGAAAAGCTTTGTCTCCTCATTCACACTGTAAAATAGAGCCAGCCTTAATATCACCCCATGTTGCACATTTTAAAAAAAGATTTATTGGCTGAAAGGAAGAAATAGAGAAGGGAAAGAGATGGATGGATGGATGGATAGATAGATAATGATTTTCTACGCACTAGTTCACTTCCAAAATGGCCTGGGCCATTGGTGGCAGAGCTGCAAGCACTTGGACCATCTTCTGGCTATTTTTCTTTTTTTTTTTTAATTTAAAGATTTATTTGTTTTGATTGGAAAGGCAGATATACTAGAGGAGAAGAGACAGAAGAAGATCTTCTATCTGATGGTTCGCTCCCCAAGCGGCCGCAACAGCTGGAGCTTAGCCAATCCGAAGCCAGGAGCCCCTTCCGGTCTCCCATGTGGGTACAGGGTCCCAAAGCTTTGGGCCGTCCTGGACTTTTTCCCAGGCCACAAGCAGGGAGCTGGATGGAAAGCGCAGATTCTGGGATTAGAACCAGCGCCCATATGGGATCCTGGTGCGTTCAAGGCAAGGACTTTAACCGCTATGCCATTGGGCCGGGCCCTTCTGCTATTTTTCTAGGTGGTTTAGCAGTGAGCTATATGAGAAGCAGAGGAGCTGGGAGTTTGATTGGCACACTGCACTGATATGCAATGCTAGTGTTGCAACTGGTAGCTTAAGCCATTGCAGCACAATTCTGGCCCTTGCTTTGTTAATTCCTATATCCCTGAAGACAAGTGTGACTTCTGCCTCAGAGGTTGCTTTGAGGATTGAGTTAATGCTTATAACACTCCTAAAACAATACCTGGTGCATGGGAAGCACTCCGCGACATTAGATTTGTTTTGTTTCTGTGATTATTGTTAGTGTCAGTACAGGGATTTGTATAGGGTAAGTACTCAATATCTGATAAAGCAAATGCAAGAGAAAAACACACACTCTTTTTCTCATTAAGGTAGCTGAGTAGCTTAGAATCAAAGCAACACAATTACCCTCTGTTATTTTTATCTCTTTGTATATATGTGGTTCAGAAGGTACTAAATTCTTTGTATCCAAGACAAACTAACCACCTAGGCCTGACCCCTAATGTTTCCTAGTCCCTGTCTGTTGTGACATTGTGCTTGGAAAAACAGCACAGGATTCAAATTGTTCAGTGAGCTAAATGCCAGTCTTAGGACTTTGGGTAGCAGTCTAGAATAGGTGGCATTTGTCCTAAGTTCAATTTATTTATGGGTCATCCTCGAACTGCTGCTGGCCCCATTTGCTACTAGTGGGAGTGACTCTGTCAAAGAACAAGGCCTGAGCCCGGCACAGTAGCCTAGCAGCTAAAGTCCTCACCTTTTATGCGCCAGGATCCCATTTGGACACGCACAAGTTCTAATCCTTGCGGTCCCACTTCCCTTTCAGCTGCCTGCTGCCTTGAAGGTTAAAACATTGTTCACAAGGATATGACGTTTGTCTTTTACACTTTCATTGCCCCAGTGGAATGTGAGTTTGCCAGATTGTGTGTGGTAGTACAGCAGGTTGACTGTGGCAGCAGGTAGGAGAATGTCATGTCTTATATGAACCCAGAAATCAAAGAGAGTTACAGTTTTATACATATATATTTTAGAGTAGATTGTTATGTGAAATAAAAAATGTGATATTTTGTGAACACATAATGGGTTTATAATTGCTATTTTGAAAAATTCTCAATATTAATTGAGAGGGTAAATAATGTTTATATTGCATAAAATCAAAAATTCTTTGGGCTCATCAGTAATTTTTAAATGGATTTAAAAGGTGCACAGTGTAAATGGATTCTGGAACCAAATGTTTATAAAACTGTGAATTGCATGAGCTAGTAAGTTATCCACTACTCGCCCCTTTCTTCTTTGCATAGGTCATTTTGTTTGGATCTCTGTCACTTTCCATTAAGAGTCCTGCTAGTGCATTTAATTTCATGGAAAAATAATATAATAGTAACAAAATATAACATGATAAATAAATGGAGATAATTGCTAATATTAATGGTAGATGAACACATTAATACCACACTGAGAGCAAATAAAATATAGAATAATAAAACAACAATAATACCTTGAGAAGTCAGGGATTCCCTTTTGACCAAAAATAAGCTTATTTTGAACACAAGTAAGTATCTTACCTTTCCTCCCATGTTCAAAAATGAAGAGGCTTATGGTAAGTGAAACAGTTATGCCATGTGGACAAGATACAGAAAATAAACTCTAGTGTTCACTGACAGGTGGATCTGTGAAGTCTGCCCTGCTGGGAGTGCCGGAGGCTCTTCTCAGTCATTTGGGGTTACTGACTGTGATTTCAGGTCACCAGGGCAAATACGGTTTAGGTTAAGGGGCAACAGTTTTTTGTCTTTCTAATCCATCAAAGCCAGAATTTATAGACTGAGATCTTGCAATAACTTTCCTCTACTGGGATTTGTGATGTGCGTTTTTAGTTTTCATCGAAGTTGCTCTCAATTTTGAACTCCGTATGTCAAGAAAGTACTTTGAAAGGCCTCGAAAAGTACTGATTTTGGTGCTAGGGCAAGACTGATCTGTTGGCAGACAAGCCAATATTGGAAAAGGGCCCATGAAAAACATTGTATTTTTTTATTTTCTTCTTAAGTTTCAGATGTGAGCAAGGCTACGTGAATTTATTTAATAAATATTTAAGTGGAATGTGATAATGATATGTCAAAATGACATGTGAGCAGAAAAAGCCTCTCTGAAGAGATGGTTTTTGAACTGATCCTTATTGTGAGAAGATGAGGTAAATGAAAGTCACTAATAAAGCCAAGAGAAAGTGCGAGATGTCCTAACATGCATAAGAATTGATGAATTTGAGGATCAGGATGGAAGGCATGATGGACATGAACAAAAGTAGACAGGATACAAATCGTGCAAAGAAAATCATTGGACAATTTTAAACAAAGGTTGAGGGGGAGATAAGATGTATAAAAACATAGAAAATAAAGATGTCCTCTCCTTTGCTTATCACTGAAAAGGAACTAGACAATTGGCAGTCTCCTAATCTTTAGAAGTCCTTTAAGTATCCTAACTCCATGGTGAAGACACTAAGCTGTGCTTTTTGGCATCCAGAGAACAAGCTTTTGTACCCTGGTTCAGTCAGTGTTCACTGGGTGTCTTGTGCAAGACTCCTAAGTGGCTCTGTGACCTGCTCACTATAGGTGGCAATAATATGCATCTTTCTTGAAGATTTGATGTATCAAATGAGGTGCCCCCAGAGTTTTAGTTTTTAGTTTGCATCTCACCCTGACAGAAGCTTCCTGGATGGTGTGATGCTATGTGTCACTCCTTCACAATTACCATTGCACATGGATGAAACAGTCTTAAAAACCATAGAATTGTCTGAAGATTGAATGAGATAGCACTTGACACAGTGCTCGTAAGTCATAAACACTCTGTAAACCTTGAGCTTTGGTAGTATCCAGAGAGGTTGTTTCCTAAAGCACCTATAGCATGACCTTTTACTATTTTCTGAATGAAAAATTTCTGATGGGGATGACAAACTTAGATGTAGCCTGGACAGCTGGATGAGTTCATATGAGTTCATATGAATATCAGAGAAGTTGACATTAGCAAGGACCTTGGATATCTGAGAGTAAATTCAAATCATCAAGTTGGCTTTAATCATAATTTTTGTGTGTGAACAAGACAGTCCTAGTACCTTAAGCTCTGAATAGCAAAAATAAGCCTTTTAGCAATGCAACCGAATTTCTCTCCTGATGTTACTTGGAGAGATTTGGGATCCAAGTGTGTTTGCTCCCACAGCATGCATGTTTTTTTTTTAATGCATGTTTTTCTTTAACTCTGCTAGTGGCAAGCTTGCCAGCCCCCCTCAATAGGTACAGATCACAACTGTGCTGATGATAATCTAGGGGTACAACTGGCTCATAGTCTTGAGCAAAGAATTTTGGTGAGATGCCAAGGATGATTCTATACCAATATTAATGGCTGATAATATGATGACTCTTTTTTCTGGGTATGAGCTCATTCTCCTAAAGTAAGCTCTCTGAGTTCTAGAATATTCTCAAATGTTTGATATATGCCCAGCACCTGCCAGAGTGACATTCGCATTAAACTCTTAGCACAGTTTATTGGCATTATATTTGGTTGTGTATCACTAGAAAAACTTTAAGGATCATTTTCACAGAGTCCTGAGAGTCAGTATGCTCCCAAAGGAATACCTTCATGTATCTTATATCCTTACCACATCCCATATAAGAACGTCTCCTGGAGTTGTACAGTGCACAACTGTGTGGCCATTCTTGGTAGTATTAAGATTTCCAAGCTGACGACTTCCCAATTCTGAAAAGATATATCAGTAACTGAGCCCTTAGTTTTTACCACAGCCATCTTTCTTATGGATGATCTTAGCTTACTAATTCAGACCAAAAAATCCTAGATCTCATTGTTGATTCTCCTCTTTCCCTCTTATTACTTCCAATTCAATAGCAAGTGTTGTCAGCTTCACTTTTAAAATATCAAGTGAGTCTCATCATGGCTCACTGCCTCTCTGCTCATAGGCCAAATCCATATTGTCCTTTTTTTGAAGAATCTCTGCAGCCTGTAGGATCTGTAGTGTTTGCTGCTTCTACTATTGTCCCACACCACAGTCAGAGTACCCTTCCTAAAAGTGTAAACTAGATTATAAATCTAGTTGTAAGTTAGACTTCCAAGTAGAGGCCACCTGTGTTTGCTGGCCCATCAGCCCCTGCATGACATAGTCCCCTGCCTGCCTATCCAGCTCCTCATTCTTCTTGTTTGCTCACTGCTCTGACTATGGCAGCTGCTAGACTGACGCTTGACAGCTTCAGATTGGTTTCTTCTTGCCATCTTTGCACTTAATGTTCTCTCCTATTGGAATATTGCTCCATTAGATCACATGTCTTCCTTCTTTTCTGTCAGTGTTTTTTCTTGCTTCTGACTTCCCTTGCAAGAGGAGTAATCATTCCTTTTTTGTCAGTTTTAATCCAACCTTCCTTTCAGAGATACCTTTCTTGATTTCTCTATCTAAAATGTCCTTCTCAAACGTAAATCACCATCCCTTTAGTGTGCTTTATTTTCCTTAAAGTGCTTACGATAATCTGAAACACTATTATTTATTCATAGGCTTACTTGAGTGTGTACTGCCCCCACAGGAGTATAATGATCATGAAGGCAAGGGCTTTGTCTTATTTTCTGTTTTTCCTTTTTTACTGAGAATGGTTCCTAATGCATTGAATGTTGGGTTAATGTTGAAAAAAATGTATCATTATAGTAGGGTGCTCAAAGTAATGCCCTATACCATGAACATTAGAAACAAATGAAGGAATCGTAAGAAATGTAAATTCTCAGGTTCTAATTCAAATCCATTTAATCAAAAATATTGGGGTAGGTGTTGGTAGTCAGTGACTTATGGAGCACTTCACAGAATACTTACGCATTCTTGAGTTTGAGAACTACTGCCTTTAAACAAGTAAATGAGGGTTAGGTTTATTCTGCAGCTGAGAGAGTTGCATATTATAAGGTAAAGCTATTTTGGACAACTTGAGGACTAACATTTACTACATTGCAAGCACTCAATGAATAGCATTCACAACTGTATTATCTACTATGTACCTGGGACCATATTTCTTCTTTACAATTGCTGTAGTCACTGAGTGTTAAGGCTACTATTATTTATACAAGTTTATTAAGGCCCAAGCAGTTAAGTAATTCATGTGAGATCATCCAGCAAGCAAGCAATAGAAAGATGAGCTTGCATCTCTCTTTCCTGTTTTCAAAGAGATCTAACTTAGGACAGATCACTGATGTGGCAGTAGATATGCCAAGAAAACACATTTGGCATTTTGTGAAACAAATGCCAAGTTTCTACATTTGGAAATGATGAATGCTGGTCTTGACATCAAGAGAAACCTCAACAAGAGAAGTAGATGCTCTCTTAGCCTGACGGTTCCAGTCAGAGATACTGGCTCAGGATAACCTTGAGGGGTCCCAAGTTCTTTTACTTTGAAAACAATGGCTGCGTATAATTTGTAAGTGGGCCACCAAAACCCTGACACATCCTGACTGGGAAGCATGAATAATTATAGGCTCAGCAAATGACATGGGTGCCTTCATGAAAGAGAACTGACATTTGATGGACAGAGAATATCATGATGGATATATTTATATGTGTGCGTGAATGTACATATGTGTGTGTATATATATATATATATATATATATATATATATATATATATATATACTTCTGTAAAAGTTGTTTGTATAACTGCATACCTGAGCACATACAGACAGAAAATGAACAGTAAATTTCTAAAATTTTGCTATAGCAACCTGGTCAACTTAACTATGAATATTGATGGGGAGATAACATGAACTGGTTTTTTCAGTTCCTCTTTATTCCTTTCTTTGTTTTAGTTTTTAATGGTAACATCAAGTCATATGCCATTTTTTAGTTCTTTTACAAAGCAGAGGAAGGTATTCATGGGATACATACTTCTTAGATCTCTAAGGCTGACAAAACCAATGTTGCATTATCTTCCACTTAACAGTATCTTTACAGACGAGTATCTCTATACATGGATGATTTCCCAAAGACCCAATATATTACTATTTAAGTTTTGTTTTGCTGAAGTTATTGACCTAAAATTTAAGAGTTAAATGCCATGGAACATGCGAATGTAAATAAAGCAAAGTCACTGTGCTTTGAAATATCAGAAAAACCAAGGGATGCTTTCTGAATCATGCCTGATCGCAGTCCTAACTCAATACCTCACAATAACAATAAATAATAGCTCTGTGTGGAGTGAATATTTAGATGATGAACTTTAAAAATAAGAACTCAACAAAAATTTTTGGTTTGGTAAAAGAAGAAGGAAGGAAGACCTCTCACTGTGTATGTCATGATAGTCATGCAGTGAAATTTCTTTAAGTGCTACCTAGGTCCTCATTAAATGTCCAGTGAAGGCTCAAACAAGTTCTTTGAGCCTAAGAATCAGTCAAGGAATGATACCTGAGGAAACAAGCACTCATGTTTTCTGCCCCACACATAATGTAATAATGTCCGTAGAGCACGATGCAAAGACACTAGATTACTTTCTGAAACCAGAATACTTGCGTTTAGAGTGCATCCTTTTTGGCATGTCTCTGTGTGTGCCACAGCATTAGCAGAAACTCGAGCTATTCATTTGTGCAATGATAGCTTTGCTTCTATTCTTACCACTTCTCAAAGGGAAACAGACAGTTATTTGTCTAAGCTCACACATTAAGATAAGGATACAGTCCAGGCTTCTGACACGTCCACGCCAGAAAAATAGTTTTCTACTTAAATGCCTAAATTAGAGTGGCACTGTTTGCGCACATACATCCACTGTGTGAGCCCACATGGTATAGTTCTGACACATTTAATGTTGTGAGCCGGTGATGTCACAAACATTTTGGAACAGTTCTTTCCATTACTAAGATACCAAGGCCATGTGACCAACTGTGCTCAGTTCTTTAAAAAACTGTTTAAAAAAAAACACACCACCTTTTCTGAAAAACAATAGCTTCACTTCTTTTTTTTTCCTTTTAATTATTTATTATTTTACTTCATTAATTACATTGTATTATGTGACACAGTTACATAGGTACTTGGGTTCTCCCCACCCCTCCCCAAACCCTCCCACCATGGTGGATTCCTCCACCTTGTTGCATAACCACAGCTCAAGTTCAGTTGAGATTCCCCCATTGCAAGCGTATACCAAACATAGAGTCCAGCATCTTATTGTCCAGTCAAGTTCAACGGCTTCTTAGGTATACCCTCTCTGGTCTGAAGACAGAGCCAGCAGAGTATCATCCCAGTCAATTGAAAGCTCCAACATACCATCAGCAAAAATTTACATCATTATGGAATTAATAGCTTCACTTCTTACTGGCAATTCCTAACTATTTCGTGCTTGGTTTAGTTATTTTCTGGCGAACAGAGTAGATATCACCAGGGAACTGAAATCTTTCTGGAAGGGGACATTCGCTGTTAGGAATCTTCACATGTTGATTAACCTCTTTGTGCTATAATTTCTTCTTCTATAAATCCTATGGTATGCTATACAGTATGCTATAAGTCCTACATTTGTTATAAGGGTACAGAGTGTGGAAGTGCTTAAGAAAGTTCATTGGAATAACCCAGGAAACTTATTCTTTACCACAGAAATCAAATCTCTGGAGCACCAGGAGATCATAGGGTCCCATGTATAGCCAAGTGGCTTGGTCAGAGAGTAAGTACAATATGAGGATGATTCTGCTGGGGAGCTCTGTACCCTTGAATGTTTCAGTTGCACAACGTATTTTCTTCACTAATTGATTGGGGCTCCATGTCAGATTCAGGCAGGAAAAAAATTTCCGCTGCTGCTTCAGAGAGCTCCAGAAAAACAAAGTCACGTGCTTGCCTTGGGGAAGTAGAAGAAAGATCTAATTGGATAAATTTCTCATTCCCTCTACTCTCATAGAGAAAATTTGCACCTTTGTTTTCCTAGATTTTTCTTAGAGATCCATTCAGATAATTTGGGTATTCTGAATTCTTACTACTTGATATTTTCTCTGGCTCAGATGAAAATGTTTGTTTGAACCCTAGCCCCTGGGTGTAGTCAGTACAGTGGCTGTGTTGGGGTGTGATTATAATATTTTCTTATTATTTTATCATTGTTGGTCTCATGCAGCAGGTAGTTCTGGTAACATTACGATCATTCTTCAGATGATAAAACTGAATTTAGGGGCCAGTATTCTGGTACAGCAAGTTATGCTATTGCCTGTGTTGCCAGCATCCCATATGAACATCAATTCAAGTCCTAGCTTCTCTGCTTCCAATCCAGATCCCTATTAATGTGCTTGTCTTTGCCACCTACATAAGAGTCCCAGTTGGAGTTTCAGGATCCTGGTTTTTGCCTAGGCCAGTCCTGGCATTTCCGGTAATTTAGGGAATAAACCAGGTGATCTAATGGATGGAAGATCTCCCTCTCTTCGCCTCCCCCCCTTATTCTCTCTGCCTTTTAATCTGCTTTTCAAATAAATACACATTTTTAAAAAAAATCTGAATTAGGTTAACTGACTTGTCCAAGGTCACGTAGTTCATGGTGTCTGAACTGCAGTGCCAATCCAGGTGTGTCTGACTTCTTTGGCCATCTTGGGTTGAAACCTTTGTCTAACCTTTCCCAGCATGGTGAGTGGTATTTTTATATAAGACAATTTAGTCACCTCTCATTGGGAGGTAAAAATACTGGTGAGGGAGGTCACTCCACTTCAGTGGCTGCTTGGAAGACCTGAAAATGTGTGGGAGGCAGAGAGCTGTAATGACATTTGGTCCCCTACACCAAAAGAGTTGAGGAGGTGGGGGACATTAGGACAAGTCAAGCGTAAAAGAATGAGACTTTCCAAGCACTGCCCTATATAAACACAGCCGTGACAGAGGGAATGTTGCTTACAAGGGCACACTTGACGTTTCCTTGAGTTTTCGAAGGGAAGGGTTGAGTCACCACAGAAATACCATCACTTTCCCTCCCCCAGGGTGTAGTCAGTTGAGGTGTGACTCTAAACTAATGTGACTGATGCTCTGCGTTCCGGAACTGCCCACACAGCCAGAGGACTGACCCTTCCACCCACCAATTTGCCCACCGCCTCTTAATCTTGGTGTTCCAGGTTCCAAACTGCAGTTTTAATCTTATCATCTACTCCCTCCTGCCAGTGTTCTCCTGACCCAGAGTCAGGACCTGCCTTCATCTTTAACTTAAAGGCAGTCTATCTCTTACCTGCTCAGAGACTCATACAGAAAATGAGGCCTATAATTAAAAAAAGGCCCAAATTAAAGTGGCTTACATGTTATTTTTTAAGTATTACCTTAACTAAGAAGAGGTAGAGAATGATATGGGTGCACACATGGTTAACTCAGTGGTGTAACAGGGCCTCTCTCCATCTTCCTCTACTGTTATCATTAAAGGGTTAATTTGATCTTCAGAGTCCTATGATTATAGTGCCAAAGAGGCTACCAAAGCAGCAGAATGCACTCTTACATCCACACAGAGGCAAATCCAGGAATCTTTCCTTATGAGGTTTTTGTTCTTTCCATTAGGTGATAATGTCTTGCCACATAGCTTCTTTCAGGCTTTTAGAGGGGAGTTTTTTTGTTTCTCAAACTTCATCTTCCCTCTAGCTCAAACAATCCACTGGAAATGTTATCATTGACTTAAACTGCTAGGAACACATCCATTGAGCTGGAGAGGGACCTGTCCAGCAGGAAAAGTCTGAATAAATCAAATACCCAAACCAAATCAGTGCTCACTGGCAAGGAAGGAGGGAAAAAATGGCTGCTGGTCAAGGAACAAGAGTGTCTTCTATAGTATTACATAAAGCTGTTGTGAAGTTTAAATGAGATACATGTAAACTATAGTGCATGGTTCCCGAAAGATTAATAAATGCTGTACCTTATTTCCTCTGCCCAAATTTATCGTATCCTTTGCTTAGTAATCTTCAGATTGGTTCACGGTGTTAACTCATATTATTTCTGTTTTGAATGTCATCTCCCTATCAAAATGCTGCCAATACTCAGAGGCCCATCTCAAATGTCAAGTCTACAATGAAGTTTTTAATACTTAAGGTATTTATTTTTGATTCTGTTATATCTTGCCTTTTATTTTGGCACTCTCTGAGCTCTCTAAAGAACTGAACAAGGGTTTGATTAAATTTCCTTAATCCCTAAATCCTCACCATAATTCTAAGGCAGGCTTGTCACATAGTATGTGCCTCAGGAAGCAGCTATGCAATGGAATTGAATGTTTGGTTCAACGCTGCTACCCTTGAATGTCAATACTGATCACATATTGTGATATATTCTCTTTTCATTATTTTTTGTTTACTTATTTGAGTGAAGGAGATGAAGAAAGAGCCAGCAAGTTAGAGAACATTGCCATTATCTGATTTACTCTCCAAATGTCTGCACCTATTGGCAATTGGAAACTGAAGCTCCTGTGGGTGGGGGCAACCCAAGCACCTGAGCCATTACCTAAACCTCCCAGGGTCTACATTGGCAGGAAGTTGTAGCTCAGAGCAGAGCCAATCTAGGTATTTCAATATGGGATATGGACATCTTAAGTGGTTCCTAACTGTCAGACTAAAAGCTGCTCTAAATTTATTTTTTTAATTTTGATAAAATAAACATAATATAAAACAAGTCATTTTAGCCACTTTTAGGTGTACAGTTTACGGTCTCAAGTGCATTCTCATTGCTGTGTACTACCATTAGTTATCTCCGGAACTTTAGACATTTCCAAAACTGAAATTCTGAAGACACTTAAAGGTATAAAGGTACTTTAAAAAGTTCATGGAAAAATGCAGCCAAAAGATAGCTTTATTATGATGCAAATATTAAAAAGTCTATGCATTTTAATGATATATACTGTTGTCATACACTATCATGAACTTTAAAAAACTTCATAGTTTTATTCATGTAGTAGAGCAAAAGAGACAAAGAGAGAAAGATTCCTTTTACTGGCTCAAGAACCAGCATTTATTTATTTATTTGAGGAATTTCCATTCTCTTTCATAATAGCTACACATTTTTTTGTCATCAGCCAATGGTAATAGTTCTCAGAGTATGGAGAATGGATGTGATTTTAATAAAGGAGAATTCATGATAGTGCCAGTCAATTCTCAGTTCTATGATATATAAAATGTGAATTATAGCTATCTCTTTGGTGGTTGTGAAAATTATTAGAAGAACGCAAGTAAAGCTCCCATGATAGGGCCTTATACAACAAATAGCTGATAAATATAGTGATTAAATAATAGGATAATGATAATGAATAACAGGATGGACTCAGCTATTGATTTTGAAAACTATTTTCAGAGGGAAGTATCAAAGTGTTCAAAGGTGATATTGAACAATGTTGAGCCCCTTGGAGGTATTTTTTTGATGCAGAGAATTCATTTGAATATTAGACTTTTGTTATATGTTGTCTCAGCTAAAATTCTTCAAAGTGGTTGGCAAAATGGGGAGCTTATTTTAAGGATGCAGAGAGGTCTTAAAGAACCCTATGGAAAGAGTTATTCTGGTAATGACTGCTGTTTTATTTCTGGTGCCCTGTGATAACTCACTGTTGCTTCTTTCTGGGTATATGCTCTGCTTCCGCCCTTCTGAAGTCTGGCTACTTTTGCTGAGTAATGTCCTGTCCTTGATTTGCTCATAGCTCCTGGGTTACGTTGTCGCCAGCTCTGATCTCAAAAACTAAATTGCCAAATCTGCATTTCAGTTACAAGCTTCCTGAAAGTCTTGTTGACTCTTGTGGATCAGGTCTTCATCCTGTTGGAAACTGGGACAGGCAGGCTGTGTGAAGGTTGAGTAGGACAATCATGGCTACCCAGAGCAGCAATGATGGTTCCTGAAGCAAGGAGGTTCTTGTGTTTGTAGTAACCCAATCAGCAGGCATTGACAGCAGTTTAACCCTCAGTGTGGCTGCTTTTTGTCTGATTTTAGACCCATTATCACTTTTGACTGTTTAAGGGAGAGGTCTCAATGTTTAATCAGAAGTCCTGCCAAAAAACTGAGTTAAGGGAAACCTCAGACCAAGTGTCTCCACCTCATGTTTCCTCTCAGTCAAAATATTTCATACGATCCAGATGTCATTCTCTTTTGAGAAGGGCCGAGTCTGCACTGGACAGAAGGACTGCTCCTTGGCAGTGTTACAAACTGATGACAGATGACTCATTATTACAACTCTGTAGATGTGTTTTTTGCCAGCATATAAGGGGAGTAAATGTACCCACCGCAGTAGCCTAGCTAAAGTCCTTGCCTTACATATGCCGGGATCCCATATGGGTGCCTATTCCAATCCCGGTGGCCCCACTTCCCATCAAGTTCCCTGTGACCTGGGAAAGCAGTTGAGGACGGCCCAAAGCCTTGGGACCCTGCACCCATGTGGGAGACCTTGAGGATGCTCCAGGCTCTTGGCTTTGGATCAGCGCAGCTCCAGCTGTTGTAGTCACCTGGGGAGTGGATCATCAGATGGAAGATTTTCCTCTCTGTCTCTCCTCCTCTCTGTATATCTGACAATAAAAATTAAAATCTGCAAACAAAATCCGCAATAAAAATAAAACCGCAATAAAATTTAAGAAAAAAGAAATCTTAAAAAAAAAAGGGGGGGTGGGGAAAGAGAAAATGCACAAAAGGAAACGAATGAAAAGCCTTTAACAGTTTGGCCACTGAAGTCTTACCATTCATCAGGACCTGAAACTCTGCCACCCTCCCACTTGGTCACTTGCTGGACAGGAAATGATGAACATAAGTCACTGGCCTTTTTGGTTTTTCAAAAATAGAGTGAAGGAGATGTGGCCAGAATGTGGTATGTCTAGATTCCCACATACAGGGAAATGAGGTTCAGGGCATGCTATCGTAAATGTTGTTACAGGAGTCTCCAATCTCAATGCTATCACTCCTTATAATTATAATAATAATTATAATAAATATAATAGCTAATAAATAGATATCATAGATATAATAAATACAATAGAGATGGTCACCTTTAAATTAAAAAAAAATTTACCAAAAAATTGTCTTCTCCATAATCTTACTCCGTTGATATAACTATTAGAAGTAAATATCCTTTCAAAAAACATGTGTATGCTAGTTTTAAGTAAAAGCATATTTCTTCCCTCCCTGTAGCTATTTTTCATATTCATTTTTTAACCTAAATGGACTTATATAGCAATGTAGCTCTGCAATTCTTGTTTTCATAGGTACCTTAGACATTTTAATTCTTAGAAGTCTCTCATTCTTTATAGGTAGCACTGTTTTCTGTTGAATGGGCATATATTAATGCTACTGTCTCATTTCAGAGAATAACTAAGATGCATAATATTGTACAATATGCATATTATTATAAAATTTTTTTATTCTTTTTCCTCTTCTCTCCCACATGTGTATTACTTGACTGGGTAGAGATGATTTTGAGGTCATGTGTCAGAAGTGGCTACCATATACTCCAGCAATGATACAGCTATACGCTCACATTAAAATTAGCATCTGCTCATACTTATGCACTGTGCTTAATAATTTGATTATTTGTCCTGAACTTTAAAAATCCACTTCTTATCTATACATTAAATGATATGGAATTCACACATCCATAGTTAGTGTTTAAGAAGGGTTTTGGAGCCGTAGATCTGGAAGAATCAAGGAATAGGGACTGAGAGCTTGTCTGTAGTTTTGCACAGCCTTTCAACTCCCCCCTTGTTTGGTTTCCATGGGAATTGTTGTGCATGGTGTGTGTGTGTGGTATGCATAAGTATGTCTGCTTCAGAAAGGACTGTGAACTCCCTAGAGAAAATGCTGATCTGTGCAAAGCCTAAGGAGAATGCCAGGTGCAATTTGGGGGTCACCAGGGAGTAGCATAAATGACCCTAGAAAATTAGGACGAATCTCAGGCCAAAACTTGGATTCTATTTTGTGGTTTTCATGATTTTGGAAAATTGATTCTTTTGCCACAACTGTGAAGCACTGAGAATCTCTGATAATTAAATATCTCTGGGTACCCATGTAATAAATGTCATAACAAACCATAAAACAAACCAAGAAATTCTAGAAAATGTTCCTGACATTTTTTGTATCATTTAAATGTTGATGGACTTGATTGAAGAGGGATGGGTAGAGCTTTGTGATTCATTTAATGGATTTTGCTACCGCTTTCAAAAATACTGCTGTAGGTAGTGGTAGGAATGTTAGCCTGTGTTGCTTAGAAGGGCAGCCTATCTCAGAAAAGCTTTTATTCTTCCAGTGCTAATTTAAGCACAGCGTGGTTTCCCGAGTATAAATACAGATTTAGTGTGTACTCTACCCTACCCAATATACCATTGTGTATCTGAAAAAGCCACTTTGTTCTCAGTTTCACAATGCTGAGTGCAGACAGGAATAATCTGCTTTCCTCTTACAATTGTCTCTGAGGAAATGGTTGTTTTGAAGGGACCAAAGAGATCATTATACCCTTGTGGAAATATAATTATCTCCTTTAAATTACACTTTTAGTGTATAAGGACCCTCTAGTCCATGATTTCATATGTTCTCTTGAAGTCTCTGTGGGATATTTACATGAATTCTTATTCTCACTTTTGCAGATGGGAAATATGAGTTTAGGAACAGTAAGTAGGAGCCAGGTGCCATGGTGATGAAAGACATGGACTCTGGTGTCAGGTAGAAGTGGATTCAAATCTGAACGTTATTCTTTCTTGACTATGTGCCCTTGGGCAAATTATTGTATACCACTGTCCTTTAGTTATCTTCTCTAAGAATAGTTGTTTCTACACTGTAGGTATTATTGTAAGACCAAGTAAAATAAAGCATAACTGAGCATCATGTATAGTGCTTAGCACATGGGAAGCTTTCAGTACTTGGAAAACTGAAATAATACATTTAAGAACACAGCAGTGTGTTCAAGAGACAGTAGGTTACAAAATAGGACTAAAACCTGTTTCTGACTTTGAGCTGATTTTATTTTTTTACCACACCCATAAAATATGTCCCAAGACTCTTCTAAGGGAGTGAATTACTTCTTGTTGGAACAGTCTAGAAGTACTCCTTTGTGGATGTTGCACATTTGAAATGAACTGATTCCACCAACTGGAATCTATTTTAGGAAACAAAAAAATGCAAAATGAAACTAACACATTTAAGCCAGGTGGGTTGACAATGTTGTGTTAATTTTTCATTACACGTTTACTCCTTAAACATATAAAGAAAAAAAGGCTTAGAAAATGGTTAACTTGTCTCTGATGATGAAGCTTGGAGGCAGACATGACAAGATCCAGAGCTGTCCAACACCAAAGTCATGCTTCTGCTGATTTAATTAAGGGCCACAAGAAGGCCCATGAGACAAATTTGGGTTGAGTAGGTGTGGGCTGCATTTGGTTTGCCAGCCTGATGAAAAGACTACTTCTTCAGTCTGACTCTTTGGGCTATTTCCGGCTGCCATGTCATTTCAATCCTCCTCAAAATACTCTGAAGAATATGCAAAGAAATAAAAAGAATCCCAAGGAAATCTATTATTGGCACTCACCCTTGATTTGCTATTATGACGTCCGTCCTGCAAAGAAGTGTTTATATCCTTATAAGGTTCCCAGCATCAATTTTACTGTGTTATCTCCCAGTAGATGATACAAAATGCAGTCTCAGTAACATACGGCGGGGAGAGGTGGGAGAATTTCTTGGCTGCGGAATAAGAGAGAAATTAAAAAGGGCCTACTATGCTGAGTCATTAAGGCAAAGCAGCTTACGGTGGACCACATTCAGGCTTGAGCCAAGACACACTAGCGAGTCAGTTACTGGTTAGGGCCACTGAGATGTTCCTCATTGGGAATACATTTTCTCTAAGAGGTTGCAGCCAAAAAACTAGGGGGAAAAATGCCAACATCCTGAACATTTTAAGTGTATCAGTTATATTTTTACACAGTTAAATCAAGTACAAAAACAGAAATAAGAAAGTCATGTTTCCACCAGTGTTCCTCAAGCCTCCCCCAGTGCAGACTCTTCAGCCGGATGTATTTATTCTCCTCTCTCTGTCCTCAAAATCATCCATTCAGGATCACTGACTTTGGTTTAGGGCATAGGCTCAGAATATTGAATACTTAATCTGATTTAACCCTTGCAAAAAATTCATGAGATACAAATGTTAGTCATTGGTATTTTTGAAATCAGGAAACTGATGCTTGGAGAAATTGGGTAGTTTCAGAGCTAAGAAGGCACATGGCCAGAATCTTACCCAAATGGATTTTTGACCCCACAGATGAAATTCTTAACTGCTCAACTTACAACTTCACCATGAAAACGAAAAGGAACAAAAATCCCAAATCTGGTTTATTATCAGAATAGCTTGATAAGCTTAAGACAAAACAAAACAAATGAAATTAAACATCGATTATATGTCCATTCTTGGAGATGCTTTTTCTAGATTCATACAGGATCCAGGAAGTTTAAATTTATCAACTCTATCTCTACTCTGGTGATTCTAATCAAACCCAGTTAGAAACTAAGCATCTTATCAATTTCATTTATTAAAGAAGTACCTCCATGGAATAATGTTGACTTATCTATAGAATTGTTTACTGCCTGGAATAGGATGCTCAGTTACATGCATGGGGAATAGACATTATGTATTTATAAAAGTGAAAGAGGCTAGACCACACATGCATGCATACATACATGCATACATACATGTTCTTATCTCTGGAAACCAATTCATGTCATGGTGGACAATTACTCCCAGACAGATTGCACATCAAATAAGTCAGCACTTTGAATTCACATGAACAATTGAAGTAGGACATTCAAGGTGCAACAGTGATGAAGAGCAGTGTGAAGTTGTGTCCCGCATCTAAGCAGTGTCCTTGGCTATAGACCTGACCCTTTATGTTCCCTTGTCTTTTGTCCTGTCCCTTGAATCTGGCTTTCCAGCTTCTTCACTGAAATCTAGGAGCCACTGAATCCCAATTCCCCATTGCACGCCCCAAAAAACGGCTTTTATACTACACTTATAAACAACATGTGTCTTTTGCTACCAAAAGTCTTGATCCACTGAGATCTGATGATTCCTGGTTCCAATTTCTCAGTAATTTTTCTACTTCTCCAGTTCAAACTCTTGTACTCAGAGAAATCCACTGCAGATGCAGCTTTTTAAAGCTGAATCTTGCCTAAGCTTTGTTTGTGAGGGGGCCGGCATCATCACTCCAGTTTTTAAAGATGAGAAAGCAAGAGCTGATAGAAGTAAAAATGCGTGATTTTAAATCTTCTCTCTGATACATGGTTTTGTGACTTTGAGTGAATCACATTACTACTTAAATACTTGTTTTCTAATATTGAAAAGGGAGACAGTAACCACATCTCTCTTAGGAGTGTTGGGAGGATAAAATATCTGGAAGAATAATTTAGGAGTTATAGAACATGTCTTAAATAAAAGTTATCGTTACCATTATGATTTTGTCCACCGGACAATTCTATGCCCATTAATTTACTTTACATTTACTGTATTTCAAAGGAATAACAATTATAGCACTAAAGATCCACCATTCTAAAGGATGTCTTTCTGAGTCAACATGTAAAAATTGGTCAATTTTCAACAAAATTGGTTTTCAATTCAATTTCCATTCCAGTTTGTCAATGGTACATTTTGTTGTCCCGTATGGAGTATTTTATCTGAGTTATGGCTGTTTTATAGGAACACTAGGCTGAAGACATCTCTCCTGAGAAAGATGAGCCAGTATTGACTTGACTGGATTGGACATTTTCCCTAAAATGTACTTTTGAATGGAAAAAAAAATGATCTCTTTTAATTGGAAGGCTCATGAGAGCTGACATATCGGAAATACTTATCAGTGGTGCGAGTTCTAGAAGTTCCCCCCAGATGAAGCCAACGTTTTAAGGGGAATGTTGAGTTCATCCCTTGATGCTGAATAAGAGGAAATGCTTTTCTGGGCACAGAGCTATTTTCTGGAGAAATGACACTGCTATAAGTGCTGGCTGCTCGTCAGGTGTCCATTTTCACTTAGAACCTGAGACTGAAGCTAGACTCTCCCAAGAGAGATAGGAAGACAGTGTTTTCCTTTTTATTTCTATTTCAAGATCAGGAAACAAGAGTGTTTTCTGAGATTAACTGTTATGGAAAGCTCTTACCAGCTGTACTCTAATCCCATTCCATTCCTATGCACTTCATGCTGTAGACCATTCTGAATGTTTTCTCAGACAGGCATAAACTTTTTATGTATCAATACATGTTCTTACTTCCTGCTCTCTTCTCTCAGTTCTCTGAACCCCCTCCCACCCGGACATCTCAGAGAATCCCACTCCTATCTAGGGCTGACTTCTGCACTTGGTATTGACCCTATATTTTTCTACATATTTGTTTTTATCCCAATCCTTCCTCCTAACTCTTCAATTGTCTCCCATTGTTTTAGCTATATGTCCACAGATTTTATGGCTGTTGGTTTGTGTCCCAGTTGTTTCACTCCTAATTCAACTCTCTGTTTATGGCCTAGGAAAGCAGTTCAGCATGGCTCAAGTCCTTGGACCCCTGTACCCACATAGGAAACTTGGAAGAAGCTCCTGGCTTTGAATTGGCTCAGCCGGGGATTTTATAGTCATTTGGGGAGTGAACCAGTGAATGGAAGACCTCTCATTCTCTCTCCCTTCTCACTCTGTAAATCTGCCTTTCAAATAAAAAGAAAATAAATCTAAGAAAATACCCCCTCTTGACACTGTATTATTTCTGGCCATCATTCCTCCCTCTTCCTTCAGAATCAGCAGCTGTAAAGTTATCTCTACTCTTTATTATTGCAGTCCGTCACTTCACTTAGCTTTTTGTAACTTTTCTTTCTAGCTATTACTCCAGCTACCCCCTCTGAACCTTTCTTTCCCAGATTATTAATTGTGGCTCAGTGGAAACTCTCAACACTTAGCGATCTGCAAACAGATTGTAATAACTTTTTTTTCTCTGCTAAAACTTCCTATTCTTTTTGTTTTCTTGAGACATTCCATCATTCTTCTCCAACTTCTGTACCTTGCCTTGTCTGTCCTCTTTCCTTATCTTAAGCTATTAAATAGTATGTTGTCCATGTGTGCCAATTGATACCATTTAACAGCCATTATCTCTTAATTTTATCAACTATTAGGCAGAGCTCTTTTCCGTAGACACCTGTCTGACATCTGGGACATTACCGTGTTTGGTCTAAGCAAGAATATTAATTTCATTTCCTTTTAGATAAGCCAGTTTTAGTCCATGACAAATAAGGCCTCTAAAAATAATTTTTCTATGAAAAAGACCAATTAAAAATCATTTTCCCTGATTTGTTCATATGTTCCTGTCTTGAACATTAGTGAGTGAGGGCATGAAGTTCAGGCTGTGGACGCTATCTTGAGGCCATGACGCAATAAGCTTGAGGGTGAAGTCAACAAGTAGAAAACAGAAAGACCCTGAGCTGTTGATGACATCACTGGGAAAGAGACTAATCTCACAACAACTATATTGATCCTTTCATTCAAGATATTGAATGGATTTCATGACAGGGTAATCCAGTGTTAATTGGCTTTTGGCTATGTACAGCCAAATACACGTTTTTTAAAAAAGATGTATTTATTTTTATTGGAAAGCCAGGTTTTATAGAGAGGAGGAGAGACAGAGAGAAAGATCTTCTGTCTGATGATTCACTCTCCAAATGACTGCAATGGCCAGAGAATGAGTCGATTCGAAGCCAAGAGCCAGGAGCCTCTTCTGGGTCTCCCACATGGGTGCAGGGTCCCAAGGCTTTGGGGTGTCCTCAGCTGCTTTCCCAGGCTACAAGTAGGGAGCTGAATAGGAGGCAGGGCCACTGGGATTAGAACCATATGAGATCCTGGCAGGTTCAAGGTGAGGACTTTAGCCCCTAGGCTACTGTACTGGGCCCCAGCCAAATACACTTTAAATAACATTGCAGATCCTGTTCTTTTCTCGTGGTATATCCTCTCTTTGGATAAGTTTACAATATCAAGATCTTTAGGCACCTTGCTGTATCCAGATAACTTCAAATGTATAATTCAATCCTGCTTCAGTATGAAGAAATGTACTAAGCTTTTACGGTCTACCCGACATGATGATTCCAGGCATGTTCCAAGATTTAGATGATTTTCACCACAACTCTGTGAAGAATGCCTCATTATTTCATCATTTTACAGTTGAGGAAATTGAGAGTTAATTTCCCCCAAATTTGTAAAGCTGTCAGAGGTTCAAATCGCAATTTGAACACCATTAGTTTGACTCCAAAGCCCGAGTTCTTAAACACTATAGTCTGCTTCCCACTGCCAGGGAGTTCACAGTTAAACAGTGTTTCACTTTCTTTTAAAGATACATCTGCTTTCTTTGGAATGTCACATCCTCACAGAGAAGGAGAGCAAAGAGAAAGATCCTCCATCTGCTGCTCTATTCTTCAAGTAGCTGCAACAGCCAAAGCTGAGCCAATCAGAAGCCAGGAACCAGGAGCTTCTTCTAGGTCTCCCTTGCAGGTGCAGGCCAGAGAATAGGGGACACAGTGCTGGGCTCCCTCTTCACGGGGTGCTTGGTGCTCTTCAAAGGGGTGAATTTCTTTTAAGGACTGAGAGGAGGAGAGTAACAGGGGCCAACCCAGAGAGCTTGTTGAGAGTGAGGATTCCTGTGAAGTAGCTGAAGGTCCCAGTCTGGTTCTGGTAAGTTTCCAAGTCTGTGGTTCCCTCCTGTTCTTCCTGTCCCATCCCAGTTCTGTAGTTCTGCAGCCTCTTGCAGTAGAAGACGACTTTGTTGCGCAAGCTTGTTCAGCTTGTATCAGTGTTTTGTTTTGTTTTTTAATATATTTGTTCTTATTACTTAAATGTACTCAGATGACATTTGCCACATCTGGTCAGGGATTGACTGTGTCAGGTGATGGAGAGAGATCACACAGATGCTTGTTTGAGGAGCGTTTTCTGCTCCACTGTTAGGGAGGAGGTGAGAATGGCCTGTAGATCATTTCTGAGTGTCCCCCTTGGGTGATTTGCAGTTGCCTAGAATAAAAGTTACTACTAGTAAAAAAATGAATTTCTATAAAAAATTCATTTTATAGAATTTGTATCTTCCTCTTAATTATTTCATTTTGCTTGTTCATAGTCTGCTTGTTCATCATGTTTCTTCTGTTTTCCTCTAGGTCCTGCAGATATTGGAATAACCCCTTGTTTTTCTTCTCTTCTTTGTAAAGGAACACTGAAAAACAGTTATTAGAATAGCTCTTCATCTAATATTCTTTTTGATCCTCAACAAACCTGGCTATAACCTTTTATGTCTCCCTTTAAAAGTGTACTTTTTATACAATACCTAACACTACAACTGCGGATGCTCTTACGAGCACATAGCTCATTGATATGAATGCATTCCAGAAATTCCAAGTATTGATACTTGCTAATTGTCCATTTACTATGTGCCAAATTCAATGCAAGATATTTTATGTGCACCAAAGCATATGACTCTTCTGAAGTAACCTGAATACAGTGAAAATGAAAGTATATTCCTAGAGAACAAGAGAAACAGACCATAAGAAGTTGTTTGCTGTCCTGAAAGTTCTTTATCATTCTGTGCTTTAAAAATGACAGCAAATTTTCCTTTCCACTCAATAATAGTTCCCTGCTTGGCTTAATATAAAAATAGATTGCAAATGATCTGCCATTGAATAAAACAGAAACACTGGGAACATGCCTTGTGTTTATGCCATGGCCTCCCATACTCCCAAGCATACTGCCAAATACTCCTAGGAATTTGCCAGCCTCATCTGAGAAGTGTGGCCATACATTATCTTTATTACTTAAAACAACCAGGCAAGTGAAATTTACTTTGCGAAAGCTCAAGAACGGAGAATCTGAAGTAACATGCCCAAATTCTCCAAGATAGTAAGCTGAAGCTTGCTTTGAATCTAAATCTGTCCAGTTCCTTTCCAGTACATCCTGGACTATCTTTGATAATAGTCATGTCTGAATGTGTATCTAGGAATGCAGAATGAATTTTCCACACAGCAGAGAATCCTATTCCTGCATACTTTTGAACCAGCCTGATTCAAGCAAACATTCTTTTGTTATCGCAGTCTAGTTGTGTGACACTGCTGGCTGTTGCACACCTAAGCATCTGTTTCCTAGAACATATTACAAGAACTATATATGATAAGAAATTCAGTTTTTGGGCCCAAGTGCTGATTTTGACATTTTTTTCTCTTCTACTTTTCCTTTCATTCATCTCTTCTTTTCAAATCCTAATCTTCTGAAGAAGTCTGTTTCCTTATCTCTGTGATAGAAATTGTTATCCCAATTACTCTTCGGATTTTCCTCTGGAGTCATCTTGGACTACAGGGCTATATTAATAATACTACTGAACCATCATTGATGATAGGTGTGTGTGTTTCACAGTTTAAACCTACTCATCTCTAGTTAATCAGACTTTGATATTTATTGCTTATCTTTTCATGTCTTGTTTAAAAAGTTTATATTTTTTAAAAAACAATATTTATTGCTTATTTTAGATTTTGTCTAAAATGCAGAGAGACAGAGGAAGATCTTTCTTCTGCTGGTTCATGTCTAAAATGCCCACAGCAGCTAGGGTTGAGCCAGGCTGAAGAGCCTGAAGAGCCAAGAACGGAGTCCAGATCTCCCACATGGGTGACGGGGACCCATAGACTTGACCCATCACCTGCTGCTTTCCAAGGTGTACATCATTAAGGAGCCAGAACTGTAAGCAGACCTAGCACGCAAATGCAGGTACTGATGTTGACATGGACATCCCAGGGGGTTTCTTGATTGTTGTGCCAAATTTCCACTCTGAGAAGTATTCTTTCTGATTCTGTGGAAGACTAAATATCCAAATCCTCAATCCTTTGAATTCTGTTTGTACAATCCCTGAAGTTCAGCAAAGAGAAAATTTCTAATGATGGATTATGCTTTTTCTGTGCTGTTCCTGGACTCTATGACAGATCTCCTTTCCACTGTCTTTCTTGAAGGTTGCTCTCTGCTGTATTACTATCCCTCACTAGATCTTCCATTACCCACAGCATAATACCTGGTTTCCTGCTACCATTTTGTGATTGCGGCTCCTGCAAGGGTCACCGTAATAGAGATTGGTGAATGGAGAATGTGACAGTTGTCTATCCAAGATCCAGCTTCACTGGAGCTCACACTCACCTTTCAACAAAAAGGACTAGTGAAGGGCAGAGGGAAAAAGTCACAGGATGGAGAGACAACTAAAGGAGAGGGTTTAAGTTAGTCAGCAAGTTCCCTGAACAGTAGAGCAACCAATAAGCCAGCAAGCCTGTCAGTGGCAAAAAAAGGACTCTGTCTCTATGCATCCATTCAAAAGAACTCCTTTCTTTTCTAATGAAAACAAGGGTTTGAAGCAAGGATGTGGTCTAGTGGCAGTGTAGAAAGGAAGTATGAAGGTTGAAATGTTTGTTGCTCTAGAAAAAATAGAGGAAAATGGTGGAAACAGAGGGCTCATCAATTCGGAGGTAGTTTTCATGGCTCTGAGCATGGCCATAACAGTTGTCCGTGAAAACTGACGAAACTCTGGAACTTAGTGAGTTCTGCTGCTGGTGGTCAGATGCCCATGTTTGCACATCAGAGTGACATTATAAACCAATTTTCCCTACTTCTTCCAGTGCTGGCAGTACCAACCTTGGATGAGTCTTGTCTCTTCCTGATTCTCTTGGCAAAGTATCTGCAGCATTGCTTGATCACTGGCCTTGACCTCAAGTACTACTTATTTTCCATTGTGCCAATTGTGTTCCCGTGTAAGGATTCTGAAATGCAAACAGGAATCAGGCAATGTTTTAGCATTCGGCTCTGAAACTGAACTGTATAGGGTCAAATCCCACTTCACACATACTGTTTCAGTTATTTACCTTGGCAAGCAATCTCTTTCTATTAGCTCTCTGATCTCTAAAATGGAGATTATAATGAATCAACCTGGGGTTCTAGTGAGGACCGAATTAAATAGTGCACATAAAACAATTGGTATCAGAGTTAAAATAAGAAATATACTTAAGACATTCACAAGTTAACATACAGTGTAGCAGAATATATAAATTGAGAAGTTGCTCTGTTGTGTTTCTGTATCACCTTAGGAAAATCACTTTAATTTCAGGCCCCAGGATTCCCTGTCTGTAAAGAGAGGTCTCATCGTGGTCTTTTTGTAACACATCAAAATGTTGTAAGGGATATTTGGAGAATTAGAGTTTGTTACATGTGTCTCTCAGCGCTAAGAACTTTATTTTCTTGGCCTGTCTTTCAAGCAAACTATGTAATGGTAGAGGGTAGGGAAGACCTATGCTTAGAATTTGAGAGAAACAGATCATTTAGTTCGAGAACAGAAATATTTTGGGGAAAATATTTGTGTGTTAAATTGAAAATTCAATAGAAAGATGGGAAATGAAAATGGCTTTATCCTTATAATCAAAAAGTTAAATATGACAGAGTTATGACTAATTCATGGGTAATGTAAGCTCTGGAGATGAGCTTTCAGGAAATGTATTGGCATATGCACTGTTGCTGCTTCCCACCTACCTGCCTGACTGTGCCAAACACTCAGGTAAGTCTTGCCTATGCGCAAGTGGGGGATTGCCTTGAGGTATTGGACATGTTGCTGCAGTTTAATAGCCTATTTAATCCATGAGCAGGGAGGTGAAGGAATCAAGGCAAAAAGTAACAGATGGGACGGAAGATGAACTCAGTTCGAGAAACTGTAGTAATTCTTTGATGCCAAAAAATTACTCCAAAAATCTAGGCTCCAGATTATCAATTTGTTTTGCATTGGGCATCTTTTCTATGAAGAAAACCTCCACATTAGATAAGAGAGCCAAAAAATGCTCATCTGACCAATGAAAAAAGGAGTGACACAAGATGAAATGAGAGCTATTGAAAATACTATGCACTATTTTTTGATTAATTTATTTGAAAGACAGTTACAGTGTGAGAGAGATGTAAACACATACCAAGAGTGATCTTTGATGTGTTGGTTCACTCCCCAAATGGTCACAACAGCCAGAGCTGGACCAGGCTGAAGTCAGGAACCAGGAGAAGGGACCCAGTCACCTGGTACTGCTTTCCCAGGAATATTAACAGGGAGCTGGATTGAAATTGAAGCAGCCAGAATATGAACTAAATGGGATACTGGCATCTCAGGTGATGGATTAACCCACTATATCACAGCGCCAACCCTAACACATTGGTCTTCACAATTGCATTCGTCTTTTAGTTCTTACATCATTTTGTGAGATGGCAGTTGAAGTCCTCCTTTCGGTTAAAAAAGCTAAGATTCATAGAGATATAATAACTTGCCCAAGTTTAGATGGCTAAGAAGTGTAGCAAATCTGGTGTTTGGATCCAGCAACATCTGATTCCAAAGCATTGTCCTCCCAGCCAAGTCAAGGGGATTGAGTTAGATTTAAGTCACTTCCCTGCAATGCTTTGTTTATTACCAGTTTTCCAGATTCATTGTTTCTGACTTATACTAGAAAATTATTTTGAGAAGTCTAAATTCAATAATAATAGATTTAGTATGTTTCATAGGATATGTGTTGTGTCAGGTCTTACCAGACTAAAGTGTGTAAAAACCCAAAGGAAAAGGAAGAACCTGAAGCAATAAATATTTTATAAGACCCAAAGGAAATATATTCATGAATAAGTATTACACATTACAATGCAAATTCCTTGAGTAAGAATAGCAAATGTATGTACAACAACTCCTTTTCCTAATCCCAAGACAGGCATGACTAATTGATCACAAAAATCCTTCTTCAGTAATCTGTATGCAACCTTAGAATTCTCAAGTCTTCTTCATGAAGTGATTACCAATTATTTGGAATCTCTTTGTCATGTCTGCCTTACAGGAAAGCTATGCACTTTGGCTTAAAGAAGCAAGAAAAGTTTTCTGAAGAGGCTGTGTGTTAGAAAATTCCTGAGAAATGAGTTTATTCAATAGGGAATGTTCATCTTAAGGGAACAGTGTTAGCAAAATCACATAGGATGAGTGGATAAAAACAGAAATAGTAAACAACCTGTTGTGTTTGTACATGTATGTGTACATTGGTGGGAGATAGAAACCAGTCGTTGTGAATAAAGATGGGGAAGTCAGGATAGAGTGGGGGTATAGAGGGCCTGGAAAAGTCATGCTAAATGCTGCATGTTTGGTGGAGTGGTTAAGACACCTGTGCTCTACACCAGAGTGCCTGAGTTAATAGCTGGCTCTGATCTTGACTTCATTTTCCTGCCAATACAGACCATGAGAGACAGCATTGATAACTCAAATGATTTAGTTTCTGTCACCTGCATGGTAGACCTGGATTGAACTTCCAGCTCCCAGCTTCAGCATTCAAACTGGTGCTGTTGGAGGAATTTGAGGAGTGAACCAACAAATGCCAGCTCTCTGCCTTTTACTCTCTCAGTGTTTTGCCTCTTAGACAAATGAAGAAATAAAAAAAAAAAAAACACATTAGGACATGTGTACTCTCTTTCAGATCTGGAAACCAATACCTTCAGGTATATATTTAATAGAAGAATACAGAAAATGTGAGTGGGGTGGGGAAACAAGTAGGCTTCATGAGGCCTAGAAACTTTAAAATTCTTAGATGACAGACAATAAGAACTTGAATCCAAACAGTGGAAGTAAGGTAAAGGAAAGAAGGAACTGAGGAAGAATTTTTAAAGACTTCGAAAAAATTTTATACAGAAAACAGATTTCACGTATTTCTTTTTCTTTTTTTAGTTTTTAAAATTTGTATTATTGATAATGTTTACATAGTTTATCAGGCTGGGAAGGATTGAGGATCAGAGGACAGTGGGTGAGAACATTGTTTACACATTTTATTTTTCTTCTTCCCATTTATGGGGGATGGAGCGTACAAGAGGAGAAACCACACCCAGCCTCCCAATCATCAAATTACTCTGGGGATGGGGAACTGTTCCCCAATGTCATCCCAGGGTCCCCAGGGTGGAGCATTTTCTGAGGGTTCTGTTCATGTGTTTTTGACAGCTCTGAGATGTTGCTGATGGCACTGCTCCAAGGATGAGGAAATTCTTCTGATGTTGATTGGCTGTCATTGTCCACCTCTGAGTCTCCATTGGCCTAGAAATTTGCTGTTAAGCGTCACTGGAATAGTTGATCAATTTGTTCTGCTCTCATTCTCAGCAAACTAATGGATGCTGTGGCCCAGCCCAGCCCTGCCCGCTGCATGCTCAGCCTTCACGTACCACAGGGAAAGCTGCAGCCCAGTCAGAGCAACCCCCAATAAACCCTACAGGATAGGCCCCCAGCTCTGGTTCCTGTGCCTGCCAGCATGTGCATTGGACTGGTCCAGTCTGCCTCACATCCCATTGAGGTTTCATATATATCATTGGGCACTGAAGCCTAACTCAACCCAACTGACTCCACCCTCTAGCATATACTCATGCTAGTGGATGCCACTACCTGTCCAGCCAGGCCGACCCCCACTCCTGGTTCTCATGCTCACTAGTGGGAGTTGCAGCCAATCAGAGAGGAGCCCACAACCTCCCCTCTGGGCCCACTCCCCACCCTGGATCTCACACTTGACAGGAACTGCCCCCAGTTCTTGCTAGCTGATGCTGCAGCAAAGCCCAATGCAACTGCCCTTCTTCTGGCTCATGCCTGTACCTGTGGATACAATCAGTTATCCCAGCCTGGCTGTCCCCCAACCCAGTTTACATGTAGGCCAACAGGTATTGTAGTCCTGCCCAGCCTAGTCTGCCCTCAGTTCCGGCTCTCATGCTCGCTAGCATGAATGGTGTGGTCCAGCAGTGGAACTTCACTACTCCCCTACCAGGCTGAACCCCTGTTCTAGTCTTGAGTGTACTGATGGATGCTGCACCCCACTCTGGTGTGGTCTGTCTCACCATGGCATTTGTTGGTGGGTGCTGTACCCTGGCCTGTCCTAGTCTGTCCCCATTCCTGTTCATGCTGGTTGGAGCTGCCGCTCAACTTGACACATTCAGTTCCCAGTCCCAGCCCTAGTGTGAACTTGCTGGTGATGTGGCCAGACCCAGCCTGTCCTGCACCCCGTCATGGTTCTCAGATCTGCTAGTGGGTGTTATAAACTGGTCCAGCCTGGCCTGCTCCCATACCTAAGCCACACGTATGTGAGCAGGTATTATTACCTGGTCTGCTCTGGGCTGCTACTTGCTTTGTTTTTTGTATTCACCTGTAGGGACTGTGCCCTGACAAGAGTCCCCCAAGCTCCCTCATTGTGTTTCCTCTCAGTGGCACATCTTGCACACACCTGTGGGTCCTTGGTCTGGGTTGACTTAGTCCACTTCCTGTCCTGGCAGAAACAGTAGACTTGCCCAGCTGGCCCATACCCAACCCAGTTCTTATCGTTGGTGCTACAGTCAAGCCACACCTAATCCATGCTCTGATGCAGCTTTCATGTGGTCCAGTGCGAGCAGAAACCTAGCCTAACTCTCATGAGCAGCAGAGGATGCTGGAGTCGAGCCCAGTGTGGCACACCCCAGAGCCTGTTCATATGCATGCTGAGGGAGGCTGCAATGATGTGCAGCCAGACCATCACTCCCATTCCAGCTCTCACACTCACAGGTGGGAACCACAACCTACCCAGGGAATCCCCTAAACTCCCAAGTCAGGCCTATTTCCAGCCCCAGTTTTTGCATATGCTGGAGGTTGCTCTGACCCAGATGTGCATAACCCATTCCTTCTTTGACTTCTGCCATCAGATGCTGCAGCCAGGGCTTACCCAGCCCACTACAAGTCCCAACTGCTCCCATTCATGACTCATGCAAACCAATAGGTGTAGTAGCATAGCCAGGCACACCCCGCATTCCAGCCTGGCTCCTGCACTTTCCAGTGACCTAACCTTGGTTTGGCCCTGCCTGGACCACCCCACACGTAGACAGGTGGAGCTACCCTTCCTGGCTGATCAATACCCAGGCCTGAATCTTATGCTCACCAGCTGGAACTAGGGTACATCAAAGGAGTTTCTCAAGTTACCCCACCAGACCTACTCCTAGACCCAGATCTCACATGTGCTAGTGGATGCTGAACCCTTACTGGTCGTTGGCTACCCTCTTCGTCCTGCATATGTATGAATGATGGATGTTGTGGCCAGCCTGCCCCACACCACATTCTTGAGTGTGCCTGTGGATGCTGCAGCCTGAACCAGCCCAGCCTATACCCAAACCCAGTACGATGAGTATTGGAGGATTCCGTAGTCATTCCTAGCTCAGCCTGTCACCACCCCCAGCTCCAATCAAACCAGCTGATAGTGCAAATCAAAAGGGTAGACCCACACATCTTCCACAGAATCTGCCCCCAGATCCAGTTATCTTGCATGATGGTTAGTGCTATAACCCAACTTAGCATTATCCGACCCCTGTTCGACTCTCTTTGGTGAGTAGTGTGATCTAGCCCTGACAAGTAGGCTTACAGCCCTAACTATAGTGTGCACCAGCGAGTGGTATTTGGCATTGGTCAATACTAACTACCCCAGCTCTGCTATCCCTCTAGGGCTGGTATTTTGATCTTAACCTTAAAGGTCCTAGTGTTCCCCCCTCAAGATTCCACCATGAGGTAACACAGGCACCAATGGCATTGGGCAAAGCCCTCAGGCCACCTGGCCTGAGCCCTGCCCTGGAAGTCCTCCACCAGGGCTAACTTGTCCTCTCCAGCTCCAAACACCTGGCAGGCCAATTGACTCAGACTTTCAGACCCAAGCCCTACCCCAAGGATAAACTGATCAGTTTGGGTCTGAGCACATGGTGAGCAGACAGGCTAAACCTCCAAACCCAAGATTTTTCCAGAGAGAAACCAACCTATCTGGCTCTGAGCCCATGGCCAGCTGAGGGGCCTGGGCTGACTGTGCCTGGGAATCCACCCCCTGGGGTTAGCCAGTCCACTCCCCATGTATTTCACATGTACCATTTTGAGACGATAGTGATAATTTCCATTCTCCCTTCCTCTCTAAGGGAGGGAAGAATCTAACTGTATTTGCTATGTGTACAGCATTGTTGTAGGCTCTGGGATATAGTTTTAAAACCTGGTAGTTAGAAATCCCTAGCCTCCATGCAATTTACATTTTATGAGAGAGATAAAAAACATAAACAAAAAATAATAGTGACAAAAATATTCGGATCCATTCAAACCAAGGTAAGTATAGTGAGGAAAAGGAAGCAACATGGTAAAGAAGTAACTGAGAAAAACTAGATTGTGTGTTAAGGAACATTAACTGTGGATAGCATATTTTGGTTGAGATCAGAAGCAGTTATGCAGGCATCTGGTTAATCAAAGTTCCTGAACTGGTAGTACCCTCAAACTGCTTTCAGAGCAGAAAGGAGCCAGTGCAGCTGAAGCCTTGTAGATAGATGGAGATGCAGGTAAGAAGTGGGAGGATCGAGTTGCCATTTGCTTACTGAAGAGTTTTAATCAGAAGAATGGCTGCACTGTTTGGAATAGAACAAATCAACTACATCTGGGAGAATGGATTGGAAACCAAGTAGGTGGCTATCTTGATATACCAGGAAGGGGTAAATGGTGACTTAACTTATTGTGTCAGCCAAAAAGGTGAAGGGAGGCATGCAGATTCAGGTTCTATGTTGAAGCTAGATGTACTTGGAGTTGGTTCAACATTAAATATGAAGCTGATATAAGAAAAAATGTTGAGAATTATTATGTAAGTTTTGGAATTGGGGTGCAGTGTGGGTGAAAATAAAGGGAAAAAAAGAAAGTGATATTATCCTTATGATGGTATTTTCCTGGTAGTGTTTGACACATAGGACTGTGGGAAAAGCAACCATATCTCTAGCTTCACAATTTACCTAGAGCTCACTAGGTATTGCATCGGAGGGCACAGAAAGTAATGCTCAGAAATAGCAATTATCCTATTTCATTCTCATTCACTGCTAGGGAGGATATATTGTTATAGTATTTCTGAGGAGCTATTTGGCAAACTGTATCATGAGCCATAAAAATGTTCACACTCCGTTGACTGAGAAATTCCAATTCTAGGAACAGATCCTAAGGCAACACTGAGAGAAAAGCATAACCATTTATGAACATATGTTAATGTCACCAATACTTATGATACACAAATGGAGCCATTCTAAATGTCTGACAATAGATAATTGCTTAGAATTATGATATATTTGTATAATGTTATATTACAGAAATACGGTTTTAGTAATTAATGATGAGAAAAATGCAAAAGCATGATACAAACTATAAAACTATTATGATCTCAATGCTGTAAGCAAGTTTATAGGTTATAAGAAGGAATAAATGCATCATCTTAGCATCAGATATTTAAATTTCCTTGAGTTAAAGTACTGCAAACATTTGGAAACTGTGTTTTGATAAGTTGCATGTTTGGGTCTAAGACCCCCAAGGATCTACTCAAGTAATAAATTATAATCCCTAAACTCTCCTGTTTTCTTTTATTTTAAAGATTTATTTATTTTTAATGGAAGGTCAGATTTGCAGAGAGAAGGAGAGACAGAGAGAAAAATCTTCCAAATGCTGGTTGCCACCCCAAGCAGCCTCAGTGGCTGGAGCTGAGCTGATCCAAAGCCAGAAGCCAGGGGCTTCTTCTGGTGTTCCCCTGCTGGTTTAGGGTCCCAAGGCTTTGTGCTGTGTTTGACTGCTTTCCTAAGCCACAACCAGGGATGTGAATCAGCAACCATATGGGGTCCTGGAGCATGCAAGGTGAGGACTTTAGTCACTAGGCTACTGTGTCAGACCCTAGTCACCTGCCTTCTAAACAGGCACATTTAGGATTTGCTGTACAGAGGGTTAAAAAAATGTATGAAGTCTTTACACTGAACAGCCTTGTTTTGCATAAGTGATACAGGGCAATAAAGAAGTCAAGGGACTGTGTGAGATAAGGAGAGAACTGGGGAAGAGAAAGGAGTTGTGGGGCAGGTGGAGGATGCGGCACAGTGAGGAGAAGGCTTAGTGAAAATTTAAATGGTGTTTTCAGGTTGTTTGCTATAGGTTTTTTGTTGTATATCTTCTCCATTTCTCTAAAGCATCTTCAGTAAATTATCTATTTTCTATTAATAAGAATGGACATCTGTTGTTTAGGCCTATCCTGAATCTATTTCATCTTACTTTCATCACTATGGTATCATAGTGATACCATAAATAATTTTTAAGAATTTGTGGTAAATAGGGGAGAACCCAAGTATCTATGTAACTGTGTCACATAATACAATGTAATTACTGAAGTTAAATAATAAATAATTAAAAAAAAAAAAAAAAAAGAATTTGTGGTAAATGTTTTTGTTTCCCATATTAAATATGTATTATATTTGTTATCAGAAAGAAATTTTCTATAATCTCTTATGTAAGTTTTTTAAAAAACATATTATTATTATTGTTATCATTTTATGATATAGTTCCATAGGCTCCTGGTATTTCCCTTATTCCCTTCCCAATTTTCTCCCCCCCACCTAGTTCCTCTATATCATTACTAAAATATAATTCTTCATACACAGTCATATGTCCATCATTGTGGGAATGGACAATGGCAGAGAGTCCAGCATCCTGTTGTCAAGATATAGCACACAGTTTCATTGCAAGTCCATCTTTGTCTGGAAGTAGAAATGCATACTACATTGTATTCTCACATCTGGATATGCTAGTCTCCATTTCACAGCTACTGTACATCCCCTCAAATGAAAAGTCATAATACAAAATCAACAATAGGAAGAAAATCCAAAATTTACAATGCCATGAAATTAAATAACATGTTACTAGATATGGTAGTATCCATTACACAGCTACTATACATCCTCTTAAATGAAAAGCCACAAAACAAAATCAACATCCAAGAGAAAAAAGAAATTAACAACACCATGAAGTTAAATAACATGCTACTAAATGACTAACATGTAGCTGAAGAGATGAAAATCAAGAACCTTCTTGAAGAAAATGATGCTACTGTATGATCTATGAGTCAGTGAAGAATTTAATGAGAAGAAAGTGTTTTGAAGAGATGAAACTAACAGAAAAGATCAAATCCCATGCGACATAGTTTCCACTGATTTTTGTTGGAGACCCGTGTCTCTTCTAGACAATAAATAGATGTTGTTTTGTTTTTTAATCCAATATACTAACGTATGACGTTTGGTTGAGCTTAAGCCATTTACATTCAGAGTTTAGCATGTATGGATGGTACTTTGGTCCATTTTAGGAATGTGTTGTCATTGGTTTAGTCTTCTGTTGTCATTTTAGTGGGATGTTCTTCCCATTTGGCTTTGGCTTTGTTGGGTGCTATTCCTCTCCTCTGTCAAGAGGATATCTTGCAGTATCATTTGTAGGACAGGTTTGGAAGAGGCAAATTCTTTTAACTTTTCTTTACTGTGCAAGAATTTTACTTCATTTTCAAAGACAACACAAAGCTTTGCTGGATATGTTATCCTAGGCGACAATTTTTTTCTTTTAGAATCTGGAATATGTTACTCTTCTTGCCTGTAGTTTCCTGTGAGAGATCTCCTGTGAGTTTAATTGGCATTCCTTTATATGTCAATTGATTTTTTTCATGTGCACATTTAAGGATCTTTTCCTTATGTTCTATTGAAGAGAGCTTGAAGATCATGTATCTTGGTGAAGATCGCTTTTGATCAAGCCTGTTAGGAGTTCTGTGCCCCTCCTGGATCTTGTTTCCCAATTCTTTCTCTAGATTAGGGAAATTTTCTTTTATTATTTCATTAAATATATTTGTAAAACCAGTTTCTCTTTCTGCACCTTCTGGGACTCCCATAACTCTTATATTTGGCCTCTTAATAGTGGCTTTCAATTCTTGAATACTTGTTTTGGCCTGATCCAGCTCTGCTTCCAGCTTTTTGTTTGCTTCTGCCCGATGACAGGAAATATCTTCCAATTCTGAAATTCTTTCTTCTGCTTGCTTCATTCTATTTTGGAGACTCTCCATTGTACTTTTAACTTGCTCTACTGTGTCCTTAATTTCTGATATATCAGCCTTGATTTGCTTTATTGCTGCTATTGCTTTTGTAAAATATTCCTTAAATTCTTTGAACTCTTGTATTTGCTTCTCTTTTTTGATCAGAAGCTTTAAAATGAGTTTTCTGAATTTTGTATGCCCCATTTTCTCGATGTCTTCCTCAGTTAACTCTGAGGTTGGCACAAGGTTTTGCTCCTTTGCAGGGGAGTTTTCAGTAATATTCCTTGTGCCTTTGTCTCTTCTTTTGCTCTTGGTTATTGCACTTTTGGTTAGCAGAGTCTTCTCCTTGGGGCAGGTTTCTAAGCTCTGTCAGGACTACAAGGCAATTTTACTTATGCATTTGGTACACAACTTTTTGCTTGCAGCCACTTGTGCCACAACCTCCAGCGAGTTCCAAATCTGGGTTCTTATGTTAGATTTCCACCATGGTCTTCATAGTCCCAGCTTCTGGCTTACCACTCTCTTCCTCCTGTGACATCGTGCTGAGGCTGCACCGTTGTCTCTGCAACCTTTCTCCCACTTCCACTTGGAGCAGGTCCCAGGATTAGGGAGAAAACAGGTGTCCTATATAATTAGGTTGTTGGTGGTGCCGATCTTGCAGAAACCTGTTGGACGTTAGGTCTGGGTGCCACACGGACCTATTTTGACTGGTACAATGCCACAGTCAGTATTATTTTCGTGTAGGACCAGTGCAATTCGCTGAACTCAGTGAGTTCCCGCGAGCTCAGCACATGCGCAGTTCACTGTTATCCCCTGCAGTCCTAAAGCTATTGCCACAGTGTACAAAATAGTGCCTGACGTACCACTACTAGAGTTCTTGATCTGCTGGCCATCAGGTCTGAGGGCTACTCAGACCTGTCTTGGGTGGAACCTGTAGGATGCTACGTTGATGCAGCTCACTCCCAGAAATGAGTTCACTTTCAGTTCAGCGTATGCTCAGTCCTTTCCCTTGCCTTTGCCTCCTTACACAATGGCGCCCAATTCGGCTCTAGGGGGATGACTGGGCTGTGAAATCCATGCTGTTCTCGCACTGCCTGTCTGTGATCTGCTGCTCTGTCTCTGTTCCTGGTCAAATCAAACGGACCAGCAGGACACACAGTTCTTTGTCTGGGTTCATCTCCAATGCTCCCAGTGAAAGTCCCTTCCCACCTGGTTGCTGGTGAAGTTCTGGCTGCTGGTGGAGTTCAGATCGTTGTTAGCTGAAAGCTGCTGGAGTATCAGTCACTGCAATACCACACCGTTGTGTCTGCTGCTTTCCTGTGTTTTTCAGTCTTCAGGTACCCCTCTGCTGTTGTTCTGTCCTCTCCTATTTTCAGGAATGTGTCTCCTCTGTTTCATTCTGATTAAATGTTTCTCCGTCCATTTAAACGTGTCCTTACCCTATTCCTCCGTCTTGATTCTCCAGAATCTTTTATATAAGTTTTAGGAGACAGCTGTTGCAAAATCTTCTCCAGGGTTAAAATGACGCAGATTCATTCGCAGAGAGCAAGAAAGGGAGGATTCACAACATGTACTCCGTAGCAAACTAGATGAAAATACCATTGAGATATTTCTCCAAAGAGTTCTCTTTCTCTCCGCACTTGACTCCTTTATTTGTCAGGAAGGGCTGAGGCCGTGAAGTTGGTGCCTTTTTTGCTCTGAGGAACTTTCTATTTTTGCTTGGCTGAGTGTTTCACCAGAGTTAAGAAAGGAAGCAACTAGTTGGGAGTGCAAACTAACCAATGCTTCTTGGTTTTTTGTTTGTTTGTTTGTTTGTTTTTTCCTTTTGACAATCTCTGAGTTCCCCTCTTAGACATGGATAACTCCTGAACCCCCACCTGGAACCCAGCTGTGTGAGACACCCCACTTAAGAGCACTAAAGCAAGGAAGAAATACCAACAACCAAATGCTATCAGTCTTTACATAGGCTTCCTTGGAAGATGGTACTGGAATAGAAGAGGCAATGAGAGATCACTCCCAAAATTAGGGACAAGGAAACGCAGATTTAGAATCTGCTAGCAATAAAAGTCATTTAGAGTGATCTAATCCACCCCCCCTCACTTTACAGATCTGAGAAATGACTCAAAATGAATCAAGGTGATTTGTTTATGGTTATACACCTAGGCAATGTCGCGTTTGGACTTACCTGATCTTTTTTCTCCTCAATTATCTTAGCTAAAGAACAGCAGTAAAAATATTGCTATTGTTTTCAGTTATGCTAAAATCACCGGAATTCACATAGAATGTTACCAGTTTGTCCTTCCAAGTTTTATTTTATTTCTTTTTAATTTAATTTAATTCTATTTTTTTTTTTAATCTTTGGTAGCAAGACCTCCTTGAAAGTAGCACACATCCATGCATATCTCTATTTCTCACAAGAACAAGAGGTGCCGATCTGGACTTCGGCAGGATAGGTAGATGAAAACATCCACTGTGGTTTTTAGGACAGCAGCAGGTACAAACCTATGAATTGATATTCAATCATTTCAGTATTTTACTCCTCAAAAAAGAATGAAATAATAACTACAAAATTTAAAAACCAAGTCCAGAAATTTCAAATTGTGGGAATTCTTTGTTTTTGATGGGTGACCATTGGGGATTTAGTGAGAAACATTGGTAAGTAAAAATGAAAGACATTTTCAAGCTGTGTCCTAGGGACAATGCATACTTAGTTCATCTCCTAAATTGCAATGTCCTTGAGCAAGGAGCACTGGCACTCCAAATGGCAACGCAGGGTTCCAGGGGATGTTCAATCATTTGAGCTTCTAAGACTCAATTAGGGCAGTTATGTGTCGTTGTTAAGGTAGAAAACAGGAATCACGCATTTTTTTCTGAGAAAAAGTTTAAACCCGGTTTGACCAAAAATGTGGAATTTACCCCTAGGATATGTAGAATATCAAATTAACTAGACACCTCATTCATTTTCCTGATTATTTAAGGTAATTTATATCTTCCTGTACACAAAACCAAAGAAGTCAAAATTGTACGAACAGCTGAAAAGGGGCAACTCTAGATTTTATTACCACTAGATTGAGAAAAATGGATCTGTATAGATAGAAATTCTCTAATGAACAAATGCACTCACCATCCTACACCATTTTTTTAGAAGCATAAATGTTTATTTATCCATTTAGACAAAATTTTGAATGAGTCACCAAAACATAAACTAGGCAGAATGAATGGCTAGGATTATATAGCAGAAGCAAGAGCAAATATTTAAACAATAAAATGCAGCTGGGAGACTTCAGACTTGCATTCAAACGGAACAAGAAGACAATACCCTCGGGAGCAGGTGGCTATAGAATCAGAGGGCTCAGGGAGAGGGTAAGTCACTAGCAATAAGGCAATAAAGGGTAGAGAACCAAGAAAAATCATGGATGACATAGGGAACATTTAATTCTAACAGTATTGTGGTCCAAATGATATAAAAACCCAAATACACACTTTTAGAGATACTTGGTATTTCTTGTAAATAAATTTGAACTCAGTATCTACTCAGCAATTTTTGTGATAGTTAAATTCATTTTAAAACTTATTTTCCATTTTTGTTTGAAAAGCAAAGAGATAGAGATAAAAAAAAACCTTTCCATATACGTGCTGCTTCATTCCCCAAATGTTTGCAACAATCAGTTCTGAGCCAGGCGGAAAGCAAGAGCCAGGAACTCACATCAAGTGTCCATTTTGAGTGGCACCGATCCAAGTACCTGAGCCAGGAGCTTCTGCCTCTGCATAACAGCTGGAAGATGGACAGGAAGTATAGTAATTAGGACTCAAACAAGGCAATCCATTATGAGAAGCTGGCATCCTAGGGAGCAATGTGTCTTTCAATTGTTACAATGTTAACATTTTCAAGACTTCTTATTAACCTAACACATGTGTTCTTTCCAGTTGGTGCCACTCCTCCTCCCACTAACTTGTTAGTTCATACCAGCTTACCTCCCTTCGGGACTCACCCATGCTATCTGCTGAACCTGGAAGGCTCCATCCTGTGACTTTCTGGGTCTTGTCTTCTTGGATTCAGCTGGAACAATCCCTTTCTCAAAAAAACCCCTTCCTTTACAAACCAGATTCTATTTCCATGCACCTATACCTTCCTTCCTGGTGAAATGAACTTCACCAGAACAATTATATACTTGGTTATCTTTCCCTAAACTTAAGCACAATGGACACCAAACTTTGTCTTGTTCATCTTTGTACCTCCAACTCTGAGCTGAGGGTCTGGGATGTGTCAGAAGTTTCTGCTATTCTCAATCAGCGAAATCCTATGAACTATTCCTACAATACATATTTTGTAATATAACACTTTCCCATCCAGAAATGAAATTCATAGAAACACAATTTGCCTAGTCAATTTCAAAAATATCAACTGTATTACTGTAAATGTGAGGTAAAGGATAACCAAAAGAAAGGTATGTGAAAATGATATGATGCGTATTTTGGTATGTAATTGCTTGGTAACAATTACTGAGAGACATCATGGAAGAGTCAAATACTCCAAGTACACAGAGAATCTTCAGGAATGTCGCACAGATGAATACAGAGCCAGTCAAAACTACATCAGTGATACTGCCTTCCATTGTGTAATTATTTTACAGCTGCAATTTAATTTCAATGACTTTTTATCTTAAAACTTACAAACTACTGTTGATTCTCATGGTAGTATTATTCTTGGAAAATTCAGTGTATAATAAAACAGATGAATGTGTGGGGCCAGTGTTATGGTGCAGTGGTTCATAATCTACTTGCAATGCTGGCATTCTCTATTAGTGCCTCCTTTACCTGCAGATGCTTCCCTTCCAACATGGCTCCTTGCCAACATGCCTGGGAAGGCAGTAGAGTATGGCTGAAGTGCTTGGGCCTCAACCATCCAAGCAGTTCTAGGCTCTTGTCTTCTGCTTGGTTTACTCCTGGCCATTGCATCCATGTAGGGAGTAAGCCAGCATATGGAAGATTCTCTTCTTGTCCCTTTCTGTTTCTCTGCAACTCTGCTTCCCAATACAATTTAAAATAATGTTTAAAAATAAGAATTTGTGGGACCTGGTGTGATGGCTCACTGACTAAATCCTAACCTTGCATGTGCTAGGTTTCCATATGAGCACCGGTTCATGTCCTTCTTGCTCTACTACCCTTCCAGCTCCCTGCTTATGGCTTGGGAAATCAGTGTAGAATGGCCCAAAGCCTTGGAACCTGGCACCCACGTGGGAGACCTGGAGCAAGCTCCTGGCTCCTGGCTCCTGACTTCGAATCAGCTCAGCTCTGGTTGTTGTGGCCGCTAGGGGAGTACACTAGAAGATGGAAGGTCTTTCTCTTTCTATAGTCTTCTCTCTGTAAATCTGACTTTCCAATAAAAACAAAATAAATACTTTAAAAATGCATCTGTGGATATGCAAAATGAAATTGGATGTTAGATTCAAATATAACCAGATTTCTTTCAGACAGCCACAGATAAAGGTTTTCATTAGGTAGACCTATCCTACATATTTGAAGACATTTAGCGTCTCTGATCCTTGTTTGATAAGTGTTATTATTTTCTTCTCAAACTGTAATGACAACCAAAAATGTCTTTAGTTTCCAAAATCATTACCTTTGAAGTGGAACATCTTTTGAAAACTATTAGTATAGAACATGACTTCATATAATTTAAAGATTTATATTTTATTTTGCATATAGGACAGAAACAGTAAAATTTCAATAGAACAGTTGATTTTCTTAGTGCTGATAAATAACAAGTGTTACTTTGTTATTTACAACTTAAAAGAAACAGGCTAAAGCAGCAAATACAGGCCACTTCGATTTTTACCAGGTATAGAATATATGGTAGACATGTTCATTTTGTCATCACTGTAAATGTGAATGGCTGTTAGTACTATGCTAGGGCTATGAGATCCGAAGAGAAATATGACTGGATCCCCATAAAGGCAGTAACACTAGGAAGGAAGAAAGTATTGAAAAAGAAATGGAGTGTATTCAGCAGTCTGGCAGTTAGCAGAACTCATAAAAAATGACTTTTCCTTAAAAACAGTTTTTACAGTGTTGGGTTTTTATTAAAAATCCCAGTTTTTCTCCTGAGAGAATCATTCTGCTAGAGCAACAAGCAGAATCAAAGCAAAGTGGGTGACATTCGAAAAATGATTTTGGAGCCACAGTGTATGTATCTTACACAATAAACACTGCTATGTAATGTAAACTGGCGAGGGTAGGGTAAGAAGCTTGCTGTTATGGAAATCACTCTAACACTTTTTCAGTTCTACAGATGTAATCCCAGAAAAGAAAAAATCACAACCATATTGAGACAAAAACAGATTGCTGGATTCAGCGAGCAGGTTAACAGGCAGTGAGTACTTCTGTTAAGAAAACATTCCCATCAATTCTTTTGGCCTCTGGGCTTGATGCTATCTAACTAAGGGATGTTGCTAAGGTGTCTGATGTCTGAGTAACAGGGTAGCTCTGTCTTAGCAACAGGCTAAAATCAGGAACAATCAATCAGTTCACTCCATGAATATTTTTGGAACACTTGTTATAAATCAGGCACCATTTATTTGTTAAACAGTAAACAAGGTGGATAGAATTTTGCTGATAGGTATTTCTGTAACACAAAATAAGTAATAGGTCAATATATGCCATATCTATAATGACAAGCATTAAGAAAAGAATTGAGGGGAATGGTGTACTAATAGGTAGTTGAGAGTGGGGTTGGTCTCAAACTGCAGTGGAGGTCTGCTGAATTGCAAGGAGTCATTCTGTCTGAGGTAGTAGCCTTGCAACAAAGATCTGAAGGTTGAAAACAATATTCGCTTAACTGATCTCCCCATTTCGAAGTGTTTGGGAGCAACAGTATGGGTCTTTTATGGCTGAGACTTGACTTCTGAAAGAATTGGAGAATAAGCAAGGAGATAACCTAAGTTTATTGCTTAACTCAGGAAGTACATTCTACACTCCTAAGAGACCACAGAAAACAGTGCATACAACTTGGGCAATGAGAGTCAGAAACCTAAGTACTTGTTGTGATGTCTCCTGAGATCAGAGAACTTAAGTAAGTCATCCCTGCAACTTAGTTTGCTTTTCTGTAAAGCAGAAGCTTCATGCTCCATACGAGAGGGTGCCATATTTGAAGTGTTCCCTTAGGTCTCTTGAGCACCTAGAACAACATGTGTGATAATGGTGTCTACTCAATAAAAGCTATCCTTCTTGCACTCATGGTTAGCTGATTGGTAAGATTTCTTCCTATCCTAACATTTGAACGCTTTAGTTTAATATATTTATGAAAACATCAATAAGATGAAATATCTATTTAACATGTTTTTTATTCTGCTTCATCTGGTTGCGCTACCAGGATGCTAGTCTCTTTTTCCGGAATTTACTTCCTCTTATTAAAAAAGTGAAGAAGTTAATCAGAAATTCATTCTGGTACTAGAATTACAAATTTTAAAATTAAGCTTTGTACATAAAATTGTGTTTCAAATTCACTAGGGGGACCCAGTGTTGAATTTCAAAGCAGCAATGCAGTGGAATTCTTAACCAAAGAAAACATATCATTGTTTATGCTAGTCTTGCAGCTTAAATTTTACTGTATAGAACAGGTTTTCTTACATCCCAAGGCAATACAGCTTCACTATTGCTTGTTTTCACTGAGTTGTCAGGTTATTTCTCAGTCAGTGAGAGATGTGAGAATAGGAATTTGACACTCTGTTGGAAGCTATATTCTGCTTTGAAAACAGGACCCTTCCTTTCCTCTCTATCTTCCTTTCATTTTTTCTGTTGGGAATCTTTTTTTTCTATTTCATTTTTAAAATTAGTATCATTTTATGTTACAGTTCCATAGTCTCTGGGATTACCCTAACCTCCCCCTCAAGTCCACCCCATCCCCCAATGAGTTCTCCAATATCATTACAACAACATTGTTCCTCATAAACTGTCATAAGTCCATCATTGTAGGCATGGAAAATGGCAGAGCGTCCAGCATCCCATTGTCAAGGCACATCCAACAGTTTCACTTGGAGTCCATTCTCAATCCAGAAGTAGAGATGTACCTGCACCATATCCTCATATCTGGACATGGTCGTCTCCTCTACACAGTCACTATACATTCCCTTAAATGAAAAGCCACAATACAAAATCAACAGGAAGAAAAACAGAAATTTACAATGCCATGAAGTTAAACAACATGCCACTGGGTATGATAGTCTCCATGACACAGTCACTATACAACTTTTACATGATAAGTCACAAAACAGAATCAACAATAGGAAGAAAAAAAGAAATTTACAATGTC